>NC_044922.1:10720430-10734236 GCF_003576645.1 Ipomoea triloba | reverse complement strand
GAAGCATCTGGAGATCATCTCATGGATGTTATAGCCTAAAGAAATATTTTTCGAACCTTAATTTTACTGAAATAGGTGGGGGGTTACAGTCTACCCTCCTTAAGAAAAGTTTCGTCCCCGAAACTTACTTTCTCGCATCTAGGGTCTCTCAGCAGACCGCCACCTACTTTCATGCATACATATGGCAATTAGCACTTAGAACATTACACATCAAGCATCTTAGACACATAACAAGTAGATTGACTCTTACTTACTTGAGTTAAACAACTCTGGATATCGTTCCATCATCGTGTCCTCCAATTCCCAGGTAGCTTCTTCTGGGCTATGGTTTGACCATTGAACTTTGATCATCCGGATCGACTTTCTCCTCGTGTCTCGGGTTTTAGAATCCAGGATTTGAATTGGTCTTTCTTCATATGTCAATGAGTCATCCATTGTAAGTCCCTCCGGTTCCAGTACATGAGATGCATCAGGCACATATCGTTTCAATTGAGAGACATGAAACACATTATGTACTCGGTCCAGCTCGATGGGTAGAGCCAATCGGTATGCTAGATTTCCCACTCTTTCTAAAATCTCGTAGGGTCCTATAAATCGAGGGCTCAATTTTCCTTTCTTTCCAAATCTTTTGACCCCCTTGGTGGGTGAGACTTTCAATAATACTTTCTCTCCCACTTGGTACTCTATGGATTGTCGCTTTAGATCGGCATAAGACTTTTGGCGATCTTGTGCGATTTTCATCCTCCCCTGAATCACTTTGATTGCCTCAATGGTTTCTTGTAAGTACTGAGGTCCAAGAATAACAGCATCACTCTTATCGCTCCAACATAGTGGACTTCGGCACTTCTGTCCATATAATGCTTCGTAAGGAGCCATTCTTATAGTGGCATGATAGCTGTTATTGTATGAGAATTCAATTAGATCCAACTGTTCATCCCACGAACCCTGGAAATCGAGTGTACAACCTCTGAGCATATCTTCCAAGGTCTGGATTGTTCGCTCCGTTTGACCGTCGGTGGCGGGATGAAATGCTGTGCTCATCTTGAGTTGCGTACCCATGGCTACCTGTAATGTTTTCCAAAATCTTGATAGGAACCGTGAATCTCGGTCTAAGATAATATCACGTGCTATCCCATGATATTTAACCACATACTTGATGTAGGCTCTTGCCATTTTCTCCATTGACCGAGTTTTGTTCATCGGAATAAATCTTGCTGTCTTGGTCAACCGATCAACAACAACCCATACTTGGTCGTTTCCGGCTCTTGTTCTTGGCAATCCTCCCACAAGGTCCATGGAGATTGAATCCCACTTCCATTGAGGAACCTCCAATGGTTGTAGCAACCCTTTCGGCTTACTTCTCTCTGCCTTAACCTTTTGGAAATTCAAGCATTTAGCCACAAATTCCGCAATGTCCTTCTTCATGCCCATCCACCAGAAATTTTGTCTCAGATCCTTGTACAGTTTGTCCCCTCCTGGATGAACAGAATAAGGTGTGTTGTGACCTTCCCTCATTAATTGGTTCATCAATTCCTTACAACTTGCAGGTATGATCCATCTGCCTTGAATCTCATGCTCCCATCCGGATGCAGTTCAAATGGACCCTGTTTTCCATNGCATAAGACTTTTGGCGATCTTGTGCGATTTTCATCCTCCCCTGAATCACTTTGATTGCCTCAATGGTTTCTTGTAAGTACTGAGGTCCAAGAATAACAGCATCACTCTTATCGCTCCAACATAGTGGACTTCGGCACTTCTGTCCATATAATGCTTCGTAAGGAGCCATTCTTATAGTGGCATGATAGCTGTTATTGTATGAGAATTCAATTAGATCCAACTGTTCATCCCACGAACCCTGGAAATCGAGTGTACAACCTCTGAGCATATCTTCCAAGGTCTGGATTGTTCGCTCCGTTTGACCGTCGGTGGCGGGATGAAATGCTGTGCTCATCTTGAGTTGCGTACCCATGGCTACCTGTAATGTTTTCCAAAATCTTGATAGGAACCGTGAATCTCGGTCTAAGATAATATCACGTGCTATCCCATGATATTTAACCACATACTTGATGTAGGCTCTTGCCATTTTCTCCATTGACCGAGTTTTGTTCATCGGAATAAATCTTGCTGTCTTGGTCAACCGATCAACAACAACCCATACTTGGTCGTTTCCGGCTCTTGTTCTTGGCAATCCTCCCACAAGGTCCATGGAGATTGAATCCCACTTCCATTGAGGAACCTCCAATGGTTGTAGCAACCCTTTCGGCTTACTTCTCTCTGCCTTAACCTTTTGGAAATTCAAGCATTTAGCCACAAATTCCGCAATGTCCTTCTTCATGCCCATCCACCAGAAATTTTGTCTCAGATCCTTGTACAGTTTGTCCCCTCCTGGATGAACAGAATAAGGTGTGTTGTGACCTTCCCTCATTAATTGGTTCATCAATTCCTTACAACTTGCAGGTATGATCCATCTGCCTTGAATCTCATGCTCCCATCCGGATGCAGTTCAAATGGACCCTGTTTTCCATNGTCAAAGGTCTTGCTATCTTTGAGAAATCCTGGACAAATCTCCTGTAATATCCTGCCAATCCCAAGAAACTTCGGACTTCTGTAACCGATTTGGGTGGTTCCCATTCCATTACGGCTCTTATTTTAGTTGGATCTACCGCTATTCCTTCCCTGGTGATTATGTGACCCAGGAATGCTACTTCCTCTTTCCAAAATTCGCACTTTGAAAGTTTTGCGTAAAGTTTCTTTTCCCTCAACATTTGTAACGTCGTCCTGAGATGCTCTTCGTGCTCTTCCGGTGTCTTAGAATAAACCAAAATGTCATCTATGAAGACCACAATGAACTTATCCAGGTATGGAAGGAAAATCCTGTTCATCAAGTCCATGAAGGTTCCTGGTGCGTTGGTCACTCCGAACGGCATAACTGTGAATTCGTAGTGCCCATACCTAGTCCGGAATGCGGTTTTAGAAATATCCTGTTCCGTGACTCGCACTTGGTGATACCCTGACCGTAAATCAATTTTTGAAAACACGCCCGCTCCCCTCAGTTGATCAAACAGATCGTCGATCCTGGGTAATGGGTATNAATGTACCGGTCACGACGTCGCTAGCCTGAGCTTGCTTGCTGTTAACGACGTAGATCTTGCCCTGGTTTGCCGTGCTGCTTTCTCCCACGGGTGCTTTCCCTTTGTTGGTGGGATTTGGAGCTGCATTAGCCGGCCTCCCCCGGTTTCCATGTTGAGAGTTGCCTCCCCCATTTCTCGTCTCCGCGGGCCTCTGGCTGGTGTTCCCACCGAATCCTCCTCTTTGATTGTTTTTCTGAGAGGGGTCCCGATAATTGTCCATCCTGGTTTGGCAATCGTAGTACTTGTGCCCCAAAAACCCGCACTTAAAGCACCTGATCTTCTCCCGTTGGCAATTCTCTCCAAGGTGATCTCGTCCACACCTCCGGCAAGTTGAACTTCTTCTCTGATTCATTCCTCCCTTCCTTTCCCCTTGCATCGGATTGAATCTTCCCTGATTGGTTTTCTTGTTATCCGACTTAAACTTTCCCTGTCTATCATCCCCCTTCCTCTTATTCTTGCTGTAGACCTCCTGTTGATCCAGGTACACTTGGTAGTGGTCAGATGCTCTGTCATATGCCTCCTTGAGCGTAGTGCACATAAACGGTGCAATCGCCCCTCTCACAGCCCAATCCAGTCCACGTACGAACCTCCTCGCCTTACTGGCTTCGTCAGGCACAATGTTCTGAGCAAACCTCACCAGCTCCACGTACTGATCATAATAGGCATGCACAGTCGCTCCCTTTTGTTTCAACCGCAGGAATTCCTCACACTTGATTCCCTTGATCCTTTCTGTATAGAATTGTCCTCTCAATTCTTCCTTGAATTCCTCCCAGCCGAAGTCTGGGTCTTGCAGCAAGTCGGGTCCAGCTGTTGACCACCAGTTGTCTGCCGCTTTTGTCAGATAGTACACGGCAGAGGATACTCACTGATTTGCAGGACAGTTGACTGCATCGAGTAGCTTGTCAAATGTCCTAATCCATTCTTCTAAGATCACCGGGTCTTCTTCACCCACATAGTATGGTGGCTGCCTGCTCGCTATGGCCTTTGCAAAATCAACTCGCGGCTGTCTGTTACTTTGATTCTGGACTTGTTGAGCCATCATAAATCCAGCCATCTGTTCCATTGCGAGAGCCATACGGTCCATTGCCGATATCTCGTCGCCCTGACCGACAGGTACATTTCGTCTAGGCGGCATCTTCACCAAACGACAGTTTCAAATTAGTTCTTGAAGCATAAAAGCTCTTAAGGAGTTAGCTAGCTACGCAGTTAGTATAGCAGCTACCCAAGTACTATCCAGCAATTCCTAACATTCACTTCGCCATGCTCATCAACCAGGTATCACAACTATGGCATAATAGTTAGGAACGCACTATACTATCATGCTTACTCACAACACTTATAAGCAATGATTAACGCACATGAAGATACACAATTATTAATCAAAGCATTTTAGAATCGGGAGATTTCACGAAATACAGATGATGAGGTACCCCTTTTTGATGCTGCCTAGTCTCCAGCTCCGCTCCAGAACTCACACTTAGGCTCGGTCTTAGTAAACTTAGGCTGACTCAAACTTGGTCCTTGAAAATCGAATTCTCCGAATTTCAATACTAGACCTACAACGAGGCCATACAACCTAGGCTTCGACCTAATTCCCGAAGGTTCAACCTAGGCTCTGATACCACTTTGTAACACCCCGGACCAACCTTCCCGTACATCCGAGGCGTTACCGCCACACCTAGAGAGAGAGTTCTATCATTCCGCGATAAACCTCACTCTAGGTGCACAGGCTAAAGAAACTATCCTCATCACAACAATCACTCAACAGATATTAAACACTTTCATACATATTAACTGGTGAAGCTTCATTAAGCAAGTATATAGTTTTGCAAAAATACATACATAAGACTGCCCCTCGGGCCAAAATACCAACAAAGTTCAACCTAGACGCAACTGGTCATGCCTAGCCATCACTAAGGCTACAAAAATATATGTACACCAAAAATTCCCAAAGACTCCCAAGGATCCGACGTCTAGTCAAGCATGCGGTACACAGGGCCAGTGAACTCTCCCCAGACCAGGTGCCACTCCCCCTCATACCAAGTAATATGGTCCAAAAACCGAGAAGTGGTTATGACCATCGACCACTCCTCCCAAACATCCCGAGGGCTAGGGTCCCAAGGGTAGGGGTAGTGCACAATGAACTCTAGGGGATCGCTACCATCTAACGGCTCTATGGGGTAAAAGCCGTAAGCAGCCTGGATCTCGTCCATAACCGGGCAAGAGACAAAAGGGGCCGACGGAGCCATAGGAGTATCTGGGTTCGTGGGAGCCTCGGGAGCATAACCGGGTGCGTACGGGTCTTCTCCCTCCATCATCTGTATATAATCATCATAGTCCATACCCTGACAAACGTACTCCGGTGAGCTTTCGGAGCTCACCGGACTGCAAGAACTGACACTAGACTGCATCTGATAAGAACACAGTGGAGTGTCGTTAGCACGACGGCTAAGTAAGGATATCCAAGGGTTATTTAAAACTAAGTAAAGGTTTTGAGAAGATGATGACAATTTCATTCTCTCTCTCTCTTTGAGTATTTCGGCCACATTAGGGGGAAAGAAGAAGGAAAATTGGGTTTTTTATGGTCTTGGTCAATGGTTGACTAGTCCACTCCTTTTAGGATAAGATCTCACCTAATTTGGAATAAAATAATCCAAAATATCTTAACTTAGACTGCTTGGGATTAAATCAGATGAATTCTTGGTAGAAACTAATTCAATTCAAATAATTCTCGAACCCAAAAATTTATTCCAGTCTAGAACTCAAAATTGGGCTAGGTTCGGTACACCGCGAAATTTCGCGAGGTACGATCGCAAATAAATTTTGGCTGCTATGGGCTAATCTAATTAAATAGGAAATTCCAGAATAATAGTATGGTGTCTAAAAATCCATTTCCTAGGACAAACAGGTCCGAATACTAGTTCCTAAAATTTTTACGGTTTGTGACCGGGACGTACGATCGCAGCTTATTACTAACTGTCCTTACTTATAATAATTCTTTTGAGGCATCGGGAGATCATCTCATGAATGTTATAGCCTAAAGAAATGTTTTTCGAACCTTAATTTTACTCGAATAGGTGAGGGGTTACAGAAGAACTCTTGGAGCAAAGGGACGCAAGACACTATGAACTTATTCAAGATTTGAGCATGCAAATTGCATTTCTGCGAGAGGAACTGGCGAGAAGGAGACCCAACTCAGGGCTATGACTGACATTTGAAGAGACTTTGCCTCCATAAGAAATTTGGATGGTGGAGTAACCATAAATCAAACTCTAAGAATCTGTCTAGGTACACTGTTTTATTTTTATCTGTTTTTATTATGCTTTTAGTATTTTATGCTTTTTGGTCTAGATCCTACCACGTTTCGTCCAGCCAAGGACGTTAAACGTGGCACCCGTGGGAGGTACCCCAAACTTAATAAGGACAAGATTGAACCAAGGAATTAAATGGCCAAACGAGGTACAATTCTTACTTTCCATCTTTCATCAACAAATTTTTATGGAATATTTTGTCTAGAAAAAGGGAAGGTCAATGCTTAAATGAAGAATTGCTACGAAAGGTATATCTTCTATTCCCTTTTGAAAGAAGGATGGTTGTTCAATGCTTGGTATAACATTCTTATTCATTGAGTTTATGAAAGATCTTTTTGGGTGTTAAAATTAAAAAGATTAGTCCAAGTCCAGGAAACACTTTTAAAGTGTGGAAAGGTGCTTCTTGTTAATTAATTCTTTGACCCAATTCTTTCTCCATCGCTCCTTAGGGCGACATCGAGGACGATGTCATCTTTTAAAGTGTGGAAAGGATGTCTTGCATAAGATGAGTAATCAGTTGAGTTGATAAGGTGTTAGGATAAAAGAGTGTGTTGTTGTCTGCATTATCTAGGAAGACTCTTACTTTTATGCCAAAACAAATGTTTGAAATATGCTCTGGAAGCTATCTGTGACACACACCACTATAAAAAATTTGAAAATTCTGTATGATTGCATGTCTTTCGTCTTCTATTATATTGGGACCTTAGTCAAGGATCGCTCGAAGTGGGAGTGTGTACCCCCTAGGCTTTAGAAAGATAAAAACTGCGAAGCCCGGAAACGAACTAAATCTAGCAGGACATGGGGCAAAAGGAGAGCTTTAAAGTGAGCTTTGAGTGAAAATAATCCCTACTCCCTAGAAAGAGGCATGAGGGGTTGACATGGTGAAACGTGAATAAAGGCTTTCAAAAAGGCCACTCCCAGAGATAAAATTCGAGGAAAGCCTTCTCGCTAGGAAGTGTTCAACCATAGTCTTCGAATGCTATATTTGGAGTCGGTTGTCCACTTAAACTGTTCCTAGGAGAAGAGAAAAATGAGAGGAGGTGAGCCACCTCGCTAGGATTCGGGCACCCATTGCACTGTCTTCGAAAAAGCATGGATCTCCATGTGAAGTCGGATAGCCCAACGACGTTATCCTAGGAGGTGAGAAAATAGAGCGATCGCCCAAGCCATGGCGATGAGCGGTCCATGTCCCTGCCCTCACTTAATTTTCAGTACAGGGGCTTTGGCGTATGGTTGGAAATTGTAGCTAGGTTGTGCACATTGTTCCCACTAGTGGGATCGGCTTTTAGGCCCCAATAAAATAGAAGACGAATCCCCAATAATTGCATGACTTGAAAAGTGTGATTGTCATTTTTGAAACCCGCACTTGAAAAGCATTTGCTTCCTCAGTACATTACTTGCATTTGTCTGACCTAAACTTAATAGTCTTGGTAGATAGTGAAGGGAATTTCACCCGCTCCATTCCGACATACCTGATCATGAAATTTTTTATTATCCTATCTTCATTTAACTGTTCTTGGCACTTAGATGATTAGGAGTTGATAGAACGCTTCCTTGAGGACAAGCAAGATCTAAAGTGTGGAAACTTTGATAAGTGCCAAAAATAGTCAAAATTCGGGTTATGGTTAGATGATATTTTAATGTCTCAGCACCCAATTATGATCACTTACATGGATAAAACCTCTAATTAGCTTCTATTTGACAAATCCAGCTCAAGATAAATACTTTGAGTCATTTCCGAAGGATACAGCAAAGTTGTTGGCCAAAAGAAGCAACAAACAAAGAATCCATCAAGCAGGAGGCTGCCACGCGCCATCACACGCGTGTGAGCAGGCGTGGAATTAATCCAGAAAGCTCTCACGCAAGGCCACACGCGTGTGACAGGCGTGGAAGCGGGACAGTAGGGCAGCAGCGGAAATTCGACTTCTTGGACAACTATTTAAACCCTTCTTTCTCAATTTTGAGGAGGACTCTCCCAACTTTCAGATATGATTTTTCTCTCTATTTCTTCCCCTTTGGGGAAGAAAAACACACGAAATTACCATTAGAATAGTGTAGATCTAGGATTGAAGATGAATTGAAGATGTAGACTCAACCATTCCTTGGGTAACATACTTTTTCCATTGAATTGCTAGTTTAGATTTATTGTTGAAAGTAATTTCTATTTTATTGTTTTGAATGATTTCCATGATTGAGTATAGTATTTTGGGCGTGTGAGCCTTTGTTAAACTCTTGATTGTTGTTTAGAATTTGCTCTATAGTTTTGAAAGATGAAGGAGTAGGATTGATGTTTGTATGGTTGAAGTTCTTCAAGCTTTACTTCTATTTCGGCCGGAATAGCTAGTAAACTGTAGGGAAGTGAGAGAGTACGCGATAGCGGCCTCTCATGAGCCCAACTCACCCATATCTCCGCTCTTAGTCCGAAAGGGCAAGATCAGAGAGGAGTGGTAGGCTAGGTGTTCGATGAAATACCTCAACCGAATGAGGATTGAGAGTCTGAGTGTGACGCCACTCGGTACTAATACCTTGACTCCCTTACTCGATCACGAAACTCATTTTCCAAATCCCCTATGAAGATCAATCAAGTTGTTTAATTTCGGTGCACACCCCTTTTAATTTTCCTTGCTCCTTTAGCTAAATTTCCTTTCTACAACCCCCAAACTTACTTATCAAACCAATCCTTTGTAATACTTGTAACTCTTACCTTTTAACACCATTAAGGTCAACAATAATTTGATTCCTATTAGCCATCCTCGAGAGACACGACACTCGGGGAGTCTTGACTCTTCGTTTTACCAATACACCTTCACATTCGCGCTCACCCCATACAAAACAAACTGTCAGGGCTCGTCATCACAAGCTCAACATGCCGCTGCCTACAATATTTTTGACCAGGAGACGTCGTCACAACTTTCAGATGGCACTCCGAACAATATTTTTGTGGCGGGATAGTCATCACATGTTCCTCCATAGCATGAAGGGCGACCATTACGTTCTCCCTCACATGTAATGCCAAACGATCCATTTCCACATGTGATACAACAGTGGTATACTGAAGAAGACCAGGATGGTACTCAGACGTCACAAGTGGTGAATCCCACCCAAACTAATATCAACATTAATGTCCAATATTAGCGTCATTATCCTGGTAGAAATAGGAGAAGAATACCATGTGGAACATAATGTTTAACTATAAATGTTGTCTCTATTTTATTACAACGTGTAATGTAATTGGTGTTGTGAAATTTCGTCACGGAAAGTTTATATTGTATTAGTAAAATTGAGTTAATTCATTCGTGAAATTTATGGCAATATACATCTAAAATAAATATAAAATCCAAAGTGAAAACCATTTCCGTGAGTACGTTGCCTATTTCAACATGATAGCCTTGGCAAGGCTGTCACGATTGTGTCAGCATTGCCAAGGCTGTCACGTTTGTGACAGCCTTGAGTAGGCTGTCACTTTTGTGACAGCCTTACAAGCTGTCACAGTCGTGACAGCCCTGACTCACCCACTGGTAATCACGCCCTCTTTTGGGGCAATGCTCGTGCCCGTTAGTTCGAAATTCGTAATTAAAAAATTTAGCACGTAAAATTTAATCTCAAATAATATATCCGTAAGATTTAAATTCATTACTCACTACAAATAATAGTTCATAAAAATATAGCCCATGAAAACATAAAAATAACTGGATACAAATGTTAACTCTTATTCATGCGCGGACAACGCCTAAGATCATGATTTGCTGAACGACAATTCCCACATCGGCGATTATTTAGGTCCATTTCATTGGGAATTCTAGTTGTTTGGTGCCTACCAGGATGATGGACAACGGCCGGCACTTTCGGAGGCAACAACTTATACGTTGGTGTAAGCCAGTATGCTTCCTCAACAAGAGGCATGATAATCCCTTCGTAAGACAAAATATAGTTGTAAAGTGAGAATTTTTTCGGGCATGCCGCATGGGCGTGAACGCAAGGCAAACCATCAACAGACCACTTGCCGCAATTACAAACCCGTTCATTTGTGTTGATACCGATATATATTGGCCTTCCGGAAGCATTTACTATTCCTATAATTGCAACAGAATAAATACCCTGCACATCATCATGACGTTTAACACGTGCTAGGTATTTGTGACTTTCCCGTTTTAACATGTCATCAAAATATTACTGTTGAGTAAAAAGTTTTTCTCTCCTTCGCTCGGTAGGGAGACTTGTAGGGTTTTCTGTCCTTGTCAAAGGGGTTTCTATATTTTGTCTCTTACTAAGCGTTTTGTTCCTTTTATGTTCCTATGGAGAAACGCGATAGTAGTACGCTAGTGCATGCTTGCGACGCCCTCATGATTCTGGATGATGAGGAGGGAGTGGTGGTGGACACGGAGGATATCGTCCAGCCTGTGTTGGACTTCCGGTATGCGGGGGTTGGCCGGGTGTTTACTGATCGTCCGGTCAAGTTCGTAGTTTTCATATATGTTATGGCTACGGCTTGGTGCGCGAAGCGTGGAGTGCATGTTCGTGAACTTGGTAATCAGAGATTTCTATTCACCTTCTATCAAGAACGGGATGTTGCCAGGGTGGTGGAGGATGGCCCTTGGACTTTCGACCAAAACCTGCTGGTCTTATGCCGTCTGTCGACGGGGAATGACCCTTTGGCAGTTAGTCTGGATGAGGCTGCGTTCTGGATGCAAGTTCATAACTTGCCGGGTGGTTTTATGTCGGAAAGGGTGGTTGTTCTTGTGGCGAACGCGGTTGGCCGGTTTGACTGTGTGGATCCTCGGAATTTTGATGGTAATCCGAAGTCTTTCATGCGTGTTCGTGTGATACTTACGCTTGCGAAGCCTTTGAAGCCGAAATTAAAACTTAAAAAACCAGATGGGGAATGGTTTTGGGCGGACCTCCGGTATGAAAGGTTGTCGTCTTTCTGTTTTTACTGTGGAGTTATTGGCCATGGTGACCGGTATTGTTCGAAGTGTCCGAATAAGATGGTCTTAGGGGTACCGAAGCCGTTTGGCTCATAGCTGCGTGCGGGAGGCAAACGGGGTACGGTGGCGTCGGTTAACCGTTGGTTAGTTCTTGATCTGACGGCGGCGGAGGTTGCTTCGGTTGGCGGTTGAGAGGGTAGGGGAACTGTTGCATCCGCTGGGGCCGTTACACCGGTTGGGTCAATGAAGAGCCAATTAGGAGGAGTAAATGGATTTAATTCCATGATTAATGAGGGAGGTGGTGGATAGGGTGGGAGTATTAATGCTGGGAAGGGTAATCATGAGGGAGGAATGGGTGATAAGCACCAAGAATAGCACTTATAAGGGTCTTTATTAGATTAAAAGTGCATCGTTTTGACATCCAATTACAACAATTGCATGCATTTTAGCTCAAATGCGATCAAAATCTTCTAACAACATTTCTAGAAAGAGTTTTGAAGTATTTCACAGGTTGGAGAGGGATTTGAGGCTAAAATAGAGCAAAAGACAAACAAGCCGAAATACAGTAGCGTCCCACGCAGCCTCACACGCGTGTGGCTGGGCGTGGAATTATTCCAGAGAGGCACCACGCCGCTCACACGCGTGTGAGCAATCGTGGTCGGGCCAAGGGCAATTTTGGGAAATTTGTCCCCTTTTTGTCACCTATATAAATCCCTTTTGCCAAAAACCTAAAGAGGAATAGAATAGATCAGAAAATTGATAGAATAGGGTAGAATAGATCTAGAGGGTTTTCTCCCCTCTTGGGGGAAAATTCCTTTCTCTCATAGTTAGAATAGATCAAGGGCAAGAATGAAGATTGGGATTTCAAGATCAAGGTTGTAAAGATCCCCTTTCTAAAGGGTGGTAACCATTCTCTTCAATTTCTAATTCAATACTTGTTTCTTTGAATTTTCCTTTCTTTTTCTTGTTTCTTTAGCATGATAGAGTAGATTAGATAGGGGATTGGTGGCCCCATGGTAGATCTATGTGGATGTTTAATATTAATGCTTTGAATTGTGAATTGCTTGTTTGTTGGATGTTGAACTTGTGTGGATGATGATCTTCAAGCTTTGTGCCTTTTGTGGCCACATTAGGTAGCAAACCCAAAGGAAGTGAATGTGTGCGCGATAGCGGCCACTCACGAGTCTACCTCACCCACATCTCCGCTCTTAGTCCGAAAGGACGAGATCCGAGAGGAGTGGTAGAAAAAGTGTTCGATAAAGTGACCCAACCGAATGAGGATGTGGGAATCCAAAGTGTGACGCCACTTGGTGATGTGCCACGAACTCCCTAGTCTATTCCACAACTTGCACTCGCAAAACCATCCAAAGATAGACCACATGGAAAAGCCTAAAGCCCCAAATGAATCCAACCCTTAGCACTCCCGTAACTCTTTCTCTTCAACCTCTTAGAAGCCAACACACTAATTCGATTCCCATTCGCCATCCTTGAGAGACACGACACTCGGGGAGTCTTGACTCTTCGTTTTACCACTTCACATTCACCCTCACCGCAATACAAAAACAAGCATCAAAAAATGGCGTCGTTACCGGGGATGGCAAACGGTTTCGAATAGTGTTGACTTCTTAGAAGTAGAATTTTAAGAGTTCTTGAATTGCTTTCTTTTTGTTTATTTTATTTTCTTATTTTTGTTATTTGATTGAAGAAGTGAGCTTATATTATCTTGAATATATTGTGCTCACTTGCAACTACTTTTAGTTACAAAAAATTATTTGTTGTTGGCTAAGCTATTGTGCAGGAAATTCTCTTTAATCAAACCTCTTAAAGCTTGCCAATAAGTGCTAAAATGAATCCCCATGATTACCCACACCATGGAGGACAATCCTATACAAATCCTCAACCCCAACCATATCACTATTACCCCCATTCCACCTATACTTACCCTCCACCACATACCACTACCCACACCCATACCGTTACCCAATCCCACCAACATATCAATTACCACCTGCATATCACTATCCAATCCATACACCAAATCATCACCTATGACCTTATGAAACACCACATCCACAATTCCAAAAACTTACCCTTCACAACCACCCAATTCACAAGAAATTGCTCATTAAGCTCCAAAGAAATATCCCAAAACATAGAGGTAAGCTTGCGCAAATGATGCAACAACTTGATCCAAGCTATACTCCCGAGTCAAATTCATTTCCCAATTCCCAACTAAACACTTACTACCCACCTCCATCACAAAACTATAAAGAAAACAATACTACCCACTCCTATGAAACACCGCCCTCTTACCCATATAATACCCATATAGATCCTTGCGATTATATCCCACGGGCCACCGATGAAATTGAAATTCTAAAAGCAAAAATTGAAGTATTCACTAGGATGCCCAAGGAGGATACGGCTAAACTAAAAGCC
>NC_044922.1:10712818-10720405 GCF_003576645.1 Ipomoea triloba | reverse complement strand
CCCCCATTCCACCTATACTTACCCTCCACCAACATACCACTACCCACACCCATACCGTTACCCAATCCCACCAACATATCAATTACCACCTGCATATCACTATCCAATCCATACACCAAATCATCACCTATGACCTTATGAAACACCACATCCACAATTCCAAAAAACTTACCCTTCACAACCACCCAATTCACAAGAAATTGGCTCATTAAGCTCCAAAGAAATAACCCAAAACATAGAGTGTAAGCTTGCGCAAATGATGCAACAACTTGATCCAAGCTATACTCCCGAGTCAAATTCATTTCCCAATTCCCAACTAAACACTTACTACCCACCTCCATCACAAAACTATAAAGAAAACAATACTACCCACTCCTATGAAACACCGCCCTCTTACCCATATAATACCCATATAGATCCTTGCGATTATATCCCACGGGCCACCGATGAAATTGAAATTCTAAAAGCAAAAATTGAAGTATTCACTAGGATGCCCAAGGAGGATACGGCTAAACTAAAAGCCGAAATCAAGAGCGAATTAAAGGACTATCTCGCTACCCTCCGGGAGGAAGGACTTCCACTAGAAGAAGTTGAAACGAAGATGTTGTCTATGATAGAGGAGCTCATGAAGATGAATGAGCCCCGAGCTAACTCCACCGTCATGGATGACATGCCCACTTTGGAAGCCCATCCAAGGATTGTACAAGAGGTCGAAAAAGCGCAAAATGCTAGGGGAGAGGAGAGTTTCGAAGGAGTGGAGGATTGTTGCGCCCTAGTGCTTGAAGAAGTTCCAATTTTTGAATTGGAAAATCAAAAGGAGGTAGAGATGGAGAGTGAGGATTAGGACATCGAAGTAGTGTGGGAAGATGAAGAGCCAAAATGTGGTAAAATTCCTAATCTTCTTTGTGCTAATATTCTTGAAAATCCTTGTGCTCTTTTTGAAAACACCCTTGTGGATGACTCCCTTCGCCTTAATACTTCCATCATATGTGATTATGATTGCTTTAAATTTTGGGATGATGATTCTATTGGTCCCAAGGGGATGGGGTACAAGTCTAGAGGGGGGGGGTTGTAAGTGAGAATTTTTTCGGGCATGCCGCATGGGCGTGAACGCAAGGCAAACCATCAACAGACCACTTGCCGCAATTACAACCCGTTCATTTGTGTTGTACCGATATATATTGGCCTTCCGGAAGCATTTACTATTCCTATAAATTGCAACAGAATAAATACCCTGCACATCATCATGACGTTTAACACGTGCTAGGTATTTGTGACTTTCCCGTTTTAACATGTCATCAAAATATTACTGTTGAGTAAAAAGTTTTTCTCTCCTTCGCTCGGTAGGGAGACTTGTAGGGTTTTCTGTCCTTGTCAAAGGGGTTCTATATTTTGTCTCTTACTAAGCGTTTTGTTCCTTTTATGTTCCTATGGAGAAACGCGATAGTAGTACGCTAGTGCATGCTTGCGACGCCCTCATGATTCTGGATGATGAGGAGGGAGTGGTGGTGGACACGGAGGATATCGTCCAGCCTGTGTTGGACTTCCGGTATGCGGGGGTTGGCCGGGTGTTTACTGATCGTCCGGTCAAGTTCGTAGTTTTCATATATGTTATGGCTACGGCTTGGTGCGCGAAGCGTGGAGTGCATGTTCGTGAACTTGGTAATCAGAGATTTCTATTCACCTTCTATCAAGAACGGGATGTTGCCAGGGTGGTGGAGGATGGCCCTTGGACTTTCGACCAAAACCTGCTGGTCTTATGCCGTCTGTCGACGGGGAATGACCCTTTGGCAGTTAGTCTGGATGAGGCTGCGTTCTGGATGCAAGTTCATAACTTGCCGGGTGGTTTTATGTCGGAAAGGGTGGTTGTTCTTGTGGCGAACGCGGTTGGCCGGTTTGACTGTGTGGATCCTCGGAATTTTGATGGTAATCCGAAGT
This sequence comes from Ipomoea triloba, assembly GCF_003576645.1. Taxonomy (NCBI): domain Eukaryota; kingdom Viridiplantae; phylum Streptophyta; class Magnoliopsida; order Solanales; family Convolvulaceae; genus Ipomoea; species Ipomoea triloba. Next base: position 10,718,467 of record NC_044922.1, on the reverse strand, counting down.
CTTTCATGCGTGTTCGTGTGATACTTACGCTTGCGAAGCCTTTGAAGCCGAAATTAAAACTTAAAACCAGATGGGGAATGGTTTTGGGCGGACCTCCGGTATGAAAGGTTGTCGTCTTTCTGTTTTTACTGTGGAGTTATTGGCCATGGTGACCGGTATTGTTCGAAGTGTCCGAAGAAGATGGTCTTAGGGGTACCGAAGCCGTTTGGCTCATAGCTGCGTGCGGGAGGCAAACGGGGTACGGTGGCGTCGGTTAACCGTTGGTTAGTTCTTGATCTGACGGCGGCGGAGGTTGCTTCGGTTGGCGGTTGAGAGGTAGGGGACTGTTGCATCCGCTGGGCGCCGTTACACCGGTTGGGTCAATGAAGAGCCAATTAGGAGGAGTAAATGGATTTAATTCCATGATTAATGAGGGAGGTGGTGGATAGGGTGGGAGTATTAATGCTGGGAAGGGTAATCATGAGGGAGGAATGGGTGATAAGCACCAAGAATAGCACTTTAAAGGGTCTTTATTAGATTAAAAGTGCATCGTTTTGACATCCAATTACAACAATTGCATGCATTTTAGCTCAAATGCGATCAAAATCTTCTAACAACATTTCTAGAAAGAGTTTTGAAGTATTTCACAGGTTGGAGAGGGATTTGAGGCTAAAATAGAGCAAAAGACAAACAAGCCGAAATCAGTAGCGTCCCACGCAGCCTCACACGCGTGTGGCTGGGCGTGGAATTATTCCAGAGAGCACCACGCCCTCACACGCGTGTGAGCAAGCGTGGTCGGGCCAAGGGCAATTTTGGGAAATTTGTCCCTTTTTGTCACCTATATAAATCCCTTTTGCCAAAACCTAAAGAGGAATAGAATAGATCAGAAAATTGATAGAATAGGGTAGAATAGATCTAGAGGGTTTCTCCCCCTCTTGGGGGAAAATTCCTTTCTCTCATAGTTTAGAATAGATCAAGGGCAAGAATGAAGATTGGGATTTCAAGATCAAGGTTGTAAAGATCCCCTTTCTAAGGGTGGTAACCATTCTCTTCAATTTCTAATTCAATACTTGTTTCTTTGAATTTTCCTTTCTTTTTCTTGTTTCTTAGCATGATAGAGTAGATTAGATAGGGGATTGGTGGCCCCATGGTAGATCTATGTGGATGTTTAATATTATGCTTTGAATTGTGAATTGCTTGTTTGTTGGATGTTGAACTTGTGTGGATGATGTCTTCAAGCTTTGTGCCTTTTGTGGCCACATTAGGTAGCAAACCCAAAGGAAGTGAGTGTGTGCGCGATAGCGGCCACTCACGAGTCTACTCACCCACATCTCCGCTCTTAGTCCGAAAGGACGAGATCCGAGAGGAGTGGTAGAAAAGTGTTCGATGAAATGCCCAACCGAATGAGGATGTGGGATCCAAAGTGTGACGCCACTTGGTGATGTGCCACGAACTCCCTAGTCTATTCCACAACTTGCACTCGCAAAACCATCCAAAGATAGACCACATGGAAAAGCCTAAAGCCCCAAATGAATCCAACCCTTAGCACTCCCGTAACTCTTTCTCTTCAACCTCTTAGAAGCCAACACACTAATTCGATTCCCATTCGCCATCCTTGAGAGACACGACACTCGGGGAGTCTTGACTCTTCGTTTTACCACTTCACATTCACCCTCACCCATACAAAAACAAGCATCAAAATGGCGCCGTTGCCGGGGATGGCAAACGGTTTCGAATAGTGTTGACTTCTTAGAAGTAGAATTTTAAGAGTTCTTGAATTGCTTTCTTTTTGTTTATTTTATTTTCTTATTTTTGTTATTTGTTGAAGAAGTGAGCTTATATTATCTTGAATATCTTGTGCTCACTTGCAACTACTTTTAGTTCAAAATTATTTGTTGTTGGCTAAGCTATTGTGCAGGAAATTCTCTTTAATCAAACCTCTTAAAGCTTGCCAATAAGTGCTAAAATGAATCCCCATGATTACCCACACCATGGAGGACAATCCTATACAAATCCTCAACCCCAACCATATCACTATTACCCCCATTCCACCTATACTTACCCTCCACCAACATACCACTACCCACACCCATACCGTTACCCAATCCCACCAACATATCAATTACCACCTGCATATCACTATCCAATCCATACACCAAATCATCACCTATGACCTTATGAAACACCACATCCACAATTCCAAAAAACTTACCCTTCACAACCACCCAATTCACAAGAAATTGGCTCATTAAGCTCCAAAGAAATAACCCAAAACATAGAGTGTAAGCTTGCGCAAATGATGCAACAACTTGATCCAAGCTATACTCCCGAGTCAAATTCATTTCCCAATTCCCAACTAAACACTTACTACCCACCTCCATCACAAAACTATAAAGAAAACAATACTACCCACTCCTATGAAACACCGCCCTCTTACCCATATAATACCCATATAGATCCTTGCGATTATATCCCACGGGCCACCGATGAAATTGAAATTCTAAAAGCAAAAATTGAAGTATTCACTAGGATGCCCAAGGAGGATACGGCTAAACTAAAAGCCGAAATCAAGAGCGAATTAAAGGACTATCTCGCTACCCTCCGGGAGGAAGGACTTCCACTAGAAGAAGTTGAAACGAAGATGTTGTCTATGATAGAGGAGCTCATGAAGATGAATGAGCCCCGAGCTAACTCCACCGTCATGGATGACATGCCCACTTTGGAAGCCCATCCAAGGATTGTACAAGAGGTCGAAAAAGCGCAAAATGCTAGGGGAGAGGAGAGTTTCGAAGGAGTGGAGGATTGTTGCGCCCTAGTGCTTGAAGAAGTTCCAATTTTTGAATTGGAAAATCAAAAGGAGGTAGAGATGGAGAGTGAGGATTAGGACATCGAAGTAGTGTGGGAAGATGAAGAGCCAAAATGTGGTAAAATTCCTAATCTTCTTTGTGCTAATATTCTTGAAAATCCTTGTGCTCTTTTTGAAAACACCCTTGTGGATGACTCCCTTCGCCTTAATACTTCCATCATATGTGATTATGATTGCTTTAAATTTTGGGATGATGATTCTATTGGTCCCAAGGGGATGGGGTACAAGTCTAGAGGGGGGGGTGAATAGACTTGTATAAGATTTTGCAAATCTTTTCGACCTCTCGTGTGTATTGGACTTAGGATGTTTAGGTCCGACACCTCATAAGATGAAGATAAAGTTTTATGTGCAGCGGAAAAGTTATCCCCTTTTTAATTTGCACGAGTTTGAGTTAGTTTGAGAGGTGTGATTATATGCAGTGCAGTTCGAGAGATAGGTTAGCGAGAGATAAGAGCAAAAAGTAAATGCGAGAGAAATTTTTAAGTGGTTCGGCCAACCCGCCTACGTCCACTCTTCTTCTAGAAACTCCCTAGAAGGATTGCACTAAAACTTCCCTTTTTAGTACAATACCGAGCGCTTGAGCTTTGATCACGAAGCCCGCCTCAAGCCTCAGGTTTTTCGCCCCGCTTCTTGTTACTCCACCTCTCGAGCACTTAAGCTTTGATCACCAAGCCCGCCTCAAGCCTCAGGATCTTCACAAGACAGCTCCCAGGTTACTCCGCCTCTTCTTGACTTCTCCAAAGCAAGGTTGTTCCGGTTGTCACAGGTTGTTTGTAACAATCTCCAATCTGACCAAAAGCTTTCGTTGGATAACCTTCCTTGTTGAGCAGCTTTGTTCACCTTCTAGATGTGTAGTAGTTGAAGCTACGTATTTCTCTCAAAACACTTACGATGTGTTTTCTCGCACTTGTGAATATCAAGGATGATATTCCAGATTAGCACTTGCACTTTGAACGTTTGAATTAGACACCTCTTATGATAGCTTAGAATTCTCGAACCCTATTTAACTTGTGTCTTCACGTCCTTATATATGAGAGTTGCGGAATAATTCCGTTGGAGGGAAAACTTATTCCGTTTGAAATCTGCCTTCCATGCCGATCATGGGACTTGTATATTTTAGCATGTTTCATGGAGTGGTGGTCTTGTAACTTGAGCCTTTTGTCTTGTAGTGAATATCCCATAATCCACTATCTTGAGTCCATGCTCCACTTACTTCTTTTGGTCAGAGGTTACCCTTTTTATATTCCCATTGATCCTTGTTTTAGGGAATAAGACCGACCTTGGATTGGTGCACTTTCTATTCGTTTGGTGTGGAATTCTGACGTGGCATCCACTACCGGTTGTTTTGTGTTCCCATAAGATTCTTTTTGGCACCTCCTTAATATTTTATCTCCATGATATTTTTCTTCTCCAAACTCAGATTATTTCATCCATGCGTGTTAACTGCCATTCAGTTCTTTGGAAAAGTACCAGTTCATCGAGACCAAAGTTGATGTCTCGACTACTTGATGTCTCGATCTTATGTCTCGAACTGGATTGATGTCTCGAGAGATTCCATCTCTCGAACTCAGCTTATGTCTCGAGACTTATTTGATGTCTCGCAGACCCTTATTCCTCCAGTGATGTTCCGTACCTTATTCTAATCTATCTATGAGCTTACAACACGAAACTTCTAAGATGTTGAAACAAGTTTACCTTAAGCTTAAATATTTTCTGAGTTGAGCTCAATTACCCAGTTGTATTTTCGCTCTTAGTTTACTTGTCGAACTTACAAGTATTTCTTATCTATCGAGACTTAGGGGACTGTGATTTACACTTGGTATCATCAAAACCTATTACAATATGTTCCTAACAATTTTCCCCTTTTTGATGATGCCAACACTATACTTACTTATATGGCTGATTTTTTAAAAAAAACTTTGATTTTATTTTCAGCGCATACGGTAAGTTTGACAAAAGAAACTAATCTGTTAAGGCATGAAGTAAAAACTCACGCAACACCCCCGGCAAAAGATATATATATTAAATACAAGGGAATGTTTTACAAAAGTACTTAGTAGAAAAGATAATAGAAAGCAAAGAACAACATAAAGATATTTTACGAATGCATGTAGACATCGAGAGCTTACTACTTGTTTGCTTTCCTTTTCTCATTGATAGCCGCTCGAGTCTTGATGGTGTCTTTATGGTCTACAAACTTGATATAGTCATCCGATACATCAAGATGAAGGTAGTTGATGAAGGCTTCACTTATGAAATTACCTTCAATTACCCCATCTCTCCACCATTCGATGCATTCTTGAGGGGTGAGACCACTGTGAGAAGAAATGTCAGTTTTGGCTAGAAGACTAACGATGATTCCATTGAGATATTCTGTTGTGTCTTCTTTGAATCCCGATCTATAGTTTCTCATAAACTGTTCGTCTTTCTTCTCTTTTGCGGTTTGTTGTTCTTGCCTTTTTCTTCTCCTTTCTCTGTCTTCTTCTCTCCTCTTCTCAAGCTCCAGTGTGCACTGAACCCTTAGTTCCTCCTGCCTCTTGGCTTCCTCCATTGCCTTGCTAGTTGTTTTTGGCACTTTGGGAGGAGGTCCAGTAGTTAAGGGTTCACTGGCTACCGGTAATACCCCGTATTTTATTAACATTATCCTAAGGCGTTGACATTCCTAAGTTATGATCTTCAGATATTTCAAAAGAATTTTTATAAGTGAGTATAGTTGTTATTAAGCTGCGAACCTACGTACCGGTCACGAACCGTAAAAATTTTAGGAGCTGGTGTTCGGACCCGTTTGTCCTAGGAAATGGATT
>NC_044922.1:10707656-10710662 GCF_003576645.1 Ipomoea triloba | reverse complement strand
AATAATTAATGCTTAAGAGTGATTAAGGTCAATTGTTGGATTATGGGTGACTAAGTATCGATTATGGATGTGTGATTTCCTTAAGTTATAATGGTGTTAATGATAGTGAAAGTTGTTGATGACGATAGTGAAAAGGACAACTATCTATTAGTAGTTAATGGTGGAACCGTGATTATGGATCACCGATGATGATTGGATTGTAATAGGGACAGAAATTCTTGATAAGGAACAAGGTTAAGGATGTTAATATTGATGGTGCTATGGATCGATTGATTCATAAATGATTGACTATGGGTTCGTACTATTATAATAATAGTATTGAGAATGGATATATGTAGTGTTAGTAGAATACATAAGTATCCGATGTGTGTCCAGCTTTTGTTCAGAGGTGCTTTCTTCCAAAATGGTTTTGGGAACTATGTTGAAAAGCCTTTGGGCAAGTAAAAATGTTTATAAAACTTACGTTGAAAAACGTACGCTATTTTGGTATATAGGTTGTCAAAACCTTATTTTTGAGGCAAATACCATTTTTTAGTGAGTGTGTACCTCACTTGATTGATGAGAAAATGATGTTTGAAAAGCCTGCGCGTACTGAAAGTATTTTGAAAATCCTTCAGAGGCTAATGAGGTAGCCAATTTTAAGTATTGGACTCAATTGTGAAATATGTCCAAAAGAAATGATTTAAGAAAGAAAACTGAAGGAAGGAATATGTTGTCAAACCCTTCGTTCTAGTAAAAGTGGTGAAGGACCTTGTCTTGTAGCCTACGGGATAAAGAGCTTAAAGTGCCTTTCTCGTATGGTGGTTATGTTATTGTATGACCAGTTCATACTGTTGTGGGCGAAGTCTATTCGCCGAGTACTATATCACCCGGAAGGAAAAGGGTCCCCTGCGGGGGTGTGCACACTTAAATATAGCAACTCTATTTTCGGGTAGGAGTCGTTCTTATGAACCTAGTGAGGCTAGCTAGGAATCATTCTAACGCTCCTATAAGTCCAGGGGATCAGTATTAGACCGGGCGATGACCACTGAACCCGAGTTGAACGATCCAAGTGGTCAGTCAAAAGTGGAGAAAGAATACTCCAGAGGCTTCACACTTTCTATCTAGGACCAAGTGGATTTCGAAATATGAATGTAGTTACGCTGTAGCTACGGAAAAGAGATGGTGAAAAGTGAAAAATACCCAAAGGTTGTGGGTGATCTCTCTTTGAAAAGTGAAAAGTGATGAGAATTTCCTTATGAAACTAAGGAAGTTTTAAAGCTGAGAAAGAAATGATTTTGTCTTACGAGACAGGTGGATGTTGCTTCACTAAACTCTTTTTTTATCCAAAGTCTTTATTGTTAACTTATTTGCAGGTGAAATCTCATCAATTGGGTACAAGTTACCAAAATTCTTTTATGCGTATTTTCAAACGTTTGTCTACTTTTAAGTGACAACGGATATCCTTACTTAGCCGTCGCGCTAACTGCACTTCAATGTGTTCTTATCAGATGCAGTTTAGTGTGGACTCCTGTAGCCGATGAGCTCTAAATAGGATGGAAGTGCAGGTTGGGGTCTACTCTTTGATGTAGACAAGGATTGTTGTTAATGTTGTAAGTTTAGCATGTGCACTTAGAGTGGAGTTTGTCAAAGAGGTGATAGAATTCACTCTAGGTGTGGCGGTAGCACCCAGTTTTCTGCTGATAAGATGTAAGCTTCCGCAGCATATGAATATTGATTTGTAATTAATGTAAGAGTTGAAAATTGGGGTGTTACAAAGTGGTATCAGAGCTTTAGGTTGTGAGATCCTTGTTATGGGCAATAGAGTCTGGTAAGCTCTGTTACATAGTGGAGATCAGAGCTTAGGATTTGAGATCCTTGTTATCTATAATAGAATTGGTGAAGCTCTGTTACAAAGTGGAATCTATTAGAACTTAAGGTTATAAGGTCTTGGAAATATAAGTTGATAAGCTCTGTTATAAGTTGGAATTAAGGCGGTTCGAATCTTTGGAGGTTAGATTGGAGCCTAGCCTGTGAAATTTTTGTAAGTTGTGAAACCTTGGATAATAAGAAGGAAGTTTCGAGGACGAAACTCTTTTTAAGGGGGGTAGAGTGTAATACCGCGTATTTTATTAAGATTATCCTAAGGCGTTGACATTCCTAAGTTATGATCTTCAGATATTTCAAAAGAATTTTTATAAGTGAGTATAGTTGTTATTAGGCTGCGAACCTACGTACCGGTCACGAACCGTAAAAATTTTAGGAGCTGGTGTTCGGACCCGTTTGTCCTAGGAAATGGATTTTTAGGCACCATACTAGACCCGTTTGTCCTAGGAAATGGATTTTTAGGCACCATACTATTATTCTGGAATTTCCTATTTAATTAAATCAGCTCATAGCAATTATTCTGGAATTTCCTATTTAATTAAATCAGCTCATAGCATCGAAAATTTATTTTGATCGTACATCGCTAAATTTCGCGGTGTACCGAACCTAGCCCAATTTTGAGGATTAGACTGGAACAAATATGTGGATTCGAAAATTATTCTATCTGGATTATTTTCTATCGAAACTTTATCTGTTTGGACCCCAACTGATAAGTTGGAAGATATTTTATTATTTTATTATTTTTTTCTTAATCTTATCACATAAGCCAATTATGTGTGATGTGAGTATAAAAGCCATTTGTTTCCCTTTTCTTCTTCCCATTGCCGAAATCACAAAGAGAGAAAGAGAGATGATTTTCACTATTTTCCTCCATTAAAACTGTAATACCCCGTATTTTATTAACATTATCCTAAGGCGTTGACATTCCTAGTTATGATCTTCAGATATTTCAAAGAAATTTTTTATAAGTGATATAGTTGTTATTAAGCTGCGAACCTACGTACCAGTCACGAACCGAGAAAATTTTAAGGATATAGATTCAGTTCGAATTTTCTAGAATTTGGGTTTTTAAGCATTATACGATTAAGCCTGAATTTCTAGTTAGTTCAAGAAAATTTCAAATGGACTGTAAGGATAAGT
>NC_044922.1:10704430-10707631 GCF_003576645.1 Ipomoea triloba | reverse complement strand
CATTCCAAAATGGTTAATGGAAAACATTCCAAAATAACATATTGGTTAATGATTTGTTCATTTCGAAAACCAAGTAACGAGAGTCACATTATTCCTTAAACATGATTTTTCTTCCAAATGGATTATGACATCCCAAAACCTCGTTACTAATTTTATTACAAATTATATTTGTCAAAATTGTTTCTAACCATTCTTTTCAGAAAATTTCAGCTTGGCGCAGTCCGAAAGATTGAGCCGGTAAAATAGTTTCCCGAACTCTTTTTCACTTGAAATTTATGGTAGAACCCAACTTATAGTACTTGATGTCCATAAAATGTTTTGGTCATTTTGATCCACGAATAAACACAGAAAATTCCCTTTTTGCCCTTGGCAGTGTGCTGTCCAGAATATTTTTCTCTCTGGACCAGTTTTGGAAAAAAATTCGAAAACCGTACTTATACTACTCCGATCATTATGAAATTTTATATGCGGGTTCTACACTTATAGAACTACATGCCTAAAAAAAATAGGATCAAAATACCTTACCAATTTTTCCCAATAAATCTCGGGAGTTACTGCCAGAATCTATCCTGATTTCTTTCACTATTTTTCACAAGTATAAGCCTATATGGCATAAATTCAACACATACATGCATAAATTAGCTATGAACATGCATAAGTGTAGTTTCTTAGGCTAACTTGTAGATCCACGAACTTAACACATAATTTCACGTAAAATTTTCCTAGTCACGTAATTTACTAGCATTTGTTCACCTTCAAGTGATTGAGCCAACTTAAGGGATTCCTTACCTCGATGGAAGATTTTAAAATCGAAGAAGTGCTAGATCTTTCCTTGGATTCAAAGTCCCTACAACATCACCACAATAACAATATTTTCATGCACTAAACATTAACACTTAAGTTCAAGCTTAAGTCTTAGGAGGGGTAGAATCCGAACAAAACCGAAGTTCTTACCTAGAGTAGAGTCCTTGGAGTTGAAGAATTGCCTAGGGTGTTCTTGGATCACAATAGAAGACTAAGATAATTTCCCTTCTTCCTTCCCTAAGTGTGTATTTCGAAAATGGAGTGGAAGAGTGAGAGAGATGATCGTGTGATTAGTGTAGATTTAGTTCTTGAAGATCAAGTAACAAGTGCAACTAGGCCATACCTCATAAATGTCACATTTAATGCCCAATCTTAGTCTTAGATTTGCCTTGCCACTTGTCATCACCCATGGTCCTTAGAAGATTTCAAATCTAATTGGCCAGTTTATGCTTAAATCAGATGAATGTTCGAGGATTATAACTTAATTCGGGAAAATTCTAATACCAAAATTATCCTAAAAATATTCCCGTCGCAAATCACCAAGTTTGGGAATTTTTCGGTATTCCGCTAAATATAGGTACAGAGCCGTAACAACTTATCCATTCCAAAATGGTTAATGGAAAACATTCCAAAATAACATATTGGTTAATGATTTGTTCATTTCGAAAACCAAGTAACGAGAGTCACATTATTCCTTAAACATGATTTTTCTTCCAAATGGATTATGACATCCCAAAACCTCGTTACTAATTTTATTACAAATTATATTTGTCAAAATTGTTTCTAACCATTCTTTTCAGAAAATTTCAGCTTGGCGCAGTCCGAAAGATTGAGCCGGTAAAATAGTTTCCCGAACTCTTTTTCACTTGAAATTTATGGTAGAACCCAACTTATAGTACTTGATGTCCATAAAATGTTTTGGTCATTTTGATCCACGAATAAACACAGAAAATTCCCTTTTTGCCCTTGGCAGTGTGCTGTCCAGAATATTTTTCTCTCTGGACCAGTTTTGGAAAAAAATTCGAAAACCGTACTTATACTACTCCGATCATTATGAAATTTTATATGCGGGTTCTACACTTATAGAACTACATGCCTAAAAAAAATAGGATCAAAATACCTTACCAATTTTTCCCAATAAATCTCGGGAGTTACTGCCAGAATCTATCCTGATTTCTTTCACTATTTTTCACAAGTATAAGCCTATATGGCATAAATTCAACACATACATGCATAAATTAGCTATGAACATGCATAAGTGTAGTTTCTTAGGCTAACTTGTAGATCCACGAACTTAACACATAATTTCACGTAAAATTTTCCTAGTCACGTAATTTACTAGCATTTGTTCACCTTCAAGTGATTGAGCCAACTTAAGGGATTCCTTACCTCGATGGAAGATTTTAAAATCGAAGAAGTGCTAGATCTTTCCTTGGATTCAAAGTCCCTACAACATCACCACAATAACAATATTTTCATGCACTAAACATTAACACTTAAGTTCAAGCTTAAGTCTTAGGAGGGGTAGAATCCGAACAAAACCGAAGTTCTTACCTAGAGTAGAGTCCTTGGAGTTGAAGAATTGCCTAGGGTGTTCTTGGATCACAATAGAAGACTAAGATAATTTCCCTTCTTCCTTCCCTAAGTGTGTATTTCGAAAATGGAGTGGAAGAGTGAGAGAGATGATCGTGTGATTAGTGTAGATTTAGTTCTTGAAGATCAAGTAACAAGTGCAACTAGGCCATACCTCATAAATGTCACATTTAATGCCCAATCTTAGTCTTAGATTTGCCTTGCCACTTGTCATCACCCATGGTCCTTAGAAGATTTCAAATCTAATTGGCCAGTTTATGCTTAAATCAGATGAATGTTCGAGGATTATAACTTAATTCGGGAAAATTCTAATACCAAAATTATCCTAAAAATATTCCCGTCGCAAATCACCAAGTTTGGGAATTTTTCGGTATTCCGCTAAATATAGGTACAGAGCCGTAACAACTTATCCAATTTTGAGGATTAGACTGGAACAAATATGTGGATTCGAAAATTATTCTATCTGGATTATTTTCTATCGAAACTTTATCTGTTTGGACCCCAACTGATAAGTTGGAAGATATTTTATTATTTTATTATTTTTTTCTTAATCTTATCACATAAGCCAATTATGTGTGATGTGAGTATAAAAGCCATTTGTTTCCCTTTTCTTCTTCCCATTGCCGAAATCACAAAGAGAGAAAGAGAGATGATTTTCACTATTTTCCTCCATTAAAACTGTAATACCCCGTATTTTATTAACATTATCCTAAGGCGTTGACATTCCTAGTTATGATCTTCAGATATTTCAAAAGAATTTTTATAAGTGAGTATAGTTGTTATTAAGCTGCGAACCTACGTACC
>NC_044922.1:10695796-10702674 GCF_003576645.1 Ipomoea triloba | reverse complement strand
ATGGATTTCCTTACTTAGCCGTCGCGCTAACTACACTTCATTGTGTCCTTTATTAGATGCAGTCTAGCGTGGGCCCCTGTGGCCGATGAGCTCTAAATAGGATTGGAGTCGAGGTTGAAGATTACTCTATCCTAGAATAGACACCCTGGAGAGATTATTTCCATATGTACATGTCTGGATATTGATATGGTTATTTGAGGTTGTAAGTATTAGCCTTAGCGTTTAGGTATAGGAAAGATACCTAAGCGTGGCGGTAACACCCAGTTTTCTGCTGGTTAGACGCTTCCGCAATGTATTATATTTAAGGATTTTGTAATAAATCCAAGATGTGAAAATTGGGGTGTTACANAGTCCAGGGGATCAGTATTAGACCGGGCGATGACCACTGAACCCGAGTTGAACGATCCAAGTGGTCAGTCAAAAGTGGAGAAAGAATACTCCAGAGGCTTCACACTTTCTATCTAGGACCAAGTGGATTTCGAAATATGAATGTAGTTACGCTGTAGCTACGGAAAAGAGATGGTGAAAAGTGAAAAATACCCAAAGGTTGTGGGTGATCTCTCTTTGAAAAGTGAAAAGTGATGAGAATTTCCTTATGAAACTAAGGAAGTTTTAAAGCTGAGAAAGAAATGATTTTGTCTTACGAGACAGGTCGATGTTGCTTCACTAAACTCTTTTTTTATCCAAAGTCTTTATTCTTAACTTATTTGCAGGTGAAATCTCATCAATTGGGTACAAGTTACCAAAATTCTTTTATGCGTGTTTTCAAACCTTTGTCTACTTTTAAGTGACAACGGATATCCTTACTTAGCCGTCGCGCTAACTGCACTTCAATGTGTTCTTATCAGATGCAGTTTAGTGTGGACTCCTGTAGCCGATGAGCTCTAAATAGGATGGAAGTGCAGGTTGGGGTCTACTCTTTGATGTAGACAAGGATTGTTGTTAATGTTGTAAGTTTAGCCTGTGCACTTAGAGTGGAGTTTGTCAAAGAGGTGATAGAATTCACTCTAGGTGTGGCGGTAGCACCCAGTTTTCTACTGATAAGATGTAAGCTTCCGCAGCATATGAATATTGATTTGTAATTAATGTAAGAGTTGAAAATTGGGGTGTTACAAAGTGGTATCAGAGCTTTAGGTTGTGAGATCCTTGTTATGGGCAATAGAGTCTGGTAAGCTCTGTTACATAGTGGAGATCAGAGCTTAGGATTTGAGATCCTTGTTATCGATAATAGAATTGGTGAAGCTCTGTTACAAAGTGGAATCTATTAGAGCTTAAGGCACTTGGTTCGACAGGTCATCGAGTAAGGCTTTGATCACATCCTGTCGAAGTTCGCTGGAGTTNTTAGGATTTGAGATCCTTGTTATCGATAATAGAATTGGTGAAACTCTGTTACAAAGTGGAATCTATTAGAGCTTAAGGCACTTGGTTCGACAGGTCATCGAGTAAGGCTTTGATCACATCCTGTCGAAGTTCGCTGGAGTTCCGGAATGCTTGAAGTTCATCCCGTAGTTCCGCAACTGCTGCCCTTGCTTCTGCAGCTTCTGCTCGAGCTTCTGCAGCCTCATTAGTGGCTCGTGTTGCTGCATCTTCGGCCCATACTGCTTGTTCAAGAAGTTCCTCACGGCTGGTTCGAGAGTTATTGGATCCAGCGATGGACGTTGATGCGAGGTGAACAAGCGTGACTTTTTGCTCAATTCGGGCCATCTTCTGAGAGTGATCAGACATGAATTGGCGCACCTCGCCAATGAAAGCTTCTTCGGCCTGTCGATCATAATCAGAAGGAGGAGAAGAAGGTTGATAAGTACCTTTAGTAGGAGGGGACTTGGGTGCTTCCAGATTTCCACCCATGATTTGCAACTTGGAGTCNTTGTTCAGAGGTGCTTTCTTCCAAAATGGTTTTGGGAACTATATTGAAAAGCTTTTGGGCAAGTAAAAATGTTTATAAAACTTACGTTGAAAAACGTACGCTATTTTGGTATATAGGTTGTCAAAACCTTATTTTTGAGGCAAATACCATTTTTTAGTGAGTGTGTACCTCACTTGATTGATGAGAAAATGATGTTTGAAAAGCCTGCGCGTACTGAAAGTATTTTGAAAATCCTTCAGGGGCTAATGAGGTAGCCAATTTTAAGTATTGGACTCAATTGTGAAATATGTCCAAAAGAAATGATTTAAGAAAGAAAACTGAAGGAAGGAAAATGNTAAGGATTTTGTAATAAATCCAAGATGTGAAAATTGGGGTGTCACAAAAACCATAGCCAAGCTTTGTTCACAACTCTCAAATTGTTCGGTAAGATTCCAATTTTATTCGGTAGAAAGCTTTGTATTCCTTCCTAGCACTTGNAAGAAATGATTTAAGAAAGAAAACTGAAGGAAGGAAAATGTTGTCAAACCCTTCGTTCTAGTAAAAGTGGTGAAGGACCTTGTCTTGTAGCCTACGGGATAAAGAGCTTAAAGTGCCTTTCTCGTATGGTGGTTATGTTATTGTATGACCAGTTCATACTGTTGTGGGCGAAGTCTATTCGCCGAGTACTATATCACCCGGAAGGAAAAGGGTCCCCTGCGGGGGTGTGCACACTTAAGTATAGTAACTCTATTTTCGGGTAGGAGTCGTTCTTATGAACCTAGTGAGGCTAGCTAGGAATCATTCTAACGCTCCTATAAGTCCAGGGGATCAGTATTAGACCGGGCGATGACCACTGAACCCGAGTTGAACGATCCAAGTGGTCAGTCAAAAGTGGAGAAAGNTCGCCGAGTACTATATCACCCGGAAGGAAAAGGGTCCCCTGCGGGGGTGTGCACACTTAAGTATAGCAACTCTATTTTTGGGTAGGAGTCGTTCTTATGAACCTAGTGAGGCTAGATAGGAATCATTCTAACGCTCCTATAAGTCCAGGGGATCAGTATTAGACCGGGCGATGACCACTGAACCCGAGTTGAACGATCCAAGTGGTCAGTCAAAAGTGGAGAAAGAATACTCCAGAGGCTTCACACTTTCTATCTAGGACCAAGTGGATTTCGAAATATGAATGTAGTTACGCTGTAGCTACGGAAAAGAGATGGTGAAAAGTGAAAAATACCCAAAGGTTGTGGGTGATCTCTCTTTGAAAAGTGAAAAGTGATGAGAATTTCCTTATGAAACTAAGGAAGTTTTAAAGCTGAGAAAGAAATGATTTTGTCTTACGAGACAGGTCGATGTTGCTTCACTAAACTCTTTTTTTATCCAAAGTCTTTATTCTTAACTTATTTGCAGGTGAAATCTCATCAATTGGGTACAAGTTACCAAAATTCTTTTATGCGTGTTTTCAAACCTTTGTCTACTTTTAAGTGACAACGGATATCCTTACTTAGCCGTCGCGCTAACTGCACTTCAATGTGTTCTTATCAGATGCAGTTTAGTGTGGACTCCTGTAGCCGATGAGCTCTAAATAGGATGGAAGTGCAGGTTGGGGTCTACTCTTTGATGTAGACAAGGATTGTTGTTAATGTTGTAAGTTTAGCCTGTGCACTTAGAGTGGAGTTTGTCAAAGAGGTGATAGAATTCACTCTAGGTGTGGCGGTAGCACCCAGTTTTCTACTGATAAGATGTAAGCTTCCGCAGCATATGAATATTGATTTGTAATTAATGTAAGAGTTGAAAATTGGGGTGTTACAAAGTGGTATCAGAGCTTTAGGTTGTGAGATCCTTGTTATGGGCAATAGAGTCTGGTAAGCTCTGTTACATAGTGGAGATCAGAGCTTAGGATTTGAGATCCTTGTTATCGATAATAGAATTGGTGAAGCTCTGTTACAAAGTGGAATCTATTAGAGCTTAAGGCACTTGGTTCGACAGGTCATCGAGTAAGGCTTTGATCACATCCTGTCGAAGTTCGCTGGAGTTCCGGAATGCTTGAAGTTCATCCCGTAGTTCCGCAACTGCTGCCCTTGCTTCTGCAGCTTCTGCTCGAGCTTCTGCAGCCTCATTAGTGGCTCGTGTTGCTGCATCTTCGGCCCATACTGCTTGTTCAAGAAGTTCCTCACGGCTGGTTCGAGAGTTATTGGATCCAGCGATGGACGTTGATGCGAGGTGAACAAGCGTGACTTTTTGCTCAATTCGGGCCATCTTCTGAGAGTGATCAGACATGAATTGGCGCACCTCGCCAATGAAAGCTTCTTCGGCCTGTCGATCATAATCAGAAGGAGGAGAAGAAGGTTGATAAGTACCTTTAGTAGGAGGGGACTTGGGTGCTTCCAGATTTCCACCCATGATTTGCAACTTGGAGTCCACCTCTCGATTATGTATCTGAGGGTCAGCAGGAACACTCGGATCAGAGCTGGAAGGTAGCTCCATGTCAGGTGCTTCCCGATTTCCACCTGAGGGATGGATCACTTCTTGCTCATCACCTCTCGAACCTGGAGCCTCAGCTTCAGCTGCTGGTGGGATTGGGTCAGCTAAGGAAGGGACTTCAGTGTTGGATGCTTCCCGGTTTCCATCCAATTGAAGAGCCTCCTCAGTATTACCTCTCGAACCAGAGCTGGGAACTTGATCATCTGCTGGAGGGATTGGATCAGAAGAGGGAGTATGTGCATCGATAGGTGCTTCCCGGTTTCCACCATTGATGGGAACATCTTCCCCCTCGTTACCTCTCGAAGCAGCAGGACTTGTGACTGTCTGCTCAGTTTGCTCATCTAGCTGCAGCTCAGCCTGCTCAGGAGAATCAGGAATCATGATGGTTTCGGGAGCAGCTGGTGTACTCCATCTTTGTCTATCAAACATCCTGGCTGCAAAGGTGGATGCTGTGTCATCTGGTAGCAAGAAAGGAGATGCCTGCTCAATGTAGATTGAAAAGCCTGGCAGTGTGAGCAACGGAATTTCACCCTCTCGAACTATTTGTGCCTCGTCGGTGTCAAGTGAGGGTGTGGACTCAGGAGCCCGCAGAAGTAGAATGGAATTTGGATCTACCTCCAGTGCTTCAGAGGTCTCGGATTCACCTCTCGAAGTTGCTACCTGTATGTCCAGAGCAGAGTCATTAACTTGAGACATTGGAATTGCTGCTGTTGCGATTGGATTTTCAAGATCATCTCTTGCAACTCCTGAGGTCTCCCATGGACCTCTCGTGTCCACCACTTGATGTCCCAAGGATAGAGTAGTAGCGAGCCTGATATCTTCTCTAAATTTTGCATCCAGTTCAGGGTCGACTTCAGGCTCGTCTTCTGGTTCATCAGCAGCTATGCCTTTTCCTATGTCAGATCGTCCAAGATTCCTCTTGGTTACATGCATTTCATGGGCTAGCTCTTGCAATTCATTGGCTGGGATGTAACACCCCGGCTCGGCTATACCGTACATCCGGAGTAGTTACCGCCACACCTAGACTAAACCCAGCCAAGACCAGACAGAGTTCACTCTAGGTGCACAGGCTAACAAGAAAACTATTTCACATCATCATCATCATTACCCAACATATCTTCATACATATATATATAGGTGAGCAAAAGGGGTAGCTACACTAACTACCAGAATATATACAAGAGTTTAATTACAACTTACTAGTCAGCTAAGTTCATCATGACTACAAAAGATACATGTACACAAAAAAAAAAGGGTTCCTCCCAAAACCTTTCTAATCAGTCATCCTCTTCTAAGGGGCGGTACTTCGGTTCGGAGTACGTCCCCCATACAAGATGCCAGTTGCCCGCAACCCAGGTGAAATGATCCAGGAAGTAACTAGGAGTGTACATCATGGACCACTCATCCCAATGTTCCGAAGGAGCGAGATTCCACGGACAGGGATAAAAGACAACAAATTCTAAGGGATCACTCCCTTCCAACACCTCTACCGGAAAGGACCCAAACCTAGACCTGGCCCCATCCAGAAAATTTGGCTGGCTACTACGAACCGGGATACGAGAGGGTGTAGTTGGGTAAGTCGGAGGAGGACTGTACGGTGGGGAAGGAATAGCAGGAACATAAGCCGGAGCTGGAGAGTCAGGAGCGAATCCAGGAGCATACGGGTCGACATCAACTAAGTACTGTACATAATCATCATAATCGTAGATAGGGAACTCCAACTCGGAAGGATCCGAGTCAGGTGGGCTACACGAGCCTACCCTAGACATCTGTTAAGAACACAACGAAGTGTAGTTAGCACGACGGCTAAGTAAGGAAATCCATTTGTCACTTAAAAGTAGACAAAGGTTTGAAAACATAGATAATCTAAAAGCTTTATAAAGTTTTACCCATGATTTGAAAATCTACCTGCAACGAAACGATTTATAGATAGTATAATAGCGTATAAACGTTAAATCATATAAAGCTTTTCTCAAACAAGAATGAAGTCATAACTTGCCACTCAAAATAATTTTCATGCCCTTTTTAGACAAGTTTGCAAAATTTCACATTTCCAGGAATTTCATCATTTGCAAATAGAACCGCAGCTCTAATATTTATAATAATCTGAACCGCAGCTCAGAGTAACAACAATTTTCATACTGCATATAGAACCGCAGCTCTATAATAATCTGAACCGCAACCCAGAATAACAATAATTTTCATACTCAAAAATTTTCCACTTAGTTTCCCCTGAGTAAGCACTTTGAACATTTCTCAATTCTCCTTCTCAAACCTTGGGCAGTGGCATTTCCCTGCCTTCCCGTCGGTCTCCTTATCCCCGCATTTCCCTGCCCACGAAAATATTCCCAAAGCTCCAAAAACACCATATTTCAACTAAAATCAATTATCCAAATTCAAGTGACTAATTCCAACTTAAGGGAATTCCTTACCTTGAAAACATTTTTCTTTTTCTTTCCTGGAATCAAATAGTATTTTCAAAATAATTTATTTCATCCAAATATGGTTGTGACATCCCAAAATTTCGTCACTAGTTTTGTTACAAAAAAAA
>NC_044922.1:10680619-10695334 GCF_003576645.1 Ipomoea triloba | reverse complement strand
TCTTCTGAACCTCAAACTTATCGAAATAGACGAGGGGTTACAGTCTACCCTCCTTAAAAAGAGTTTCGTCCCCGAAACTTCCTTCTTACACTGCACGGTCTCAAGTAGATTACTACTTACCTTCGCTTACACATAATAGAATCTTAGTATGCCTAATGTTAGTACACAAATTTATTTAAGCATATAGCAAGTAAATCGATCCTACACACCTGAGCCAAATAACTCTGGATAACGTTCCATCATAACGCTTTCCAACTCCCACGTGGCTTCCTCCGAGCTATGATTCGACCATTGGACTTTGACCATTTTAACTGATTTCCTTCTTGTATCTCGGGTCTTAGAGTCTAAGATTCGAATTGGCCTTTCTTCGTATTCCAACGAATCATCCACCTCCAATTCCTCAGGTTCCAATACATGGGATGCATCAGGTACATACCGCTTAAGTTGAGAAACATGAAATACATTATGCACCCGGTCAAGCTCAATTGGTAGGGCCAGTCGATAGGCTAAATTTCCTATCCTTTCCAAGATTTCATAGGGTCCTATATAGCGAGGACTCAACTTTCCTTTCTTTCCAAATCTCTTGACTCCTTTAGTTGGTGAGATTTTCAATAGCACCTTCTCTCCAACTTGATGTTCGGTGAATTGTCGTTTCAAATCGGCATAGGACTTTTGACGATCCTGTGCAATTTTCATCCTTTCTCGAATCACCTTGATTGCCTCTGTAGTCTCTTGTAGGTACTGAGGTCCAAGTATAACAACGTCGCTCTTGTCACTCCAACATAGAGGACTTCGACATTTTCGCCCATACAACGCTTCATAAGGAGCCATTCCTATACTTGCATGATAGTTGTTGTTATAGGAAAATTCTATTAAATCCAACTGCTCATCCCATGAACCTTGGAAATCAAGTACACAACCTCTGAGCATATCTTCCAATGTCTGTATCGTTCGCTCCGTTTGGCCATCAGTGGCAGGGTGAAAAGCTGTACTTAATTTGAGCTGAGTGCCCATCATCATCTGCAACGCTTCCCAGAAACGTGATAGAAATCGTGAATCTCGGTCTGAAACGATATCTTGCGCTACTCCGTGATATTTAACCACGTGTTTAATATAGGCTCTTGCCAACCTTTCCATGGACCATGTCTTGTTCATTGGAATGAACCTCGCTGTCTTAGTTAGTCGATCGACAATAACCCACACCTGATCGTTTCCAGACTTGGTTCTAGGCAATCCTCCCACGAAATCCATCGAGATTGAGTCCCATTTCCACTGCGGAATTTCTAATGGCTGCAATAATCCCTTTGGTTTACTTCTTTCTGCCTTGACCTTTTGACAGTTCAAGCATTTAGCCACAAATTCAGCTACATCCTTCTTCATGCCCGACCACCAGAAATTTTGTTTTAAGTCCTTATACAGTTTATCCCCACCAGGATGAACTGAATAGGGTGTATAATGACCTTCCTTCATTAATTGTTCCATTATCTCCTTACACCCTTTTGGTATTATCCACCTACCTTGGAATCTTACACTCCCATCTGGGTGTAATTCAAATGGACCATGTTTTCCATCAATCATCTTCTCCCTGATGCTCCCTACCCAATTGTCCTCTTCTTGTGCTTGTTTGACTTCCTGGAATAGGGTTGGAGTCACCGACATGTAATAAAATTTTATTTCCTGTTCCACCTGACCACACATCTGTATCTCCAAATTGAGTCTCTGAAAATCCTCGCATAATTGTTCGGGTAATACCCAAAGAGCATGGTTTGATTTTCGACTCAAGGAATCAGCTACCTTGTTTGCTTTGCCCTCCTGGTATTGGATTTCCAAGTCATAATCTTTGATCAATTCCAACCATCTCCTTTGCCTTAGATTAAGGTCTCGCTGAGTAAAGATGTACTTTAAACTCTTGTGGTCCGTATAAATCTTGCATGAGATTCCATAGAGGTAGTGTCGCCAAATCTTGAGAGCAAATACCACGGCTGCCAGTTCTAAGTCATGCGTCGGGTAGTTAGCTTCATGAGTTTTTAATTGGCGAGAAGCATATGCTATTACCCTTCCATTTTGCATCAAAACACATCCTAGTCCCTTGTGAGATGCATCCGTGTACAACTCGTAACCTTCCGCTCCAACAGGTAAGGTCAATATTGGAGCAGTCGTCAATCTCGTCTTAAGTTCTTGGAATGCCTGCTCACATTCTTCACTCCAACTATACTTGGTCGTTTTCTTGAGCAGGTTTGTCAACGGCTTTGCTATCCTTGAGAAGTCCTGAACAAATCTTCGGTAATAACCCGCCAAACCTAAGAAACTACGGACTTCCGTAACTGATTTGGGTGCTTCCCATTCAAGTACAGCTTGTATCTTAGCTGGGTCCACTGCTATCCCTTCTTGGGTGATTACGTGTCCAAGAAAAGCAACTTCTCTTTTCCAAAATTCACACTTTGACAATTTCGCAAAAAGTTTCTTTTCCCTTAGTGTTTGTAACACTGTCCGAAGATGTCCCTTGTGATCCTCCGGTGTCTCAGAGTAGACCAAGATGTCATCTATGAAGGCGACGACGAATTTATCCAAATAGGGAAGGAAAATTCGGTTCATCAGGTCCATAAAGGTTCCTGGGGCGTTAGTCACTCCGAATGGCATAACCGTGAATTCATAGTGCCCATATCTCGTCCGAAATGCTGTCTTAGGCACATCCCCCTTCGCGACTCGCACTTGATGATACCCTGACCGTAAGTCAATCTTTGAAAACACTCCCGCTCCTTTCAACTGATCGAATAGATCATCGATCCTAGGCAACGGGTACTTGTTCTTTACTGTGACTCGGTTTAGTTCCCTGTAATCGATGCACAGTCTAAGACTCCCATCCTTCTTCTTAACGAACAGTACCGGTGCACCCCAAGGCGATACGCTTGGTCTGATAAATCCTTTCTCCAGTAATTCCGCCAATTGTGCCTTTAGTTCCTCCATCTCTTTCGGTGCCATTCGATAAGGCGCTTTCGAGGTAGGTGAGGTTCCTGGTATGAGATCAATGGTGAATTCCAGCTCTCTTTCCGGTGGCATTTCTGTGAGATCGTCGGGGAACACGTCAGGAAATTCGCGTACAACTGGGATTCGATCGATTTCGAGTTCTTCTGGTTCGGAACCTTGCACCAAACAGAGGTATACTTCACATCCCTGGTGCATATACTGCTTCAGTTTCTGCGCTGTCAACAACCTGGATTCGTGTTGCTTGTCAATCCCTCGGTAGGATATTCTCCTCCCTTCTGGTCCTCGTAACACAATCTTCCGCTCATCACACACTATCCGAGCTTTATACTTATCCAACCAATCCATTCCGAGTACTACATCAATGCCCTCAAGTTCAAAACGAACGAGATTTCCGGGACAGTTAGTTCCAGCTATTTCTATCGCAATGTTATCATAACCATTTCTACAGGCTACTACTATTCCCGAAGCAGTTTTGACATTTAGATCTAGCTCAATAGTAGGCCTTAATTTCAGTCTATCAGCAAATGCAGATGATATAAATGAATTGGTAGCTCCTGTATCAAATAACACTATTCCAGGTACTGAGTTTATGGGAAATGTACCAGTTACGGCGTCGTTAGCCTGGGCCTGAGTGCTATTGACGACGTAAATTCTGCCTTGGTTTCCCGTGCTACTTTCTCCCATCACTTGCTTCCCTTTGTGGTTGGAACCAGATGCGACGTTTGTTGGTCCTCCCGGATTTGTTGACTGAGAGTTGGCCATTCTGTTTCCTATCTCTGCGGGTCTCTGACCAGTATTCCCATTAAATCTTCTCCCTTGGTTCACGTTCTGTAGGAGTTTTTGAGGACTGTCTACCCGACTCTGGCACTCAAAGGACTTGTGCCCAGAAAGACCGCATGTGAAGCACTTAATCCTCACTCCTTGGCAATTCACTCCTGGATGATTCCTTCCACATCTTGAACAAGTAAAACGGTTTCCTTCGTTAATTCTTTCCCTTCCTCTTCCTGATATTAGGTTGGAGCCACCTTGGTTCACTCTCTTGTTTCCCAGTGCGGATTTCTGTGACTTGTCATCGGCCTTTCTTTTATTTCGGCCATAAACTTCTTGTTGATCTAGGTACACCTGGTAATGGTCCGAGGCTCTATCGTACGCCTCCTTCAAGGTAGAGCACATGAATGGCGCAATCGCCCTCCTTACATCCCAGTCCAATCCTCGAACAAACCTTCGTGCCTTACTTGCCTCATTAGGTACAATCTCCTGAGCGAAACGCATCAGTTCCACGTACTGGTCATGATATTCTTCGATTGTTGCTCCCTTCTGTTTTAGCCGTAGAAATTCCTCGCATTTAATCCCTCTAATACGCTCGGTGTAGAACTGTCCCCTCAGTTCCTCCTTGAATTCTTCCCAACCAAACTCTGGGTCTTGTAGAAGATCAGGTCCTTCTGATGTCCACCAGTTGTCTGCAGCTTTCGTTAAATAATAGACCGCGGAAGGTACTCGTTGATTTGCAGGGCAATCCACTGCGTTGAGCAGTTTGTCAAACGTCCGGATCCACTCCTCTTAAATAACCGGATCTTTTTCTCCCGCATAGTGTGGTGGTTGTCGGCTTGCTATCGCCTTCGCATAATCGACTCGTGGTTGTCCTTGGTTCTGGTTCTGGGTTTGCTGAGCCATCATGAACTCAGCCATTCGCTCCATCGCTTGGGCCATACGATCAATTGCAGAGACGTTCTCGTTGCTACTGGTAGGCATGTTGCGTCTTGGAGGCATTTTCACTGGACGATAGATCCAAATTAGTATCCGAAGTATAAGAGTCCTCAAGGGTTAGCTAGTTAGGCAGTCAGTATAGCACCTACTTAAGTCCTATACAACGTCCCCTAACATTCACTTTATCATACCCGCTAAGCAGGGGTTTCTACCTCAGCATAGGGATAATTAACGCATTACGCTAGCCAGCTTACTCACAATAATCCCATGCAAGGATTAACACATGCAAGAAATCACAAACATTGATCATATTATTCAACAACCAGAATCGTAAGATTCTGTAGAGTAAAAGTAAAATACCCCCTTTTATGCTGCCGGACTTTCGTTCCAACTCTGCTCCAAAGCTTATGCTCATGATACCGTAACAACGACTTAGGTTAATCTCTACGAACCTAAGCTGACATGAAACTTGAACTCAACCTAGGCTCGGACTTAGGCTTTGATCTAATTCCCGAAGGTTCAACCTAGGCTCTGATACCAACTTGTAACACCCCGGCTCGTTCAACCTAGGCTCTGATACCAACTTGTAACACCCCGGCTCGGCTAACCTAGGCTCTGATACCAACTTGTAACACCCCGGCTCGGCTATACCGTACATCCGGAGTAGTTTGTAACACCCCGGCTCGGCTATACCGTACATCCGGAGTAGTTACCGCCACACCGGCTCGGCTATACCGTACATCCGGAGTAGTTACCGCCACACTTAGACTAAACCCAGCCAAGACCAGACAGAGTTCACTCTAGGTGCACAGGCTAACAAGAAAACTATTTCACATCATCATCATCATTACCCAACATATCTTCATACATATATATATAGGTGAGCAAAAGGGGTAGCTACACTAACTACCAGAATATATACAAGAGTTTAATTACAACTTACTAGTCAGCTAAGTTCATCATGGCTACAAAAGATACATGTACACAAAAAAAAAAGGGTTCCTCCCATAACCTTTCTAATCAGTCATCCTCTTCTAAGGGGCGGTACTTCGGTTCGGAGTACGTCCCCCATACAAGATGCCAGTTGCCCGCAACCCAGGTGAGATGATCCAGGAAGTAACTAGGAGTGTACATCATGGACCACTCANAGTTCATCATGGCTACAAAAGATACATGTACACAAAAAAAAAAGGGTTCCTCCCATAACCTTTCTAATCAGTCATCCTCTTCTAAGGGGCGGTACTTCGGTTCGGAGTACGTCCCCCATACAAGATGCCAGTTGCCCGCAACCCAGGTAAAATGATCCAGGAAGTAACTAGGAGTGTACATCATGGACCACTCATCCCAATGTTCCGAAGGAGCGAGATTCCACGGACAGGGATAAAAGACAACAAATTCTAAGGGATCACTCCCTTCCAACACCTCTACCGGAAAGGACCCAAACCTAGACCTGGCCCCATCCAGAAAATTTGGCTGGCTACTACGAACCGGGATACGAGAGGGTGTAGTTGGGTAAGTCGGAGGAGGACTGTACGGTGGGGAAGGAATAGCAGGAACATAAGCCGGAGCTGGAGAGTCAGGAGCGAATCCAGGAGCATACGGGTCGACATCAACTAAGTACTGTACATAATCATCATAATCGTAGATAGGGAACTCCAACTCGGAAGGATCCGAGTCAGGTGGGCTACACGAGCCTACCCTAGACATCTGTTAAGAACACAACGAAGTGTAGTTAGCACGACGGCTAAGTAAGGAAATCCATTTGTCACTTAAAAGTAGACAAAGGTTTGAAAACATAGATAATCTAAAAGCTTTATAAAGTTTTACCATGATTTGAAAATCTGCCTGTAACGAAACGATTTATAGATAGTATAATAGCGTATAAACGTTAAATCATATAAAGCTTTTCTCAAACAAGAATGAAGTCATAACTTGCCACTCAAAATAATTTTCATGCCCTTTTCAGACAAGTTTGCAAAATTTCACATTTCCAGGAATTTCATCATTTGCAAATAGAACCGCAACTCTAATATTTATAATAATCTGAACCGCAGCTCAGAGTAACAACAATTTTCATACTGCATATAGAACCGCAGCTCTATAATAATCTGAACCGCAGCCCAGAATAACAATAATTTTCATACTCAAAAATTTTCCACTTAGTTTCCCCTGAGTAAGCACTTTGAACATTTCTCAATTCTCCTTCTCAAACCTTGGGCAGTGGCATTTCCCTGCCTTCCCGTCGGTCTCCTTATCCCAACCTAGGGCCATGGCACTCCAGCCCTCCCATAGGTCCAACCTTATTCCAACCCCGGGCCGTGGCGTTTAAGCATTCCCGAAGGTCCCCACCTTATTCCAGAAACTAAGGGTTTGAAAACATTTTTCTTTTTCTTTCCTGGAATCAAATAGTATTTTCAAAATAATTTATTTCATCCAAATATGGTTGTGACATCCCAAAATTTCGTCACTAGTTTTGTTACAAAAAAAAAATTTTTTTCAAAATTGATTTTGACAGTTTCTGTCCAGAAATTACAGTTTTGCGCAGTCCGAAAGATTGAGCCGGTAAAAATAGTTCCCGAACTCTTTTTCACTTGAAATTTTTATGGTAGAACCCTAACTCATAGTACTTGATGTTCATAAAAAGTTTTGGTCACCTAGGTTCACGAATTTACACAGAAAATTCCATTTTTGCCCTTGGCAGTGTGCTGTCCAGCATTTTTCCTTCTCTGGATCAGTTTTGGGAAAAATTCCGAAAACCATACTTATACTACTCCAAAAATTATGAAAGTTTATATACAGCTTCTAAACTTATAGAACTACATGTATAAAAAAAATTGGACTAAAATAATTTACCGATTTTTCCCAGAAATTCACGGAAGTTACTGACAGAAATCTGTCCTGATTTCCTTTCTCTAGTTCCACAAGTATAAGCTTATATAGACATAAATACAACATATACAAGCATATCCAAGCTATGAACTTGTATACGAAAATATTCCCAAAGCTCCAAAAACACCATATTTCAACTAAAATCAATTATCCAAATTCAAGTGACTAATTCCAACTTAAGGGAATTCCTTACCTCACAAGTGTGTAATATCACCGTAAAAGTAGTCTTGAACCTTTATCCCCAAGTTTCACCGAAAAACCCTAGGTAGAATACACCACCATAACAACATATTTAAGAAATCTTTACCTACAATCAAGTTCTAGGGAAGAAATCAAGACTTTTTAACCGAATGAAACCGCAAACTTACCGAATAGTTGAAGACTTGTGTGGAGATTGGCTATGGAAGCTTGAAGTGAGGAAGAAGAGGATGAAGAAGATGAAAGCTCACACTCTCTCCCTCTCTTGGTATTTCGGCCAAGGCAAGACCAAAAGGACAAGGAGAATAAACATGTTTTAGACACTTAGTACTTTGAGGGGAATGTTTGCATGGAAGAATTAAAATAAAATAAAATAATGGTGTATTTTTAAACTTATCAGTTGGGGTCCAAACAGATAAAGTTTCGGTAGAAAATAATTTAAACGGGAATAATTTTGAAACCAAAAATTTATTCCAGACTAACCCTCAAAATTGGGCTAGGTTCGGTACACCGCGAAATTTTAGCGATGTACGATCAAAATAAATTTTCGCTGCTATGGGCTGATTTAATTGAATAGGAAGTTCAAGAATAATAATATGGTGTCTAATAATCCATTTCCTAGGATAATCGGGTCCGAATACCAGCTTCTAAAATTTTACGGTTCGTGACCGGCACGAACGATCGCAACTTAATAACAACTATACTTCCTTAAAAAAAAATTATTTTGAAGCATCGGTCACTTATCCTATGAATGTCATAGCTTAAAGACATATCTTCTGAACCTCAAACTTATCGAAATAGACGAGGGGTTACATGGGATCTCAGAAAGATTTAGCCAATTCAGTGCAAAGATCTCCTCAGCTTCCATCTCTACTGCCTGAGCTACCAGTTGATGAAAATGACCTATTCTCCAGTTGATCTAACGAAGTACTCTGGAGAGGTTATCCAAAATTACATCTGTTTCAGCACAAGTATCCAACTAAGTAGCAACTTCTCCTGCAATGTCACCCTGCCCAGCAAAATGAGCTTCCATAACATATGCATCCTGCACATTCTGCTCACTGATCTCTCGATCCTGATCAGAGAGACCATCACTTAGCCCCACATCTGCTATCACTCGAGCAACTGACGTGTCTACTTGCGCAGATTCTGAGGGCGTTAGTTCGACATTATGCACTGGGTCCCTGACCACAGTGCCCTGATCAGCAACTTCAGTAGTCTCTGAAATGGCTTCCTCAATAGGTTCCAGACTGTGAGCCATGTCTCGAGCCTCCTCTGCTGAAACTATCGTCTCTCGAACCACCTCTCGTGGTTCCTCAACATCATCCTGCACTGGATCACTAATCCCAGTGCCTTCAAACTCTCGAGCCTCCACTCGAGACACATCAGACTCATCAGTAGCACCAGCACCATCATTCACATTCAACTCAACAAAAATTTCACCCGACATGGACTTTGTAGAGGGCACTCTCTCAACCTCAGCGGCTGATGTAGCCTGAGGTTCCCCCTGGGCATGTGCCCTGTCCTCGAATGGTACTGGAATTACAGAGGGTGTCACCTCTCGAGGCACATCAGACTCATCACTAGCACCAGCACCATCATTCACATTCAACTCAACAAAAATTTCACCCGACATGGACTTTGTAGAGGCCACTCTCTCAACCTCAGCGGCTGATGTAGCCTGAGGTTCCCCCTGGGCATGTGCCCTATCCTCGAATGGTACTGGAATTACAGAGGGTGTCACCTCTCGAGGCTTAGTGACAGCATCAGACTTGGCTTTCTTAGCCTTCCTCGTTTGGACAGCTCTTTTAACCATTACACCCAGTGGTGTAGTATCAGAGTCCTCATTGTCAGATTTAGCTTTCCTTTTGCCTTTTCCCTTAGGCTTTGAGGGAGAGGGTGCAATCTTTACACCCTTAGATTTTGGGGCTTGAGATTTCGTTCTACCCATATAGGTATTTCGATGAATATCCTTCCCTTCCCTCAATTGAAGACCTTTCAAACTTAGCAAATGCTGAACAACAAAACCGAAACCAACCTTTTTGTGAATCGACTGGTTGGCATTGGAGACTAAGCCTTGCACTTGCTGCTTTAGAAAGTTGAAGATGATATGTGCCCAGTCCATTCGTACGTTGTTCCAAATGGCGTGAAGGATTTTGAGTATGTCCAGATTGATCTAATCAGTTCCGGATGCCTTGCTGAGGATGAATTTCATAATGAGGTCAACTGCAATTGCAAACCTCTCCTTCAGATGGTATTTGCGAAGGGTAGAGGTTGCGCTGGATGGTGCATTCTCCAATCGGATTTTGTCCTAGAATGCCTGCTTATCCAGATTGTAATCCGAGAGGTTTCTGACTGCCTCTTCAAATATGGCAAAATCGAATGCAGCTCTAAGGTCGCCCACGGAGGTCGTGATGTCAATCTCATTGCACCGACTCTCAATCTTGTCCTTTGTGATGGATGGTTCGATAATCATGCGTCATATTCTTCATGAGCCTGGCCTTTTCAAACTTCTTGAGGACTTTCTCCGCCTGCTTTGGGTTCGTCGAGTGATTGACGAAGCCCTCTTTGTCAAGAATGCTACCAGCCTTGACTTGCTTGATAAGAGTTCGAATGTGGTTCAACTCCCTTTGGTAAGCTTCGGAAGATGAGGTTGATGATGATGATTCGGACGCCATTGTTGAAAGCTTGGTGTTTTGGAGGGAATGTGTACAGAGTTTGGAATTTGGGAATTTTGGGTATTCGGTTGGAGCTTGAATCCGGGTAAGGAGGATGGGTTTGGCTTTTATATCGTGTGGACTTGGGTTGGATATTTGGGTAGGGTTGAGAGTTTGACCCGAATTAGGATTCCGGTTAATTCAAAAAGATGAAAGGACAGAAATACCCTTTTTGTAACGGTTAAGAGATGTTATAAGATAAGGGTATTTTTGTAAGGTATGTGACGGTTTTAGATTCAAGAGAGTGGGGTAATAAAATAACTTTATAAGTATGCTCCCACTAATCAAGATAGTGCCCCTAAAAATGGGAAAACCGTCAGTAACCGAAGACCACGTGGCTAATTTTAATTTCCAAAATAGCCGTTCCACTTATATCCGTTGAACGCATCAGTTTCACTTCTCGAAGGTGAACACTCGTCTTTATTATTTTAAGGATCTTCCCCCTGAGTGATTGATCCCTAAACCTCCTTATTCCTCCGTCTTGATCTGGTTGATCCCATAGCAACATGTTCAAGTGGTTAAGGATCTTCCCCCTGAGTGATTGATCCCTAACCCTCCTTATTCCTCCGTCTTTGTGATACATATAGAACCAGTTTGTTATCTTTCGAAGTGATCTCTCGAACTCCCCTTCTTCGAGACATAACGTATTTGGGCAAACTGAGTGTGTATCTCTCGAATGAACTTTCGAACACAGATTGCAAAAAGAACAAGATTGATTCATCCAAAAGATATCACTTGGAACATTTCTTTAAGTTCATTTAGTGATTTCCAGATACATTACATATGAATCAATATACTATTTGATTCCCTAGAAACTTTTGTTTGGCCTTGAGTAGCCATCTAGGAATCTAACGTCAGAGCAGGAACTAGCCATTTAAAATCCTATTTATTCTAGTTACAGAACTAGAGGTGGCTAATTCTTCTTGTTCTCCTCTACCTCTCCGCTGCTGCACTCCTCACAGGCTCCTTCTCCCTTTCCCTTTGTTCTCCATTTGGTTGAGGGAGATCCTTTTCCAGAATGTGCAGCTATGGGAGGCCCACTTATGCGAGACTCTTCTCCTGATTCCAGTATCCCACCGTTATGGATCTCCTCGCATTTGGGGATCTATTCACCTTGGATGGGAATATGATACTTGCTTGGATTATCAGGAAGCTCCGCAATCTGTTCACCCTTCGTTGATTCTGGATAGTTTTCTCCTTGAAAGTCTTTGGACTTAACTGCCGATTTCTTTCCTCTATACCAGAATGGTACATCATTTTTTCCTTTCTTCTTCTCCATGAAGAAGTTGATGACACGAATTGATGAAGAAACGCCTCTATTTATAGCTCAAAAACATAAGCACTGTTGATTCACCAGATGCTATTTGAATGACCATTCAATGCTGTGTAACTTCAAGTCTGCCATAAAGTTGATGTAACCGCCCCTCACATGCGAAACAGTTCATGGCACTAAATACAAGGAGATAAGATTTGACCGTTCAACCCAATTCCATCATTCCCAATTCTAGCCTTAGTTGAGAAAACCTATTTTCACATAACGCCTTTGTGAAAATATCTGCTAGTTGCTCCTCCGTTGCAACATATTCCAAAGTTATATCCTTTTTCTCAACATCGTCTCGGATGAAGTGATACTTGATATCAATATGTTTTGTTCTTAAATGTAACACTGGATTTTGAGTAATGGCTATGGCACTGGTGTTGTCACACATGATCTTAACCTCTTTACATTCAACACCATAATCCAGTAATTGTTACTTCATCCATAAAATTTGAGCACAACTTCCAGCTGCTACATATTCTGCCTTTTTATGGAGGAACGGTTGACCGAGTGCCGACTCCATTTTCAGGACTCCGCCTAACCAAAACACCAAACTTATGACCTCTTTCTCGCACTCCCTTTTCAGGGAGGCACGGTTGACCGAGTGCCGACACCATTTTCAGGACTCCGGCCTANTCCGTTGAACGCATCAGTTTCACTTCTCGAAGGTGAACACTCGTCTTTATTATTTTAAGGATCTTCCCCCTGAGTGATTGATCCCTAAACCTCCTTATTCCTCCGTCTTGATCTGGTTGATCCCATAGCAACATGTTCAAGTGGTTAAGGATCTTCCCCCTGAGTGATTGATCCCTAACCCTCCTTATTCCTCCGTCTTTGTGATACATATAGAACCAGTTTGTTATCTTTCGAAGTGATCTCTCGAACTCCCCTTCTTCGAGACATAACGTATTTGGGCAAACTGAGTGTGTATCTCTCGAATGAACTTTCGAACACAGATTGCAAAAAGAACAAGATTGATTCATCCAAAAGATATCACTTGGAACATTTCTTTAAGTTCATTTAGTGATTTCCAGATACATTACATATGAATCAATATACTATTTGATTCCCTAGAAACTTTTGTTTGGCCTTGAGTAGCCATCTAGGAATCTAACGTCAGAGCAGGAACTAGCCATTTAAAATCCTATTTATTCTAGTTACAGAACTAGAGGTGGCTAATTCTTCTTGTTCTCCTCTACCTCTCCGCTGCTGCACTCCTCACAGGCTCCTTCTCCCTTTCCCTTTGTTCTCCATTTGGTTGAGGGAGATCCTTTTCCAGAATGTGCAGCTATGGGAGGCCCACTTATGCGAGACTCTTCTCCTGATTCCAGTATCCCACCGTTATGGATCTCCTCGCATTTGGGGATCTATTCACCTTGGATGGGAATATGATACTTGCTTGGATTATCAGGAAGCTCCGCAATCTGTTCACCCTTCGTTGATTCTGGATAGTTTTCTCCTTGAAAGTCTTTGGACTTAACTGCCGATTTCTTTCCTCTATACCAGAATGGTACATCATTTTTTCCTTTCTTCTTCTCCATGAAGAAGTTGATGACACGAATTGATGAAGAAACGCCTCTATTTATAGCTCAAAAACATAAGCACTGTTGATTCACCAGATGCTATTTGAATGACCATTCAATGCTGTGTAACTTCAAGTCTGCCATAAAGTTGATGTAACCGCCCCTCACATGCGAAACAGTTCATGGCACTAAATACAAGGAGATAAGATTTGACCGTTCAACCCAATTCCATCATTCCCAATTCTAGCCTTAGTTGAGAAAACCTATTTTCACATAACGCCTTTGTGAAAATATCTGCTAGTTGCTCCTCCGTTGCAACATATTCCAAAGTTATATCCTTTTTCTCAACATCGTCTCGGATGAAGTGATACTTGATATCAATATGTTTTGTTCTTAAATGTAACACTGGATTTTGAGTAATGGCTATGGCACTGGTGTTGTCACACATGATCTTAACCTCTTTACATTCAACACCATAATCCAGTAATTGTTACTTCATCCATAAAATTTGAGCACAACTTCCAGCTGCTACATATTCTGCCTTTTTATGGAGGAACGGTTGACCGAGTGCCGACTCCATTTTCAGGACTCCGCCTAACCAAAACACCAAACTTATGACCTCTTTCTCGCACTCTCTTTTCAGGGAGGCACGGCTGATCGAGTGCCGACTNCCGGCCTAACCAAAACACCTACCTTATGACTTCTTTCTCACAGTCCCTTTTTAGGGAGGCACGGTTGACCGAGTGCCGACTCCATTTTCAGGACTCCGGCCTAACCAAAACACCAACCTTATGACTTCTTTCTCGCACTCCCTTTTCAGGGAGGCGTGGTTGACCGAGTGCCGACACCATTTTCAGGACTCCGGCCTATCCAAAATACCAACCTTATGACTTCTTTCTCGCACTCCCTTTTCAGGGAGGCGTGGTTGACCGAGTGCCGACACCATTTTCAGGACTCCGGCCTATCCAAAATACCAACCTTATGACTTCTTTCTCGCACTCCCTTTTCAGGGAGGCGTGGTTGACCGAGTGCCGACACCATTTTCAGGACTCCGGCCTATCCAAAATACCAACCTTATGACTTCTTTCTCGCACTCCCTTTTCAGGGAGGCGTGGTTGACCGAGTGCCGACACCATTTTCAGGACTCCGGCCTAACCAAAACACCAACCTTATGACTTCTTTCTCGCACTCCCTTTTCAGGGAGGCACGGTTGACCGAGTGCCGACACCATTTTCAGGACTCCGGCCTAACCAAAAACACCAACCTTATGACTTCTTTCTCACACTCCCTTTTCAGGGATGCACGGTTGAGCGAGTGTCGACTCCATTTTTAGGACTCCGGCCTAACCAAACACCAACCTTATGACTTCTTTCTC
>NC_044922.1:10673640-10680221 GCF_003576645.1 Ipomoea triloba | reverse complement strand
ACACCATTTTCAGGACTCCGGCCTAACCTAAACACCAACCTTATGACTTCTTTCTCGCACTCCTTTTTCAGGGAGGCGTGGTTGACCGAGTGCCGACACCATTTTCAGGACTCCGGCCTAACCAAAACACCAACCTTATGACTTCTTTCTCACACTCCCTTTTCAGGGATGCACGGTTGACCGAGTGCCGACTCCATTTTCAGGACTCCGCCTAACCAAAACACCAAACTTATGACCTCTTTCTCGCACTCTCTTTTCAGGGAGGCACGGCTGATCGAGTGCCGACTCCATTTTCAAGACTCCGCCTAACCAAAACACCAAACTTATGACCTCTTTCTCGCACTCTCTTTTCAGGGAGGCACGGCTGATCGAGTGCCGACTCCATTGTTAGGACTCCGACCTAACCAAAACACCAACCTTATGACTTCTTTCTCAAACTTCCTTTTCAGGGATGCACGGTTGACCGAGTGCAAACTCCATTTTCAGGACTCCGGCCTATCCAAAATACCAACCTTATGACTTCTTTCGCCCACTCCCTTTTCAGGGAGGCATGGTTGAGCGAGTGCCGACTCCATTTTCAGAACACCGGCCTAACCAAAACACCAAGCTTATGACTTCTTTCTCGCACTCCTTTTTCAGGGAGGCGTGGTTGACCGAGTGCCGACTCCATTGTTAGGACTCCGACCTAACCAAAACACCAACCTTATGTCTTCTTTCTCGCACTCCCTTTTCTGGGAGGCGTGGTTGACCGAGTGCCGACTCCATTGTTAGGACTCCGACCTAACCAAAACACCAACCTTATGTCTTCTTTCTCGCACTCCCTTTTCTGGGAGGCGTGGTTGACCGAGTGCCGACTCCATTGTTAGGACTCCGACCTAACCAAAACACCAACCTTATGACCTCTTTCTCGCACTCTCTTTTCAGGGAGGCACGGCTGATAGAGTGCCGACTCCATTGTTAGGACTCCGGCCTAACCAAAACACTAACCTTATGACTTCTTTCTCAAACTCCCTTTTCAGGGATGCACGGTTGACCGAGTGCAAACTCCATTTTCAGGACTCCGGCCTAACCAAAACACCAACCTTATGACTTCTTTCTCGCACTCCCTTTTCAGGGAGGCACGGTTGACCGAGTACCGACACCATTTTCAGGACTCCGGCGTAACCAAAACACCAACCTTATCACTTATTTCTCACACTCCCTTTTTAGGGAGCCACGGTTGACCGAGTGCCGCCTCCATTTTCAGGACTCCGGCCTATCCAAAATACCAACCTTATGACTTCTTTCGCCCACTCCCTTTTTAGGGAGGCACGGTAGACCGAGTGCCGACTCCATTTTCAGGACGCCGCCTAACCAAAACACCAAAGTTATGACCTCTTTCTCGCACTCTCTTTTCAGGGAGGCACGGCTAATCGAGTGCCGACTCCATTGTTAGGACTCCGACCTAACCAAAACACCAACCTTATGACCTCTTTCTCGCACTCTCTTTTCAGGGAGGCACGGCTGATCGAGTGCCGACTCCATTGTTAGGACTCCGGCCTAACCAAAACACCAACCTTATGACTTCTTTCTCAAACTCCCTTTCCAGGGAGGCACGGTTGACCGAGTGCCGACACCATTTTCAGGACTCCGGCCTAACCAAAACACCAACCTTATGACTTCTTTCTCGCACTCCCTTTTCAGGGAGGCACGGTTGACCGAGTGCCGACTCCATTTTCAGGACTCCGGCCTAACCAAAACACCAACCTTATGACTTCTTTCTCACACTCCCTTTTTATGGAGGAACGGTTGACCGAGTGCCGCCTCCATTTTCAGGACTCCGGCCTAACCAAAACACCAACCTTATGACCTCTTTCTCGCACTCCCTTTTCAGGGAGGCACGGTTGACCGAGTGCCGACACCATTTTCAGGACTCCGGCCTAACCAAAACACCAACCTTATGACTTCTTTCTCGCACTCCCTTTTTAGGGAGGCACGGTTGACCGAGTGCCGACACCATTTTCAGGACTCCGGCCTATCCAAAATACCAACCTTATGACTTCTTTCTCACAGTCCCTCTTTAGGGAGGCACGGTTGACCTAGTGCCGACTCCATTTACAGGACTCCGCCTAACCAAAACACCAAAGTTATGACCTCTTTCTCGCACTCTGTTTTCAGGGAGGCACGGCTGATCGAGTGCCGACTCCATTGTTAGGACTCCGGCCTAACCAAAACACCAACCTTATAACTTCTTTCTCCCACTCCATTTTCAGGGAGGCACGGTTGACCGAGTGCCGACACCATTTTCAGGACTCCGGCCTAACCAAAACACCAACCTTATGACTTCTTTCTCACAGTCCCTTTTTAGGGAGGCACGGTTGACCTAGTGCCGACTCCATTTACAGGACTCCGCCTAACCAAAACACCAAAGTTATGACCTCTTTCTCGCACTCTCTTTTCAGGGAGGCACGGCTGATCGAGTGCCGACTCCATTGTTAGGACTCCGGCCTAACCAAAACACCAACCTTATGACTTCTTTCTCGCACTCCCTTTTCAGGGAGGCGTGGTTGACCGAGTGCCGACACCATTTTCAGGACTCCGGCCTAACCAAAACACCAACCTTATGACTTCTTTCTCACAATCCCTTTTCAGGGAGGCACGGTTGAGCGAGTGTCGACTTAATTTTCAGGACTCCGGCCTAACCAAAACGCCAACCTTATTACTTATTTCTCACACTCCCTTTTTATGGAGGAACGGTTGACCGAGTGCCGACTCCATTTTCAGGACTACGCCTAACCAAAACACCAAACTTATGACCTCTTTCTCGCACTCCCTTTTCAGGGAGGCACGGTTGACCGAGTGCCGACACCATTTTCAGGACTCCGGCCTAACCAAAACACCAACCTTATGACTTCTTTCTCGCACTCCCTTTTCAGGGAGGCGTGGTTGACCGAGTGCCGACACCATTTTCAGGACTCCGGCCTAACCAAAACACCAACCTTATGACTTCTTTCTCGCACTCCCTTTTCAGGGAGGCACGGTTGACCGAGTGCCGACTCCAATTTCAGGACTTCGGCCTAACCAAAACACCAACCTTATGACTTCTCTCTCACAGTCCCTTTTTAGGGAGGCACGGTTGAGCGAGTGCCGACACCATTTTCAGGACTCCGGCCTAACCAAAACACCAACCTTATGACTTCTTTCTAGCACTCCCTTTTCAGGGAGGCACGGTTGACCGAGTACCGACACCATTTTCAGGACTCCGGCCTAACCAAAACACACACCTTATGACTTCTTTCTCGCACTCCCTTTTCAGGGAGGCGTGGTTGACCGAGTGCCGACACCATTTTCAGGACTCCGGCCTAACCAAAACACCAACCTTATGACTTCTTTCTCACACTCCCTTTTCAGGGAGGCACGGTTGACCGAGTGCCGACTCCATTTTCAGGACTCCGGCCTAACCAAAACACCAACCTTATGACTTCTTTCTCACACTCCCTTTTCAGGGAGGCACGGTTGACCGAGTGCCGACACCATTTTCAGGACTCCGGCCTAACCAAAACACCAACCTTATGACTTCTTTCTCGCACTCCCTTTTCAGGGAGGCACGGTTGACCGAGTGCCGACTCCATTTTCAGGACTCCGGCCTAACCAAAACACCAACCTTATGACTTCTTTCTCACACTCCCTTTTCAGGGAGGCACGGTTGACCGAGTGCCGACTCCATTTTCAGGACTCCGGCCTAACCAAAACACCAACCTTATGACTTCTTTCTCACACTCCCTTTTCAGGGAGGCACGGTTGACCGAGTGCCGACTCCATTTTCAGGACTCCGGCCTAACCAAAACACCAACCTTATGACTTCTTTCTCACACTCCCTTTTCAGGGAGGCACGGTTGACCGAGTGCCGACTCCATTTTCAGGACTCCGGCCTAACCAAAACACCAACCTTATGACTTCTTTCTCACACTCCCTTTTCAGGGAGGCACGGTTGACCGAGTGCCGACTCCATTTTCAGGACTCCGGCCTAACCAAAACACCAACCTTATGACTTCTTTCTCACACTCCCTTTTCAGGGAGGCACGGTTGACCGAGTGCCGACTCCATTTTCAGGACTCCGGCCTAACCAAAACACCAACCTTATGACTTCTTTCTCACACTCCCTTTTCAGGGAGGCACGGTTGACCGAGTGCCGACTCCATTTTCAGGACTCCGGCCTAACCAAAACACCAACCTTATGACTTCTTTCTCACACTCCCTTTTCAGGGAGGCACGGTTGACCGAGTGCCGACTCCATTTTCAGGACTCCGGCCTAACCAAAACACCAACCTTATGACTTCTTTCTCACACTCCCTTTTCAGGGAGGCACGGTTGACCGAGTGCCGACTCCATTTTCAGGACTCCGGCCTAACCAAAACACCAACCTTATGACTTCTTTCTCACACTCCCTTTTCAGGGAGGCACGGTTGACCGAGTGCCGACTCCATTTTCAGGACTCCGGCCTAACCAAAACACCAACCTTATGACTTCTTTCTCACACTCCCTTTTCAGGGAGGCACGGTTGACCGAGTGCCGACTCCATTTTCAGGACTCCGGCCTAACCAAAACACCAACCTTATGACTTCTTTCTCACACTCCCTTTTCAGGGAGGCACGGTTGACCGAGTGCCGACTCCATTTTCAGGACTCCGGCCTAACCAAAACACCAACCTTATGACTTCTTTCTCACACTCCCTTTTCAGGGAGGCACGGTTGACCGAGTGCCGACTCCATTTTCAGGACTCCGGCCTAACCAAAACACCAACCTTATGACTTCTTTCTCACACTCCCTTTTCAGGGAGGCACGGTTGACCGAGTGCCGACTCCATTTTCAGGACTCCGGCCTAACCAAAACACCAACCTTATGACTTCTTTCT
The DNA here is from genome assembly GCF_003576645.1 of Ipomoea triloba. Lineage (NCBI taxonomy): Eukaryota > Viridiplantae > Streptophyta > Magnoliopsida > Solanales > Convolvulaceae > Ipomoea > Ipomoea triloba. The sequence continues at coordinate 10,675,327 of NC_044922.1, read as the reverse complement.
CACACTCCCTTTTCAGGGAGGCACGGTTGACCGAGTGCCGACTCCATTTTCAGGACTCCGGCCTAACCAAAACACCAACCTTATGACTTCTTTCTCACACTCCCTTTTCAGGGAGGCACGGTTGACCGAGTGCCGACTCCATTTTCAGGACTCCGGCCTAACCAAAACACCAACCTTATGACTTCTTTCTCACACTCCCTTTTCAGGGAGGCACGGTTGACCGAGTGCCGACTCCATTTTCAGGACTCCGGCCTAACCAAAACACCAACCTTATGACTTCTTTCTCACACTCCCTTTTCAGGGAGGCACGGTTGACCGAGTGCCGACTCCATTTTCAGGACTCCGGCCTAACCAAAACACCAACCTTATGACTTCTTTCTCACACTCCCTTTTCAGGGAGGCACGGTTGACCGAGTGCCGACTCCATTTTCAGGACTCCGGCCTAACCAAAACACCAACCTTATGACTTCTTTCTCACACTCCCTTTTCAGGGAGGCACGGTTGACCGAGTGCCGACTCCATTTTCAGGACTCCGGCCTAACCAAAACACCAACCTTATGACTTCTTTCTCACACTCCCTTTTCAGGGAGGCACGGTTGACCGAGTGCCGACTCCATTTTCAGGACTCCGGCCTAACCAAAACACCAACCTTATGACTTCTTTCTCACACTCCCTTTTCAGGGAGGCACGGTTGACCGAGTGCCGACTCCATTTTCAGGACTCCGGCCTAACCAAAACACCAACCTTATGACTTCTTTCTCACACTCCCTTTTCAGGGAGGCACGGTTGACCGAGTGCCGACTCCATTTTCAGGACTCCGGCCTAACCAAAACACCAACCTTATGACTTCTTTCTCACACTCCCTTTTCAGGGAGGCACGGTTGACCGAGTGCCGACTCCATTTTCAGGACTCCGGCCTAACCAAAACACCAACCTTATGACTTCTTTCTCACACTCCCTTTTCAGGGAGGCACGGTTGACCGAGTGCCGACTCCATTTTCAGGACTCCGGCCTAACCAAAACACCAACCTTATGACTTCTTTCTCACACTCCCTTTTCAGGGAGGCACGGTTGACCGAGTGCCGACTCCATTTTCAGGACTCCGGCCTAACCAAAACACCAACCTTATGACTTCTTTCTCACACTCCCTTTTCAGGGAGGCACGGTTGACCGAGTGCCGACTCCATTTTCAGGACTCCGGCCTAACCAAAACACCAACCTTATGACTTCTTTCTCACACTCCCTTTTCAGGGAGGCACGGTTGACCGAGTGCCGACTCCATTTTCAGGACTCCGGCCTAACCAAAACACCAACCTTATGACTTCTTTCTCACACTCCCTTTTCAGGGAGGCACGGTTGACCGAGTGCCGACTCCATTTTCAGGACTCCGGCCTAACCAAAACACCAACCTTATGACTTCTTTCTCACACTCCCTTTTCAGGGAGGCACGGTTGACCGAGTGCCGACACCATTTTCAGGACTCCGGCCTAACCAAAACACCAACCTTATGACTTCTTTCTCGCACTCCCTTTTCAGGGAGGCACGGTTGACCGAGAGCCGACACCATTTTCAGGACTCCGGCCTAACCAAAACACCAACCTTATGACTTCTTTCTCGCACTCCCTTTTCAGGGAGGCGTGGTTGACCGAGTGCCGACACCATTTTCAGGACTCCGGCCTAACCAAAA
>NC_044922.1:10664045-10673396 GCF_003576645.1 Ipomoea triloba | reverse complement strand
TTATGACTTCTTTCTCGCACTCCCTTTTCAGGTAGGCACGGTTGACCGAGTGCCGACACCATTTTCAGGACTCCGGCCTATCCAAAATACCAACCTTATGACTTCTTTCTCAAACTCCCTTTTCAGGGATGCACGGTTGACCGAGTGCAAACTCCATTTTCAGGACTCCGGCCTAACCAAAACACCAACCTTATGACTTCTTTCTAGCACTCCCTTTTCAGAGAGGCACGGTTGACCGAGTACCGACACCATTTTCAGGACTCCGCCCTAACCAAAACACCAACCTTATGACTTCTTTCTCGCACTCCCTTTTCAGGGAGGCACGGTTGACCGAGTGCCGACACCATTTTCAGGACTCCGGCCTAACCAAAACACCAACCTTATGACTTCTTTCTCGCACTCCCTTTTCAGGGAGGCGTGGTTGACCGAGTGCCGACACCATTTTCAGGACTCCGGCCTAACCAAAACACCAACCTTATGACTTCTTTCTAGCACTCCCTTTTCAGGGAGGCACGGGTGACCGAGTACCGACACCATTTTCAGGACTCCGGCCTAACCAAAACACCAACCTTATGACTTCTTTCTCGCACTCCCTTTTCAGGGAGGCGTGGTTGACCGAGTGCCGACACCATTTTCAGGACTCCGGCCTAACCAAAACACCAACCTTATGACTTCTTTCTCACAGTCCCTTTTTAGAGAGGCACGGTTGACCTAGTGCCGACTCCATTTACAGGACTCCGCCTAACCAAAACACCAAAGTTATGACCTCTTTCTCGCACTCTCTTTTCAGGGAGGCACGGCTAATCGAGTGCCGACTCCATTGTTAGGACTCCGGCCTAACCAAAACACCAACCTTATGACTTCTTTCTCGCACTCCCTTTTCAGGGAGGCGTGGTTGACCGAGGGCCTACACCATTTTCAGGACTCCGGCCTAACCAAAACATCAACCTTATGACTTCTTTCTCACCCTCCCTTTTCAGGGATGCACGGTTGAGCGAGTGTCGACTCCATTTTGAGGACTCCGGCCTAACCAAAACACCAACCTTATGACTTCTTTCTCGCACTCCCTTTTCAGGGAGGCGTGGTTGACCGAGGGCCTACACCATTTTCAGGACTCCGGCCTAACCAAAACATCAACCTTATGACTTCTTTCTCACCCTCCCTTTTCAGGGATGCACGGTTGAGCGAGTGTCGACTCCATTTTGAGGACTCCGGCCTAACCAAAACACCAACCTTATGACTTCTTTCTCGCACTCCCTTTTCAGGGAGGCGTGGTTGACCGAGGGCCTACACCATTTTCAGGACTCCGGCCTAACCAAAACATCAACCTTATGACTTCTTTCTCACCCTCCCTTTTCAGGGATGCACGGTTGAGCGAGTGTCGACTCCATTTTGAGGACTCCGGCCTAACCAAAACACCAACCTTATGACTTCTTTCTCGCACTCCCTTTTCAGGGAGGCGTGGTTGACCGAGGGCCTACACCATTTTCAGGACTCCGGCCTAACCAAAACATCAACCTTATGACTTCTTTCTCACCCTCCCTTTTCAGGGATGCACGGTTGAGCGAGTGTCGACTCCATTTTGAGGACTCCGGCCTAACCAAAACACCAACCTTATGACTTCTTTCTCGCACTCCCTTTTCAGGGAGGCGTGGTTGACCGAGGGCCTACACCATTTTCAGGACTCCGGCCTAACCAAAACATCAACCTTATGACTTCTTTCTCACCCTCCCTTTTCAGGGATGCACGGTTGAGCGAGTGTCGACTCCATTTTGAGGACTCCGGCCTAACCAAAACACCAACCTTATGACTTCTTTCTCGCACTCCCTTTTCAGGGAGGCGTGGTTGACCGAGGGCCTACACCATTTTCAGGACTCCGGCCTAACCAAAACATCAACCTTATGACTTCTTTCTCACCCTCCCTTTTCAGGGATGCACGGTTGAGCGAGTGTCGACTCCATTTTGAGGACTCCGGCCTAACCAAAACACCAACCTTATGACTTCTTTCTCGCACTCCCTTTTCAGGGAGGCGTGGTTGACCGAGGGCCTACACCATTTTCAGGACTCCGGCCTAACCAAAACATCAACCTTATGACTTCTTTCTCACCCTCCCTTTTCAGGGATGCACGGTTGAGCGAGTGTCGACTCCATTTTGAGGACTCCGGCCTAACCAAAACACCAACCTTATGACTTCTTTCTCGCACTCCCTTTTCAGGGAGGCGTGGTTGACCGAGGGCCTACACCATTTTCAGGACTCCGGCCTAACCAAAACATCAACCTTATGACTTCTTTCTCACCCTCCCTTTTCAGGGATGCACGGTTGAGCGAGTGTCGACTCCATTTTGAGGACTCCGGCCTAACCAAAACACCAACCTTATGACTTCTTTCTCGCACTCCCTTTTCAGGGAGGCGTGGTTGACCGAGGGCCTACACCATTTTCAGGACTCCGGCCTAACCAAAACATCAACCTTATGACTTCTTTCTCACCCTCCCTTTTCAGGGATGCACGGTTGAGCGAGTGTCGACTCCATTTTGAGGACTCCGGCCTAACCAAAACACCAACCTTATGACTTCTTTCTCGCACTCCCTTTTCAGGGAGGCGTGGTTGACCGAGGGCCTACACCATTTTCAGGACTCCGGCCTAACCAAAACATCAACCTTATGACTTCTTTCTCACCCTCCCTTTTCAGGGATGCACGGTTGAGCGAGTGTCGACTCCATTTTGAGGACTCCGGCCTAACCAAAACACCAACCTTATGACTTCTTTCTCGCACTCCCTTTTCAGGGAGGCGTGGTTGACCGAGGGCCTACACCATTTTCAGGACTCCGGCCTAACCAAAACATCAACCTTATGACTTCTTTCTCACCCTCCCTTTTCAGGGATGCACGGTTGAGCGAGTGTCGACTCCATTTTGAGGACTCCGGCCTAACCAAAACACCAACCTTATGACTTCTTTCTCGCACTCCCTTTTCAGGGAGGCGTGGTTGACCGAGGGCCTACACCATTTTCAGGACTCCGGCCTAACCAAAACATCAACCTTATGACTTCTTTCTCACCCTCCCTTTTCAGGGATGCACGGTTGAGCGAGTGTCGACTCCATTTTGAGGACTCCGGCCTAACCAAAACACCAACCTTATGACTTCTTTCTCGCACTCCCTTTTCAGGGAGGCGTGGTTGACCGAGGGCCTACACCATTTTCAGGACTCCGGCCTAACCAAAACATCAACCTTATGACTTCTTTCTCACCCTCCCTTTTCAGGGATGCACGGTTGAGCGAGTGTCGACTCCATTTTGAGGACTCCGGCCTAACCAAAACACCAACCTTATGACTTCTTTCTCGCACTCCCTTTTCAGGGAGGCGTGGTTGACCGAGGGCCTACACCATTTTCAGGACTCCGGCCTAACCAAAACATCAACCTTATGACTTCTTTCTCACCCTCCCTTTTCAGGGATGCACGGTTGAGCGAGTGTCGACTCCATTTTGAGGACTCCGGCCTAACCAAAACACCAACCTTATGACTTCTTTCTCGCACTCCCTTTTCAGGGAGGCGTGGTTGACCGAGGGCCTACACCATTTTCAGGACTCCGGCCTAACCAAAACATCAACCTTATGACTTCTTTCTCACCCTCCCTTTTCAGGGATGCACGGTTGAGCGAGTGTCGACTCCATTTTGAGGACTCCGGCCTAACCAAAACACCAACCTTATGACTTCTTTCTCGCACTCCCTTTTCAGGGAGGCGTGGTTGACCGAGGGCCTACACCATTTTCAGGACTCCGGCCTAACCAAAACATCAACCTTATGACTTCTTTCTCACCCTCCCTTTTCAGGGATGCACGGTTGAGCGAGTGTCGACTCCATTTTGAGGACTCCGGCCTAACCAAAACACCAACCTTATGACTTCTTTCTCGCACTCCCTTTTCAGGGAGGCGTGGTTGACCGAGGGCCTACACCATTTTCAGGACTCCGGCCTAACCAAAACATCAACCTTATGACTTCTTTCTCACCCTCCCTTTTCAGGGATGCACGGTTGAGCGAGTGTCGACTCCATTTTGAGGACTCCGGCCTAACCAAAACACCAACCTTATGACTTCTTTCTCGCACTCCCTTTTCAGGGAGGCGTGGTTGACCGAGGGCCTACACCATTTTCAGGACTCCGGCCTAACCAAAACATCAACCTTATGACTTCTTTCTCACCCTCCCTTTTCAGGGATGCACGGTTGAGCGAGTGTCGACTCCATTTTGAGGACTCCGGCCTAACCAAAACACCAACCTTATGACTTCTTTCTCGCACTCCCTTTTCAGGGAGGCGTGGTTGACCGAGGGCCTACACCATTTTCAGGACTCCGGCCTAACCAAAACATCAACCTTATGACTTCTTTCTCACCCTCCCTTTTCAGGGATGCACGGTTGAGCGAGTGTCGACTCCATTTTGAGGACTCCGGCCTAACCAAAACACCAACCTTATGACTTCTTTCTCACACTCCCTTTTCAGGGATGCACGGTTGAGCGAGTGTCGACTCCATTTTTAGGACTCTGGCCTAACCAAAACACCAACCTTATTACTTATTTCTCACACTCCCTTTTTATGGAGGAACGGTTGACCGAGTGCCGACTCCATTTTCAGGACTCCGGCCTAACCAAAACGCCAACCTTATTACTTATTTCTCACACTCCCTTTTTATGGAGGCGTGGTTGACCGAGTGCCAACACCATTTTCAGGACTCCGGCCTAACCAAAACGCCAACCTTATTACTTATTTCTCACACTCCCTTTTTATGGAGGCGTGGTTGACCGAGTGCCAACACCATTTTCAGGACTCCGGCCTAACCAAAACGCCAACCTTATTACTTATTTCTCACACTCCCTTTTTATGGAGGCGTGGTTGACCGAGTGCCAACACCATTTTCAGGACTCCGGCCTAACCAAAACGCCAACCTTATTACTTATTTCTCACACTCCCTTTTTATGGAGGAACGGTTGACCGAGTGCCGACTCCATTTTCAGGACTCCGGCCTAACCAAAACACCAACCTTATGACTTCTTTCTCATAGTCCCTTTTTAGGGAGGCACGGTTGACCTAGTGCCGACTCCATTTTCAGGACTCCGCCTAACCAAAACACCAAACTTATGACCTCTTTCTCGCACTCTCTTTTCAGGGAGGCACGGCTGATCGAGTGCCGACTCCATTTTCAGGACTCCGCCTAACCAAAACACCAACCTTATGGCTTCTTTCTCGCACTCCCTTTTCAGGGAGGCGTGGTTGGCCGAGTGCCGACACCATTTTCAGGCCTCCGGCCTAACCAAAACGCCAACCTTATTACTTATTTCTCACACTCCCTTTTCTGGGATGCACGGTTGACCGAGCGCCGACACCATTTTCAGGCCTCCGGCCTAACCAAAACGCCAACCTTATTACTTATTTCTCACACTCCCTTTTCTGGGATGCACGGTTGACCGAGCGCCGACACCATTTTCAGGACTCCGGCCTAACCAAAACACCAACCTTATGACTTCTTTCTAGCACTCCCTTTTCAGGGAGGCACGGTTGACCGAGTATCGACACCATTTTCAGGACTCCGGCCTAACCAAAACACCAACCTTATGACTTCTTTCTCACACTCCCTTTTCAGGGAGGCACGGATGACCGAGTGCCGACACCATTTTCAGGCCTCCGGCCTAACCAAAACACCAGCCTTATGACTTCTTTCTCACAGTCCCTTTTTAGGAAGGCACGGTTGACCGAGTGCCGACTCCATTTTCAGGCCTCCGGCCTAACCAAAACACCAGCCTTATGACTTCTTTCTCACAGTCCCTTTTTAGGAAGGCACGGTTGACCGAGTGCCGACTCCATTTTCAGGCCTCCGGCCTAACCAAAACACCAGCCTTATGACTTCTTTCTCACAGTCCCTTTTTAGGAAGGCACGGTTGACCGAGTGCCGACTCCATTTTCAGGCCTCCGGCCTAACCAAAACACCAGCCTTATGACTTCTTTCTCACAGTCCCTTTTTAGGAAGGCACGGTTGACCGAGTGCCGACTCCATTTTCAGGACTCCGGCCTAACCAAAACACCAACCTTATGACTTCTTTCTAGCACTCCCTTTTCAGGGAGGCGTGGTTGACCGAGTGCCGATACCATTTTCAAGACTCCGGCCTAACCAAAACACCAACCTTATGACTTCTTTCTCGCACTCCCTTTTCAGGGAGGCGTGGTTGACCGAGTGCCGATACCATTTTCAAGACTCCGGCCTAACCAAAACACCAACCTTATGCCTTCTTTCCCACACTCCCTTTTTAGGGAGGCACGGTTGACCGAGTGCCGACTCCATTTTCAGGACTCCGGCCTAACCAAACCACCAACCTTAGGACTTCGTTCTCGCACTCCCTTTTCAGGGAGGCGCGGTTGACCGAGTACCGACACCATTTTCAGGACTCCGGCCTAACCAAAATACCAACCTTATGACTTCTTTCTCGCACTCCCTTTTCAGGGAGGCGTGGTTGACCGAGTGCCGATACCATTTTCAAGACTCCGGCCTAACCAAAACACCAACCTTATGCCTTCTTTCCCACACTCCCTTTTTAGGGAGGCACGGTTGACCGAGTGCCGACTCCATTTTCAGGACTCCGGCCTAACCAAACCACCAACCTTAGGACTTCGTTCTCGCACTCCCTTTTCAGGGAGGCGCGGTTGACCGAGTACCGACACCATTTTCAGGACTCCGGCCTAACCAAAATACCAACCTTATGACTTCTTTCTCGCACTCCCTTTTCAGGGAGGCGTGGTTGACCGAGTGCCGATACCATTTTCAAGACTCCGGCCTAACCAAAACACCAACCTTATGCCTTCTTTCCCACACTCCCTTTTTAGGGAGGCACGGTTGACCGAGTGCCGACTCCATTTTCAGGACTCCGGCCTAACCAAACCACCAACCTTAGGACTTCGTTCTCGCACTCCCTTTTCAGGGAGGCGCGGTTGACCGAGTACCGACACCATTTTCAGGACTCCGGCCTAACCAAAATACCAACCTTATGACTTCTTTCTCGCACTCCCTTTTCAGGGAGGCGTGGTTGACCGAGTGCCGATACCATTTTCAAGACTCCGGCCTAACCAAAACACCAACCTTATGCCTTCTTTCCCACACTCCCTTTTTAGGGAGGCACGGTTGACCGAGTGCCGACTCCATTTTCAGGACTCCGGCCTAACCAAACCACCAACCTTAGGACTTCGTTCTCGCACTCCCTTTTCAGGGAGGCGCGGTTGACCGAGTACCGACACCATTTTCAGGACTCCGGCCTAACCAAAATACCAACCTTATGACTTCTTTCTCGCACTCCCTTTTCAGGGAGGCGTGGTTGACCGAGTGCCGATACCATTTTCAAGACTCCGGCCTAACCAAAACACCAACCTTATGCCTTCTTTCCCACACTCCCTTTTTAGGGAGGCACGGTTGACCGAGTGCCGACTCCATTTTCAGGACTCCGGCCTAACCAAACCACCAACCTTAGGACTTCGTTCTCGCACTCCCTTTTCAGGGAGGCGCGGTTGACCGAGTACCGACACCATTTTCAGGACTCCGGCCTAACCAAAATACCAACCTTATGACTTCTTTCTCGCACTCCCTTTTCAGGGAGGCGTGGTTGACCGAGTGCCGATACCATTTTCAAGACTCCGGCCTAACCAAAACACCAACCTTATGCCTTCTTTCCCACACTCCCTTTTTAGGGAGGCACGGTTGACCGAGTGCCGACTCCATTTTCAGGACTCCGGCCTAACCAAACCACCAACCTTAGGACTTCGTTCTCGCACTCCCTTTTCAGGGAGGCGCGGTTGACCGAGTACCGACACCATTTTCAGGACTCCGGCCTAACCAAAATACCAACCTTATGACTTCTTTCTCGCACTCCCTTTTCAGGGAGGCGTGGTTGACCGAGTGCCGATACCATTTTCAAGACTCCGGCCTAACCAAAACACCAACCTTATGCCTTCTTTCCCACACTCCCTTTTTAGGGAGGCACGGTTGACCGAGTGCCGACTCCATTTTCAGGACTCCGGCCTAACCAAACCACCAACCTTAGGACTTCGTTCTCGCACTCCCTTTTCAGGGAGGCGCGGTTGACCGAGTACCGACACCATTTTCAGGACTCCGGCCTAACCAAAATACCAACCTTATGACTTCTTTCTCGCACTCCCTTTTCAGGGAGGCGTGGTTGACCGAGTGCCGATACCATTTTCAAGACTCCGGCCTAACCAAAACACCAACCTTATGCCTTCTTTCCCACACTCCCTTTTTAGGGAGGCACGGTTGACCGAGTGCCGACTCCATTTTCAGGACTCCGGCCTAACCAAACCACCAACCTTAGGACTTCGTTCTCGCACTCCCTTTTCAGGGAGGCGCGGTTGACCGAGTACCGACACCATTTTCAGGACTCCGGCCTAACCAAAATACCAACCTTATGACTTCTTTCTCGCACTCCCTTTTCAGGGAGGCGTGGTTGACCGAGTGCCGATACCATTTTCAAGACTCCGGCCTAACCAAAACACCAACCTTATGCCTTCTTTCCCACACTCCCTTTTTAGGGAGGCACGGTTGACCGAGTGCCGACTCCATTTTCAGGACTCCGGCCTAACCAAAACGCCAACCTTATTACTTATTTCTCACACTCCCTTTTTATGGAGGAACGGTTGACCGAGTGCCGACTCCATTTTCAGGACTACGCCTAACCAAAACGCCAAACTTATGACCTCTTTCTCGCACTCCCTTTTCAGGGAGGCACGGTTGACCGAGTGCCGACACCATTTTCTGGACTCCGGCCTAACCAAAATACCAACCTTATGACTTCTTTCTCACACTCCCTTTTCAGGGAGGCACGGTTGAGCAAGTGTCGACTCCATTTCCAGGACTCCGGCCTAACCAAAACACCAACCTTATGACTTCTTTCTCGCACTCCCTTTTCAGGGAGGCACGGTTGACCGAGTGCCGACTCCATTTCCAGGACTCCGGCCTAACCAAAACACCAACCTTATGACTTCTTTCTCGCACTCCCTTTTCAGGGAGGCGTGGTTGACCGAGTGCCGACACCATTTTCAGGACTCCGGCCTAACCAAAACACCAACCTTATGACTTCTTTCTCGCACTCCCTTTTCAGGGAGGCACGGTTGACCGAGTGCCGACACCATTTTCAGGACTCCGGCCTAACCAAAACACCAACCTTATGACTTCTTTCTCACAGTCCCTTTTTAGGGAGGAACGATTGACCGAGTGCCGACTCCATTTTCAGGACTCCGCCTAACCAAAACACCAAACTTATGACCTCTTTCTCGCACTCTCTTTTCAGGGAGGCACGGCTGAT
>NC_044922.1:10643880-10663804 GCF_003576645.1 Ipomoea triloba | reverse complement strand
GGTTGACCGAGTGCCGACACCATTTTCAGGACTCCGGCCTAACCAAAACACCAACCTTATGACTTCTTTCTCGCACTCCCTTTTCAGGGAGGCGTGGTTAACCGAGTGCCGACACCATTTTCAGGACTCCGGCCTAACCAAAACACCAACCTTATGACTTCTTTCTCACACTCCCTTTTCAGGGATGCACGGTTGACCGAGTGCCGACTCCATTTTCAGGACTCCGGCCTAACCAAAACACCAACCTTATGCCTTCTTTCTCGCACTCCCTTTTCAGGGATGCACGGTTGACCGAGTGCCGACTCCATTTTCAGGACTCCGGCCTAACCAAAACACCAACCTTATGCCTTCTTTCTCGCACTCCCTTTTCAGGGATGCACGGTTGACCGAGTGCCGACTCCATTTTCAGGACTCCGGCCTAACCAAAACACCAACCTTATGCCTTCTTTCTCGCACTCCCTTTTCAGGGATGCACGGTTGACCGAGTGCCGACTCCATTTTCAGGACTCCGGCCTAACCAAAACACCAACCTTATGCCTTCTTTCTCGCACTCCCTTTTCAGGGATGCACGGTTGACCGAGTGCCGACTCCATTTTCAGGACTCCGGCCTAACCAAAACACCAACCTTATGCCTTCTTTCTCGCACTCCCTTTTCAGGGATGCACGGTTGACCGAGTGCCGACTCCATTTTCAGGACTCCGGCCTAACCAAAACACCAACCTTATGCCTTCTTTCTCGCACTCCCTTTTCAGGGATGCACGGTTGACCGAGTGCCGACTCCATTTTCAGGACTCCGGCCTAACCAAAACACCAACCTTATGCCTTCTTTCTCGCACTCCCTTTTCAGGGATGCACGGTTGACCGAGTGCCGACTCCATTTTCAGGACTCCGGCCTAACCAAAACACCAACCTTATGACTTCTTTCTCACAGTCCCTTTTTAGGGAGGCACGGTTGACCTAGTGCCGACTCCATTTTCAGGACTCCGCCTAACCAAAACACCAAACTTATGACCTCTTTCTCGCACTCTCTTTTCAGGGACGGCTGACCGAGTGCCGACACCATTTTCAGGACTCCGGCCTAACCAAAACACCAACCTTATGACTTCTTTCTCGCACTCCCTTTTCAGGGATGCACGGTTGANCACTCCCTTTTTATGGAGGAACGGTTGACCGAGTGCCGACTCTATTTTCAGGACTCCGCCTAACCAAAACACCAAACTTATGACCTCTTTCTCGCACTCCCTTTTCAGGGAGGCACGGCTGATCGAGTGCCGACTCCATTGTTAGGACTCCGGCCTAACCAAAACACCAACCTTATGCCTTCTTTCTCGCACTCCCTTTTCAGGGAGGCACGGCTGATCGAGTGCCGACTCCATTGTTAGGACTCCGGCCTAACCAAAACACCAACCTTATGCCTTCTTTCTCGCACTCCCTTTTCAGGGAGGCACGGCTGATCGAGTGCCGACTCCATTGTTAGGACTCCGGCCTAACCAAAACACCAACCTTATGCCTTCTTTCTCGCACTCCCTTTTCAGGGAGGCACGGCTGATCGAGTGCCGACTCCATTGTTAGGACTCCGGCCTAACCAAAACACCAACCTTATGCCTTCTTTCTCGCACTCCCTTTTCAGGGAGGCACGGTTGACTGAGTGCCGACACCATTTTCAGGACTCCGGCCTAACCAAAACACCAACCTTATGACTTCTTTCTCGCACTCCCTTTTCAGGGATGCACGGTTGAGCTAGTGTCGACTCCATTTTTAGGACTCCGGCCTAACCAAAACACCAACCTTATTACTTATTTCTCACACTCCCTTTTTATGGAGGAACGGTTGACCGAGTGCCGACTCCATTTTCAGGACTCCGCCTAACCAAAACACCAAACTTATGACCTCTTTCTCGCACTCTCTATTCAGGGAGGCACGGCTGATAGAGTGCCGACTCCATTGTTAGGACTCCGGCCTAACCAAAACACCAACCTTATGACTTCTTTCTCAAACTCCCTTTTCAGGGATGCACGGTTGACCGAGTGCCAACTCCATTTTCAGGACTCCGGCCTAACCAAAACACCAACCTTATGACTTCTTTCTCACAGTCCCTTTTTAGGGAGGCACGGTTGACCGAGTGCCGACTCCATTTTCAGGACTCCGGCCTAACCAAAACACCAACCTTATGACTTCTTTCTCGCACTCCCTTTTCAGGGAGGCGTGGTTGACCGAGTGCCGACACCATTTTCAAGACTCCGGCCTAACCAAAACACCAACCTTATGACTTCTTTCTCACAGTCCCTTTTTAGGGAGGCACGGTAGACCGAGTGCCGACTCCATTTTCAGGACTCCGGCCTAACCAAAACATCAACCTTATGACTTCTTTCTCACAGTCCCTTTTTAGGGAGGCACGGTTGAACTAGTGCCGACTCCATTTTCAGGACTCCGCCTAACCAAAACACCAAACTTATGACCTCTTTCTCGCACTCTCTTTTCAGGGAGGCACGGCTGATCGAGTGCCGACTCCATTGTTAGGACTCCGACCTAACCAAAACACCAACCTTATGACTTCTATCTCGCACTCCCTTTTCAGGGAGGCGTGGTTGACCGAGTGCCGACTCCATTTGCAGGACTCCGGCCTAACCAAAACACCAACCTCATTACTTTTTTCTCACTCTCCCTTTTTATGGAGGAACGGTTGACCGAGTGCCGACTCCATTTGCAGGACTCCGGCCTAACCAAAACACCAACCTCATTACTTTTTTCTCACTCTCCCTTTTTATGGAGGAACGGTTGACCGAGTGCCGACTCCATTTGCAGGACTCCGGCCTAACCAAAACACCAACCTCATTACTTTTTTCTCACTCTCCCTTTTTATGGAGGAACGGTTGACCGAGTGCCGACTCCATTTGCAGGACTCCGGCCTAACCAAAACACCAACCTCATTACTTTTTTCTCACTCTCCCTTTTTATGGAGGAACGGTTGACCGAGTGCCGACTCCATTTGCAGGACTCCGGCCTAACCAAAACACCAACCTCATTACTTTTTTCTCACTCTCCCTTTTTATGGAGGAACGGTTGACCGAGTGCCGACTCCATTTGCAGGACTCCGGCCTAACCAAAACACCAACCTCATTACTTTTTTCTCACTCTCCCTTTTTATGGAGGAACGGTTGACCGAGTGCCGACTCCATTTGCAGGACTCCGGCCTAACCAAAACACCAACCTCATTACTTTTTTCTCACTCTCCCTTTTTATGGAGGAACGGTTGACCGAGTGCCGACTCCATTTGCAGGACTCCGGCCTAACCAAAACACCAACCTCATTACTTTTTTCTCACTCTCCCTTTTTATGGAGGAACGGTTGACCGAGTGCCGACTCCATTTGCAGGACTCCGGCCTAACCAAAACACCAACCTCATTACTTTTTTCTCACTCTCCCTTTTTATGGAGGAACGGTTGACCGAGTGCCGACTCCATTTGCAGGACTCCGGCCTAACCAAAACACCAACCTCATTACTTTTTTCTCACTCTCCCTTTTTATGGAGGAACGGTTGACCGAGTGCCGACTCCATTTGCAGGACTCCGGCCTAACCAAAACACCAACCTCATTACTTTTTTCTCACTCTCCCTTTTTATGGAGGAACGGTTGACCGAGTGCCGACTCCATTTGCAGGACTCCGGCCTAACCAAAACACCAACCTCATTACTTTTTTCTCACTCTCCCTTTTTATGGAGGAACGGTTGACCGAGTGCCGACTCCATTTGCAGGACTCCGGCCTAACCAAAACACCAACCTCATTACTTTTTTCTCACTCTCCCTTTTTATGGAGGAACGGTTGACCGAGTGCCGACTCCATTTGCAGGACTCCGGCCTAACCAAAACACCAACCTCATTACTTTTTTCTCACTCTCCCTTTTTATGGAGGAACGGTTGACCGAGTGCCGACTCCATTTGCAGGACTCCGGCCTAACCAAAACACCAACCTCATTACTTTTTTCTCACTCTCCCTTTTTATGGAGGAACGGTTGACCGAGTGCCGACTCCATTTGCAGGACTCCGGCCTAACCAAAACACCAACCTCATTACTTTTTTCTCACTCTCCCTTTTTATGGAGGAACGGTTGACCGAGTGCCGACTCCATTTGCAGGACTCCGGCCTAACCAAAACACCAACCTCATTACTTTTTTCTCACTCTCCCTTTTTATGGAGGAACGGTTGACCGAGTGCCGACTCCATTTGCAGGACTCCGGCCTAACCAAAACACCAACCTCATTACTTTTTTCTCACTCTCCCTTTTTATGGAGGAACGGTTGACCGAGTGCCGACTCCATTTGCAGGACTCCGGCCTAACCAAAACACCAACCTCATTACTTTTTTCTCACTCTCCCTTTTTATGGAGGAACGGTTGACCGAGTGCCGACTCCATTTGCAGGACTCCGGCCTAACCAAAACACCAACCTCATTACTTTTTTCTCACTCTCCCTTTTTATGGAGGAACGGTTGACCGAGTGCCGACTCCATTTGCAGGACTCCGGCCTAACCAAAACACCAACCTCATTACTTTTTTCTCACTCTCCCTTTTTATGGAGGAACGGTTGACCGAGTGCCGACTCCATTTGCAGGACTCCGGCCTAACCAAAACACCAACCTCATTACTTTTTTCTCACTCTCCCTTTTTATGGAGGAACGGTTGACCGAGTGCCGACTCCATTTGCAGGACTCCGGCCTAACCAAAACACCAACCTCATTACTTTTTTCTCACTCTCCCTTTTTATGGAGGAACGGTTGACCGAGTGCCGACTCCATTTGCAGGACTCCGGCCTAACCAAAACACCAACCTCATTACTTTTTTCTCACTCTCCCTTTTTATGGAGGAACGGTTGACCGAGTGCCGACTCCATTTGCAGGACTCCGGCCTAACCAAAACACCAACCTCATTACTTTTTTCTCACTCTCCCTTTTTATGGAGGAACGGTTGACCGAGTGCCGACTCCATTTGCAGGACTCCGGCCTAACCAAAACACCAACCTCATTACTTTTTTCTCACTCTCCCTTTTTATGGAGGAACGGTTGACCGAGTGCCGACTCCATTTGCAGGACTCCGGCCTAACCAAAACACCAACCTCATTACTTTTTTCTCACTCTCCCTTTTTATGGAGGAACGGTTGACCGAGTGCCGACTCCATTTGCAGGACTCCGGCCTAACCAAAACACCAACCTCATTACTTTTTTCTCACTCTCCCTTTTTATGGAGGAACGGTTGACCGAGTGCCGACTCCATTTGCAGGACTCCGGCCTAACCAAAACACCAACCTCATTACTTTTTTCTCACTCTCCCTTTTTATGGAGGAACGGTTGACCGAGTGCCGACTCCATTTGCAGGACTCCGGCCTAACCAAAACACCAACCTCATTACTTTTTTCTCACTCTCCCTTTTTATGGAGGAACGGTTGACCGAGTGCCGACTCCATTTGCAGGACTCCGGCCTAACCAAAACACCAACCTTATGACTTCTTTCTCACAGTCCCTTTTTAGGGAGGCACGGTTGACCGAGTGCCGACTCAATTTTCATGACATCGGCCTAACCAAAACACCAAACTTATGACCTCTTTCTCGCACTCCCTTTTCAGGGAGGCACGGTTGACCGAGTGCCGACACCATTTTCAGGACTCCGGCCTAACCAAAATACCAACCTTATGACTTCTTTCTCGCCCTCCCTTTTCAGGGAGGTACGGTTGACCGAGTGCCGACACCATTTTCAGGCCTCCGGCCTAACCAAAACACCAACCTTATGCCCTCTTTCTCGCACTCCCTTTCAGGGAGGCACGGTTGACCGAGTGCCGCACCATTTTCAGGACTCCGGCCTAACCAAAATACCAACCTTATGACTTCTTTCTCGCCCTCCCTTTTCAGGGAGGTACGGTTGACCGAGTGCCGACACCATTTTCAGGCCTCCGGCCTAACCAAAACACCAACCTTATGCCCTCTTTCTCGCACTCCCTTTCAGGGAGGCACGGTTGACCGAGTGCCGCACCATTTTCAGGACTCCGGCCTAACCAAAATACCAACCTTATGACTTCTTTCTCGCCCTCCCTTTTCAGGGAGGTACGGTTGACCGAGTGCCGACACCATTTTCAGGCCTCCGGCCTAACCAAAACACCAACCTTATGCCCTCTTTCTCGCACTCCCTTTCAGGGAGGCACGGTTGACCGAGTGCCGCACCATTTTCAGGACTCCGGCCTAACCAAAATACCAACCTTATGACTTCTTTCTCGCCCTCCCTTTTCAGGGAGGTACGGTTGACCGAGTGCCGACACCATTTTCAGGCCTCCGGCCTAACCAAAACACCAACCTTATGCCCTCTTTCTCGCACTCCCTTTCAGGGAGGCACGGTTGACCGAGTGCCGCACCATTTTCAGGACTCCGGCCTAACCAAAATACCAACCTTATGACTTCTTTCTCGCCCTCCCTTTTCAGGGAGGTACGGTTGACCGAGTGCCGACACCATTTTCAGGCCTCCGGCCTAACCAAAACACCAACCTTATGCCCTCTTTCTCGCACTCCCTTTCAGGGAGGCACGGTTGACCGAGTGCCGCACCATTTTCAGGACTCCGGCCTAACCAAAATACCAACCTTATGACTTCTTTCTCACAGTCCCTTTTTAGGGAGGCACGGTTGACCGAGTGCCGACTCAATTTTCATGACTTCGGCCTAACCAAAACACCAACCTTATGACTTCTTTCTCAAACTCCCTTTTCAGGGATGCACGGTTGACCGAGTGCAAACTCCATTTTCAGGACTCCGGCCTAACCAAAACACCAACCTTATGACTTCTTTCTCACACTCCCTTTGCAGGGAGGCACGGTTGACCGAGTGCCGACTCCATTTTCAGGACTCCGGCCTAACCAAAATACCAACCTTATGACTTCTTTCTCACACTCCCTTTGCAGGGAGGCACGGTTGACCGAGTGCCGACTCCATTTTCAGGACTCCGGCCTAACCAAAATACCAACCTTATGACTTCTTTCTCACACTCCCTTTGCAGGGAGGCACGGTTGACCGAGTGCCGACTCCATTTTCAGGACTCCGGCCTAACCAAAATACCAACCTTATGACTTCTTTCTCACACTCCCTTTTCAGGGAGGCACGGTTGACCGAGTGCCGACACCATTTTCAGGACTCCGGCCTAACCAAAACACCAACCTTATGACTTCTTTCTCACAATCCCTTTTTAGGGAGGCACGGTTGACTGAGTGCCGACTCAATTTTCATGACTTCGGCCTAACCAAAACACCAAACTTATGACCTCTTTCTCGCACTCCCTTTTCAGGGAGGCACGGTTGACCGAGTGCCGACTCCATTTTCAGGACTCCGGCCTAACCAAAACACCATCCTTATAACTTCTTTTCACACTCCCTTTTCAGGGAGGCACGGTTGACCGAGTGCCGACTCCATTTTCAGGACTCCGGCCTAACCAAAACACCATCCTTATAACTTCTTTTCACACTCCCTTTTCAGGGAGGCACGGTTGACCGAGTGCCGACTCCATTTTCAGGACTCCGGCCTAACCAAAACACCATCCTTATAACTTCTTTTCACACTCCCTTTTCAGGGAGGCACGGTTGACCGAGTGCCGACTCCATTTTCAGGACTCCGGCCTAACCAAAACACCATCCTTATAACTTCTTTTCACACTCCCTTTTCAGGGAGGCACGGTTGACCGAGTGCCGACTCCATTTTCAGGACTCCGGCCTAACCAAAACACCATCCTTATAACTTCTTTTCACACTCCCTTTTCAGGGAGGCACGGTTGACCGAGTGCCGACTCCATTTTCAGGACTCCGGCCTAACCAAAACACCATCCTTATAACTTCTTTTCACACTCCCTTTTCAGGGAGGCACGGTTGACCGAGTGCCGACTCCATTTTCAGGACTCCGGCCTAACCAAAACACCATCCTTATAACTTCTTTTCACACTCCCTTTTCAGGGAGGCACGGTTGACCGAGTGCCGACTCCATTTTCAGGACTCCGGCCTAACCAAAACACCATCCTTATAACTTCTTTTCACACTCCCTTTTCAGGGAGGCACGGTTGACCGAGTGCCGACTCCATTTTCAGGACTCCGGCCTAACCAAAACACCATCCTTATAACTTCTTTTCACACTCCCTTTTCAGGGAGGCACGGTTGACCGAGTGCCGACTCCATTTTCAGGACTCCGGCCTAACCAAAACACCATCCTTATAACTTCTTTTCACACTCCCTTTTCAGGGAGGCACGGTTGACCGAGTGCCGACTCCATTTTCAGGACTCCGGCCTAACCAAAACACCATCCTTATAACTTCTTTTCACACTCCCTTTTCAGGGAGGCACGGTTGACCGAGTGCCGACTCCATTTTCAGGACTCCGGCCTAACCAAAACACCATCCTTATAACTTCTTTTCACACTCCCTTTTCAGGGAGGCACGGTTGACCGAGTGCCGACTCCATTTTCAGGACTCCGGCCTAACCAAAACACCATCCTTATAACTTCTTTTCACACTCCCTTTTCAGGGAGGCACGGTTGACCGAGTGCCGACTCCATTTTCAGGACTCCGGCCTAACCAAAACACCATCCTTATAACTTCTTTTCACACTCCCTTTTCAGGGAGGCACGGTTGACCGAGTGCCGACTCCATTTTCAGGACTCCGGCCTAACCAAAACACCATCCTTATAACTTCTTTTCACACTCCCTTTTCAGGGAGGCACGGTTGACCGAGTGCCGACTCCATTTTCAGGACTCCGGCCTAACCAAAACACCATCCTTATAACTTCTTTTCACACTCCCTTTTCAGGGAGGCACGGTTGACCGAGTGCCGACTCCATTTTCAGGACTCCGGCCTAACCAAAACACCATCCTTATAACTTCTTTTCACACTCCCTTTTCAGGGAGGCACGGTTGACCGAGTGCCGACTCCATTTTCAGGACTCCGGCCTAACCAAAACACCATCCTTATAACTTCTTTTCACACTCCCTTTTCAGGGAGGCACGGTTGACCGAGTGCCGACTCCATTTTCAGGACTCCGGCCTAACCAAAACACCATCCTTATAACTTCTTTTCACACTCCCTTTTCAGGGAGGCACGGTTGACCGAGTGCCGACTCCATTTTCAGGACTCCGGCCTAACCAAAACACCATCCTTATAACTTCTTTTCACACTCCCTTTTCAGGGAGGCACGGTTGACCGAGTGCCGACTCCATTTTCAGGACTCCGGCCTAACCAAAACACCATCCTTATAACTTCTTTTCACACTCCCTTTTCAGGGAGGCACGGTTGACCGAGTGCCGACTCCATTTTCAGGACTCCGGCCTAACCAAAACACCATCCTTATAACTTCTTTTCACACTCCCTTTTCAGGGAGGCACGGTTGACCGAGTGCCGACTCCATTTTCAGGACTCCGGCCTAACCAAAACACCATCCTTATAACTTCTTTTCACACTCCCTTTTCAGGGAGGCACGGTTGACCGAGTGCCGACTCCATTTTCAGGACTCCGGCCTAACCAAAACACCATCCTTATAACTTCTTTTCACACTCCCTTTTCAGGGAGGCACGGTTGACCGAGTGCCGACTCCATTTTCAGGACTCCGGCCTAACCAAAACACCATCCTTATAACTTCTTTTCACACTCCCTTTTCAGGGAGGCACGGTTGACCGAGTGCCGACTCCATTTTCAGGACTCCGGCCTAACCAAAACACCATCCTTATAACTTCTTTTCACACTCCCTTTTCAGGGAGGCACGGTTGACCGAGTGCCGACTCCATTTTCAGGACTCCGGCCTAACCAAAACACCATCCTTATAACTTCTTTTCACACTCCCTTTTCAGGGAGGCACGGTTGACCGAGTGCCGACTCCATTTTCAGGACTCCGGCCTAACCAAAACACCATCCTTATAACTTCTTTTCACACTCCCTTTTCAGGGAGGCACGGTTGACCGAGTGCCGACTCCATTTTCAGGACTCCGGCCTAACCAAAACACCATCCTTATAACTTCTTTTCACACTCCCTTTTCAGGGAGGCACGGTTGACCGAGTGCCGACTCCATTTTCAGGACTCCGGCCTAACCAAAACACCATCCTTATAACTTCTTTTCACACTCCCTTTTCAGGGAGGCACGGTTGACCGAGTGCCGACTCCATTTTCAGGACTCCGGCCTAACCAAAACACCATCCTTATAACTTCTTTTCACACTCCCTTTTCAGGGAGGCACGGTTGACCGAGTGCCGACTCCATTTTCAGGACTCCGGCCTAACCAAAACACCATCCTTATAACTTCTTTTCACACTCCCTTTTCAGGGAGGCACGGTTGACCGAGTGCCGACTCCATTTTCAGGACTCCGGCCTAACCAAAACACCATCCTTATAACTTCTTTTCACACTCCCTTTTCAGGGAGGCACGGTTGACCGAGTGCCGACTCCATTTTCAGGACTCCGGCCTAACCAAAACACCATCCTTATAACTTCTTTTCACACTCCCTTTTCAGGGAGGCACGGTTGACCGAGTGCCGACTCCATTTTCAGGACTCCGGCCTAACCAAAACACCATCCTTATAACTTCTTTTCACACTCCCTTTTCAGGGAGGCACGGTTGACCGAGTGCCGACTCCATTTTCAGGACTCCGGCCTAACCAAAACACCATCCTTATAACTTCTTTTCACACTCCCTTTTCAGGGAGGCACGGTTGACCGAGTGCCGACTCCATTTTCAGGACTCCGGCCTAACCAAAACACCATCCTTATAACTTCTTTTCACACTCCCTTTTCAGGGAGGCACGGTTGACCGAGTGCCGACTCCATTTTCAGGACTCCGGCCTAACCAAAACACCATCCTTATAACTTCTTTTCACACTCCCTTTTCAGGGAGGCACGGTTGACCGAGTGCCGACTCCATTTTCAGGACTCCGGCCTAACCAAAACACCATCCTTATAACTTCTTTTCACACTCCCTTTTCAGGGAGGCACGGTTGACCGAGTGCCGACTCCATTTTCAGGACTCCGGCCTAACCAAAACACCATCCTTATAACTTCTTTTCACACTCCCTTTTCAGGGAGGCACGGTTGACCGAGTGCCGACTCCATTTTCAGGACTCCGGCCTAACCAAAACACCATCCTTATAACTTCTTTTCACACTCCCTTTTCAGGGAGGCACGGTTGACCGAGTGCCGACTCCATTTTCAGGACTCCGGCCTAACCAAAACACCATCCTTATAACTTCTTTTCACACTCCCTTTTCAGGGAGGCACGGTTGACCGAGTGCCGACTCCATTTTCAGGACTCCGGCCTAACCAAAACACCATCCTTATAACTTCTTTTCACACTCCCTTTTCAGGGAGGCACGGTTGACCGAGTGCCGACTCCATTTTCAGGACTCCGGCCTAACCAAAACACCATCCTTATAACTTCTTTTCACACTCCCTTTTCAGGGAGGCACGGTTGACCGAGTGCCGACTCCATTTTCAGGACTCCGGCCTAACCAAAACACCATCCTTATAACTTCTTTTCACACTCCCTTTTCAGGGAGGCACGGTTGACCGAGTGCCGACTCCATTTTCAGGACTCCGGCCTAACCAAAACACCATCCTTATAACTTCTTTTCACACTCCCTTTTCAGGGAGGCACGGTTGACCGAGTGCCGACTCCATTTTCAGGACTCCGGCCTAACCAAAACACCATCCTTATAACTTCTTTTCACACTCCCTTTTCAGGGAGGCACGGTTGACCGAGTGCCGACTCCATTTTCAGGACTCCGGCCTAACCAAAACACCATCCTTATAACTTCTTTTCACACTCCCTTTTCAGGGAGGCACGGTTGACCGAGTGCCGACTCCATTTTCAGGACTCCGGCCTAACCAAAACACCATCCTTATAACTTCTTTTCACACTCCCTTTTCAGGGAGGCACGGTTGACCGAGTGCCGACTCCATTTTCAGGACTCCGGCCTAACCAAAACACCATCCTTATAACTTCTTTTCACACTCCCTTTTCAGGGAGGCACGGTTGACCGAGTGCCGACTCCATTTTCAGGACTCCGGCCTAACCAAAACACCATCCTTATAACTTCTTTTCACACTCCCTTTTCAGGGAGGCACGGTTGACCGAGTGCCGACTCCATTTTCAGGACTCCGGCCTAACCAAAACACCATCCTTATAACTTCTTTTCACACTCCCTTTTCAGGGAGGCACGGTTGACCGAGTGCCGACTCCATTTTCAGGACTCCGGCCTAACCAAAACACCATCCTTATAACTTCTTTTCACACTCCCTTTTCAGGGAGGCACGGTTGACCGAGTGCCGACTCCATTTTCAGGACTCCGGCCTAACCAAAACACCATCCTTATAACTTCTTTTCACACTCCCTTTTCAGGGAGGCACGGTTGACCGAGTGCCGACTCCATTTTCAGGACTCCGGCCTAACCAAAACACCATCCTTATAACTTCTTTTCACACTCCCTTTTCAGGGAGGCACGGTTGACCGAGTGCCGACTCCATTTTCAGGACTCCGGCCTAACCAAAACACCATCCTTATAACTTCTTTTCACACTCCCTTTTCAGGGAGGCACGGTTGACCGAGTGCCGACTCCATTTTCAGGACTCCGGCCTAACCAAAACACCATCCTTATAACTTCTTTTCACACTCCCTTTTCAGGGAGGCACGGTTGACCGAGTGCCGACTCCATTTTCAGGACTCCGGCCTAACCAAAACACCATCCTTATAACTTCTTTTCACACTCCCTTTTCAGGGAGGCACGGTTGACCGAGTGCCGACTCCATTTTCAGGACTCCGGCCTAACCAAAACACCATCCTTATAACTTCTTTTCACACTCCCTTTTCAGGGAGGCACGGTTGACCGAGTGCCGACTCCATTTTCAGGACTCCGGCCTAACCAAAACACCATCCTTATAACTTCTTTTCACACTCCCTTTTCAGGGAGGCACGGTTGACCGAGTGCCGACTCCATTTTCAGGACTCCGGCCTAACCAAAACACCATCCTTATAACTTCTTTTCACACTCCCTTTTCAGGGAGGCACGGTTGACCGAGTGCCGACTCCATTTTCAGGACTCCGGCCTAACCAAAACACCATCCTTATAACTTCTTTTCACACTCCCTTTTCAGGGAGGCACGGTTGACCGAGTGCCGACTCCATTTTCAGGACTCCGGCCTAACCAAAACACCATCCTTATAACTTCTTTTCACACTCCCTTTTCAGGGAGGCACGGTTGACCGAGTGCCGACTCCATTTTCAGGACTCCGGCCTAACCAAAACACCAACCTTATGACTTCTTTCTCACACTCCCTTTTCAGGGAGGCACGGTTGACCGAGTGCCGACTCCATTTTCAGGACTCCGGCCTAACCAAAACACCAACCTTATGACTTCTTTCTCACACTCCCTTTTCAGGGAGGCACGGTTGACCGAGTGCCGACTCCATTTTCAGGACTCCGGCCTAACCAAAACACCAACCTTATGACTTCTTTCTCACACTCCCTTTTCAGGGAGGCACGGTTGACCGAGTGCCGACTCCATTTTCAGGACTCCGGCCTAACCAAAACACCAACCTTATGACTTCTTTCTCACACTCCCTTTTCAGGGAGGCACGGTTGACCGAGTGCCGACTCCATTTTCAGGACTCCGGCCTAACCAAAACACCAACCTTATGACTTCTTTCTCACACTCCCTTTTCAGGGAGGCACGGTTGACCGAGTGCCGACTCCATTTTCAGGACTCCGGCCTAACCAAAACACCAACCTTATGACTTCTTTCTCACACTCCCTTTTCAGGGAGGCACGGTTGACCGAGTGCCGACTCCATTTTCAGGACTCCGGCCTAACCAAAACACCAACCTTATGACTTCTTTCTCGCACTCCCTTTTCAGGGAGGCACGGTTGACCGAGTGCCGACTCCATTTTCAGGACTCCGGCCTAACCAAAACACCAACCTTATGACTTCTTTCTCGCACTCCCTTTTCAGGGAGGCACGGTTGACCGAGTGCCGACTCCATTTTCAGGACTCCGGCCTAACCAAAACACCAACCTTATGACTTCTTTCTCGCACTCCCTTTTCAGGGAGGCACGGTTGACCGAGTGCCGACTCCATTTTCAGGACTCCGGCCTAACCAAAACACCAACCTTATGACTTCTTTCTCGCACTCCCTTTTCAGGGAGGCACGGTTGACCGAGTGCCGACTCCATTTTCAGGACTCCGGCCTAACCAAAACACCAACCTTATGACTTCTTTCTCGCACTCCCTTTTCAGGGAGGCACGGTTGACCGAGTGCCGACTCCATTTTCAGGACTCCGGCCTAACCAAAACACCAACCTTATGACTTCTTTCTCACACTCCCTTTTCAGGGAGGCACGGTTGACCGAGTGCCGACTCCATTTTCAGGACTCCGGCCTAACCAAAACACCAACCTTATGACTTCTTTCTCGCACTCCCTTTTCAGGGAGGCACGGTTGACCGAGTGCCGACTCCATTTTCAGGACTCCGGCCTAACCAAAACACCAACCTTATGACTTCTTTCTCACACTCCCTTTTCAGGGAGGCACGGTTGACCGAGTGCCGACTCCATTTTCAGGACTCCGGCCTAACCAAAACACCAACCTTATGACTTCTTTCTCACACTCCCTTTTCAGGGAGGCACGGTTGACCGAGTGCCGACTCCATTTTCAGGACTCCGGCCTAACCAAAACACCAACCTTATGACTTCTTTCTCACACTCCCTTTTCAGGGAGGCACGGTTGACCGAGTGCCGACTCCATTTTCAGGACTCCGGCCTAACCAAAACACCAACCTTATGACTTCTTTCTCACACTCCCTTTTCAGGGAGGCACGGTTGACCGAGTGCCGACTCCATTTTCAGGACTCCGGCCTAACCAAAACACCAACCTTATGACTTCTTTCTCACACTCCCTTTTCAGGGAGGCACGGTTGACCGAGTGCCGACTCCATTTTCAGGACTCCGGCCTAACCAAAACACCAACCTTATGACTTCTTTCTCACACTCCCTTTTCAGGGAGGCACGGTTGACCGAGTGCCGACTCCATTTTCAGGACTCCGGCCTAACCAAAACACCAACCTTATGACTTCTTTCTCACACTCCCTTTTCAGGGAGGCACGGTTGACCGAGTGCCGACTCCATTTTCAGGACTCCGGCCTAACCAAAACACCAACCTTATGACTTCTTTCTCGCACTCTCTTTTCAGGGAGGCACGGCTGATAGAGTGCCGACTCCATTGTTAGGACTCCGGCCTAACCAAAACACCAACCTTATGACTTCTTTCTCGCCCTCCCTTTTCAGGGAGGCACGGTTGACCGAGTACCGACACCATTTTCAGGACTCGGGCCTAACCAAAACACCAACCTTATGACTTCTTTCTCGCCCTCCCTTTTCAGGGAGGCACGGTTGACCGAGTACCGACACCATTTTCAGGACTCGGGCCTAACCAAAACACCAACCTTATGACTTCTTTCTCGCACTCTCTTTTCAGGGAGGCACGGCTGATAGAGTGCCGACTCCATTGTTAGGACTCCGGCCTAACCAAAACACCAACCTTATGACTTCTTTCACAAACTCCCTTTTCAGGGATGCACGGTTGACCGAGTGCAAACTCCATTTTCAGGACTCCGGCCTAACCAAAACACCAACCTTATGACTTCTTTCTCGCACTCCCTTTTCAGGGAGGCACGGTTGACCGAGTACCGACACCATTTTCAGGACTCCGGCCTAACCAAAACACCAACCTTATGACTTCTTTCTCGCACTCCCTTTTCAGGGAGGCGTGGTTGACCGAGTGCCGACACCATTTTCAGGACTCCGGCCTAACCAAAACACCACCCTTATGACTTCTTTCTAGCACTCCCTTTTCAGGGAGGCACGGTTGACCGAGTGCCGACTCCATTTTCAGGACTCCGCCTAACCAAAACACCAAACTTATGACCTCTTTCTCGCACTCCCTTTTCAGGGAGGCACGGTTGACCGAGTGCCGACTCCATTTTCAGGACTCCGGCCTAACCAAAACACCAACCTTATGACTTCTTTCTCACACTCCCATTTCAGGGAGGCACGGTTGAGCGAGTGTCGACTCCATTTTCAGGACTCCGGCCTAACCAAAACACCAACCTTATTACTTATTTCTCACACTCCCTTTTTAGGGAGGCACGGTTGACCGAGTGCCGACTCCATTTTCAGGCCCCCGCCTAACCAAAACACCAAACTTATGACCTCTTTCTCGCACTCTCTTTTCAGGGAGGCACGGCTGATCGAGTGCCGACTCCATTGTTAGGACTCCGGCCTAACCAAAACACCAACCTTATGACTTCTTTCTCGCACTCCCTTTTCAGGGAGGCGCGGTTGACCGAGTGCCAACACCATTTTCAGGACTCCGGCCTAACCAAAATACCAACCTTATGACTTCTTTCTCACAGTCCCTTTTTAGGGAGGCACGGTTGACCGAGTGCCGACACCATTTTCAGGACTCCGGCCTAACCAAAATACCAACCTTATGACTTCTTTCTCACAGTCCCTTTTTAGGGAGGCACGGTTGACCGAGTGCCGACACCATTTTCAGGACTCCGGCCTAACCAAAATACCAACCTTATGACTTCTTTCTCACAGTCCCTTTTTAGGGAGGCACGGTTGACCGAGTGCCGACACCATTTTCAGGACTCCGGCCTAACCAAAATACCAACCTTATGACTTCTTTCTCACAGTCCCTTTTTAGGGAGGCACGGTTGACCGAGTGCCGACACCATTTTCAGGACTCCGGCCTAACCAAAATACCAACCTTATGACTTCTTTCTCACAGTCCCTTTTTAGGGAGGCACGGTTGACCGAGTGCCGACACCATTTTCAGGACTCCGGCCTAACCAAAATACCAACCTTATGACTTCTTTCTCACAGTCCCTTTTTAGGGAGGCACGGTTGACCGAGTGCCGACACCATTTTCAGGACTCCGGCCTAACCAAAATACCAACCTTATGACTTCTTTCTCACAGTCCCTTTTTAGGGAGGCACGGTTGACCGAGTGCCGACACCATTTTCAGGACTCCGGCCTAACCAAAATACCAACCTTATGACTTCTTTCTCACAGTCCCTTTTTAGGGAGGCACGGTTGACCGAGTGCCGACACCATTTTCAGGACTCCGGCCTAACCAAAATACCAACCTTATGACTTCTTTCTCACAGTCCCTTTTTAGGGAGGCACGGTTGACCGAGTGCCGACACCATTTTCAGGACTCCGGCCTAACCAAAATACCAACCTTATGACTTCTTTCTCACAGTCCCTTTTTAGGGAGGCACGGTTGACCGAGTGCCGACACCATTTTCAGGACTCCGGCCTAACCAAAATACCAACCTTATGACTTCTTTCTCACAGTCCCTTTTTAGGGAGGCACGGTTGACCGAGTGCCGACACCATTTTCAGGACTCCGGCCTAACCAAAATACCAACCTTATGACTTCTTTCTCACAGTCCCTTTTTAGGGAGGCACGGTTGACCGAGTGCCGACACCATTTTCAGGACTCCGGCCTAACCAAAATACCAACCTTATGACTTCTTTCTCACAGTCCCTTTTTAGGGAGGCACGGTTGACCGAGTGCCGACACCATTTTCAGGACTCCGGCCTAACCAAAATACCAACCTTATGACTTCTTTCTCACAGTCCCTTTTTAGGGAGGCACGGTTGACCGAGTGCCGACACCATTTTCAGGACTCCGGCCTAACCAAAATACCAACCTTATGACTTCTTTCTCACAGTCCCTTTTTAGGGAGGCACGGTTGACCGAGTGCCGACACCATTTTCAGGACTCCGGCCTAACCAAAATACCAACCTTATGACTTCTTTCTCACAGTCCCTTTTTAGGGAGGCACGGTTGACCGAGTGCCGACACCATTTTCAGGACTCCGGCCTAACCAAAATACCAACCTTATGACTTCTTTCTCACAGTCCCTTTTTAGGGAGGCACGGTTGACCGAGTGCCGACACCATTTTCAGGACTCCGGCCTAACCAAAATACCAACCTTATGACTTCTTTCTCACAGTCCCTTTTTAGGGAGGCACGGTTGACCGAGTGCCGACACCATTTTCAGGACTCCGGCCTAACCAAAATACCAACCTTATGACTTCTTTCTCACAGTCCCTTTTTAGGGAGGCACGGTTGACCGAGTGCCGACACCATTTTCAGGACTCCGGCCTAACCAAAATACCAACCTTATGACTTCTTTCTCACAGTCCCTTTTTAGGGAGGCACGGTTGACCGAGTGCCGACACCATTTTCAGGACTCCGGCCTAACCAAAATACCAACCTTATGACTTCTTTCTCACAGTCCCTTTTTAGGGAGGCACGGTTGACCGAGTGCCGACACCATTTTCAGGACTCCGGCCTAACCAAAATACCAACCTTATGACTTCTTTCTCACAGTCCCTTTTTAGGGAGGCACGGTTGACCGAGTGCCGACACCATTTTCAGGACTCCGGCCTAACCAAAATACCAACCTTATGACTTCTTTCTCACAGTCCCTTTTTAGGGAGGCACGGTTGACCGAGTGCCGACACCATTTTCAGGACTCCGGCCTAACCAAAATACCAACCTTATGACTTCTTTCTCACAGTCCCTTTTTAGGGAGGCACGGTTGACCGAGTGCCGACACCATTTTCAGGACTCCGGCCTAACCAAAATACCAACCTTATGACTTCTTTCTCACAGTCCCTTTTTAGGGAGGCACGGTTGACCGAGTGCCGACACCATTTTCAGGACTCCGGCCTAACCAAAATACCAACCTTATGACTTCTTTCTCACAGTCCCTTTTTAGGGAGGCACGGTTGACCGAGTGCCGACACCATTTTCAGGACTCCGGCCTAACCAAAATACCAACCTTATGACTTCTTTCTCACAGTCCCTTTTTAGGGAGGCACGGTTGACCGAGTGCCGACACCATTTTCAGGACTCCGGCCTAACCAAAATACCAACCTTATGACTTCTTTCTCACAGTCCCTTTTTAGGGAGGCACGGTTGACCGAGTGCCGACACCATTTTCAGGACTCCGGCCTAACCAAAATACCAACCTTATGACTTCTTTCTCACAGTCCCTTTTTAGGGAGGCACGGTTGACCGAGTGCCGACACCATTTTCAGGACTCCGGCCTAACCAAAATACCAACCTTATGACTTCTTTCTCACAGTCCCTTTTTAGGGAGGCACGGTTGACCGAGTGCCGACACCATTTTCAGGACTCCGGCCTAACCAAAATACCAACCTTATGACTTCTTTCTCACAGTCCCTTTTTAGGGAGGCACGGTTGACCGAGTGCCGACACCATTTTCAGGACTCCGGCCTAACCAAAATACCAACCTTATGACTTCTTTCTCACAGTCCCTTTTTAGGGAGGCACGGTTGACCGAGTGCCGACACCATTTTCAGGACTCCGGCCTAACAAAAACACCAACCTTATGACTTCTTTCTCGCACTCCCTTTTCAGGGAGGCGTGGTTGACCGAGTGCCAACACCATTTTCAGGACTCCGGCCAAACCAAAACACCAACCTTATGACTTCTTTCTCACACTCCCTTTTCAGGGAGGCACGGTTGAGCGAGTGTCGACTCCATTTTCAGGACTCCGGCCTAACCTAAACACCAACCTTATGACTTCTTTCTCACCCTCCCTTTTCAGGGAGGCACGGTTGAGCGAGTGTCGACTCCATTTTCAGGACTCCGGCCTAACCTAAACACCAACCTTATGACTTCTTTCTCACCCTCCCTTTTCAGGGAGGCACGGTTGAGCGAGTGTCGACTCCATTTTCAGGACTCCGGCCTAACCAAAACACCAACCTTATTACTTATTTCTCACACTCCCTTTTTATGGAGGAACGGTTGACCGAGTGCCGACTCCATTTTCA
>NC_044922.1:10641730-10642807 GCF_003576645.1 Ipomoea triloba | reverse complement strand
CCATTTTCAGGACTCCGGCCTAACCAAAACACCAACCTTATGACTTCTTTCTCACACTCCCTTTTCAGGGAGGCACGGTTGAGCGAGTGTCGACTCCATTTTCAGGACTCCGGCCTAACCAAAACACCAACCTTATTACTTATTTCTCACACTCCCTTTTTATGGAGGAACGGTTGACCGAGTGCCGACTCCATTTTCAAGACTACGCCTAACCAAAACACCAAACTTATGACCTCTTTCTCGCACTCCCTTTTCAGGGAGGCACGGTTGACCGAGTGCCGCACCATTTTCAGGACTCCGGCCTAACCAAAATACCAACCTTATGACTTCTTTCTCACACTCCCTTTTCAGGGAGGCACGGTTGAGCAAGTGTCGACTCCATTTTCAAGACTCCGGCCTAACCAAAACACCAACCTTATGACTTCTTTCTATCACTCCCTTTTCAGGGAGGCACGGTTGACCGAGTGCCGGCTCCATTTTCAGGACTCCGGCCTAACCAAAACACCAACCTTATGACTTCTTTCTAACAGTCCCTTTTTAGGGAGGCACGGTTGACCGAGTGCCGACTCCATTTTCAGGACTCCGCCTAACCAAAACATCAAACTTATGACCTCTTTCTCGCACTCTCNCTTTTCAGGGAGGCACGGTTGAGCGAGTGCCGACTCCATTTTTAGGACTCCGGCCTAACCAAAACACCAACCTTATTACTTATTTCTCACACTCCCTTTTTATGGAGGAACGGTTGACCGAGTGCCGACTCCATTTTCAGGACTCCGGCCTAACCAAAACACCAACCTTATTACTTATTTCTCACACTCCCTTTTTATGGAGGAACGGTTGACCGAGTGCCGACTCCATTTTCAGGACTCCGCCTAACCAAAACACCAAACTTATGACTTCTTTCTCGCACTCCCTTTTCAGGGAGGCGTGGTTGACCGAGTGCCGACACCATTTTCAGGACTCTGGCCTAACCAAAACATCAACCTTATGACTTCTTTCTCACAGTCCCTTTTTAGGGAGGCACGGTTGACCGAGTGCCGACTCCATTTTCAGGACTCCGGCCTAACCTAAACACCA
>NC_044922.1:10631800-10640730 GCF_003576645.1 Ipomoea triloba | reverse complement strand
GAGTTCTGAAAATGGAGTCGGCACTCGGTCAACCGTGCCTCCCTGAAAAGGGAGTGGGAGAAAGAAGTCATATGGTTGGTGTTTTGGTTAGGCCGGAGTCCTGAAAATGGAGTCGGTACTCGGTCAACCGTGCCTCCCTGAAAAGGGAGTGCGAGAAAGAAGTCATAAGGTTGGTGTTTTGGTTAGGCCGGCGTCCTGAAAATGGAGTTTGCACTCGGTCAACCGGGCATCCCTGAAAAGGGAGTGTGAGAAAGAAGTCATAAGGTTGGTGTTTTGGTTAGGCCGGCGTCCTGAAAATGGAGTTTGCACTCGGTCAACCGGGCATCCCTGAAAAGGGAGTGTGAGAAAGAAGTCATAAGGTTGGTGTTTTGGTTAGGCCGGCGTCCTGAAAATGGAGTTTGCACTCGGTCAACCGGGCATCCCTGAAAAGGGAGTGTGAGAAAGAAGTCATAAGGTTGGTGTTTTGGTTAGGCCGGCGTCCTGAAAATGGAGTTTGCACTCGGTCAACCGGGCATCCCTGAAAAGGGAGTGTGAGAAAGAAGTCATAAGGTTGGTGTTTTGGTTAGGCCGGCGTCCTGAAAATGGAGTTTGCACTCGGTCAACCGGGCATCCCTGAAAAGGGAGTGTGAGAAAGAAGTCATAAGGTTGGTGTTTTGGTTAGGCCGGCGTCCTGAAAATGGAGTTTGCACTCGGTCAACCGGGCATCCCTGAAAAGGGAGTGTGAGAAAGAAGTCATAAGGTTGGTGTTTTGGTTAGGCCGGCGTCCTGAAAATGGAGTTTGCACTCGGTCAACCGGGCATCCCTGAAAAGGGAGTGTGAGAAAGAAGTCATAAGGTTGGTGTTTTGGTTAGGCCGGCGTCCTGAAAATGGAGTTTGCACTCGGTCAACCGGGCATCCCTGAAAAGGGAGTGTGAGAAAGAAGTCATAAGGTTGGTGTTTTGGTTAGGCCGGCGTCCTGAAAATGGAGTTTGCACTCGGTCAACCGGGCATCCCTGAAAAGGGAGTGTGAGAAAGAAGTCATAAGGTTGGTGTTTTGGTTAGGCCGGCGTCCTGAAAATGGAGTTTGCACTCGGTCAACCGGGCATCCCTGAAAAGGGAGTGTGAGAAAGAAGTCATAAGGTTGGTGTTTTGGTTAGGCCGGCGTCCTGAAAATGGAGTTTGCACTCGGTCAACCGGGCATCCCTGAAAAGGGAGTGTGAGAAAGAAGTCATAAGGTTGGTGTTTTGGTTAGGCCGGCGTCCTGAAAATGGAGTTTGCACTCGGTCAACCGGGCATCCCTGAAAAGGGAGTGTGAGAAAGAAGTCATAAGGTTGGTGTTTTGGTTAGGCCGGCGTCCTGAAAATGGAGTTTGCACTCGGTCAACCGGGCATCCCTGAAAAGGGAGTGTGAGAAAGAAGTCATAAGGTTGGTGTTTTGGTTAGGCCGGCGTCCTGAAAATGGAGTTTGCACTCGGTCAACCGGGCATCCCTGAAAAGGGAGTGTGAGAAAGAAGTCATAAGGTTGGTGTTTTGGTTAGGCCGGCGTCCTGAAAATGGAGTTTGCACTCGGTCAACCGGGCATCCCTGAAAAGGGAGTGTGAGAAAGAAGTCATAAGGTTGGTGTTTTGGTTAGGCCGGCGTCCTGAAAATGGAGTTTGCACTCGGTCAACCGGGCATCCCTGAAAAGGGAGTGTGAGAAAGAAGTCATAAGGTTGGTGTTTTGGTTAGGCCGGCGTCCTGAAAATGGAGTTTGCACTCGGTCAACCGGGCATCCCTGAAAAGGGAGTGTGAGAAAGAAGTCATAAGGTTGGTGTTTTGGTTAGGCCGGCGTCCTGAAAATGGAGTTTGCACTCGGTCAACCGGGCATCCCTGAAAAGGGAGTGTGAGAAAGAAGTCATAAGGTTGGTGTTTTGGTTAGGCCGGCGTCCTGAAAATGGAGTTTGCACTCGGTCAACCGGGCATCCCTGAAAAGGGAGTGTGAGAAAGAAGTCATAAGGTTGGTGTTTTGGTTAGGCCGGCGTCCTGAAAATGGAGTTTGCACTCGGTCAACCGGGCATCCCTGAAAAGGGAGTGTGAGAAAGAAGTCATAAGGTTGGTGTTTTGGTTAGGCCGGCGTCCTGAAAATGGAGTTTGCACTCGGTCAACCGGGCATCCCTGAAAAGGGAGTGTGAGAAAGAAGTCATAAGGT
Organism: Ipomoea triloba; assembly: GCF_003576645.1. Lineage (NCBI taxonomy): Eukaryota > Viridiplantae > Streptophyta > Magnoliopsida > Solanales > Convolvulaceae > Ipomoea > Ipomoea triloba. Next base: position 10,638,564 of record NC_044922.1, on the reverse strand, counting down.
TGGTGTTTTGGTTAGGCCGGCGTCCTGAAAATGGAGTTTGCACTCGGTCAACCGGGCATCCCTGAAAAGGGAGTGTGAGAAAGAAGTCATAAGGTTGGTGTTTTGGTTAGGCCGGCGTCCTGAAAATGGAGTTTGCACTCGGTCAACCGGGCATCCCTGAAAAGGGAGTGTGAGAAAGAAGTCATAAGGTTGGTGTTTTGGTTAGGCCGGCGTCCTGAAAATGGAGTTTGCACTCGGTCAACCGGGCATCCCTGAAAAGGGAGTGTGAGAAAGAAGTCATAAGGTTGGTGTTTTGGTTAGGCCGGCGTCCTGAAAATGGAGTTTGCACTCGGTCAACCGGGCATCCCTGAAAAGGGAGTGTGAGAAAGAAGTCATAAGGTTGGTGTTTTGGTTAGGCCGGCGTCCTGAAAATGGAGTTTGCACTCGGTCAACCGGGCATCCCTGAAAAGGGAGTGTGAGAAAGAAGTCATAAGGTTGGTGTTTTGGTTAGGCCGGCGTCCTGAAAATGGAGTTTGCACTCGGTCAACCGGGCATCCCTGAAAAGGGAGTGTGAGAAAGAAGTCATAAGGTTGGTGTTTTGGTTAGGCCGGCGTCCTGAAAATGGAGTTTGCACTCGGTCAACCGGGCATCCCTGAAAAGGGAGTGTGAGAAAGAAGTCATAAGGTTGGTGTTTTGGTTAGGCCGGCGTCCTGAAAATGGAGTTTGCACTCGGTCAACCGGGCATCCCTGAAAAGGGAGTGTGAGAAAGAAGTCATAAGGTTGGTGTTTTGGTTAGGCCGGCGTCCTGAAAATGGAGTTTGCACTCGGTCAACCGGGCATCCCTGAAAAGGGAGTGTGAGAAAGAAGTCATAAGGTTGGTGTTTTGGTTAGGCCGGCGTCCTGAAAATGGAGTTTGCACTCGGTCAACCGGGCATCCCTGAAAAGGGAGTGTGAGAAAGAAGTCATAAGGTTGGTGTTTTGGTTAGGCCGGCGTCCTGAAAATGGAGTTTGCACTCGGTCAACCGGGCATCCCTGAAAAGGGAGTGTGAGAAAGAAGTCATAAGGTTGGTGTTTTGGTTAGGCCGGCGTCCTGAAAATGGAGTTTGCACTCGGTCAACCGGGCATCCCTGAAAAGGGAGTGTGAGAAAGAAGTCATAAGGTTGGTGTTTTGGTTAGGCCGGCGTCCTGAAAATGGAGTTTGCACTCGGTCAACCGGGCATCCCTGAAAAGGGAGTGTGAGAAAGAAGTCATAAGGTTGGTGTTTTGGTTAGGCCGGCGTCCTGAAAATGGAGTTTGCACTCGGTCAACCGGGCATCCCTGAAAAGGGAGTGTGAGAAAGAAGTCATAAGGTTGGTGTTTTGGTTAGGCCGGCGTCCTGAAAATGGAGTTTGCACTCGGTCAACCGGGCATCCCTGAAAAGGGAGTGTGAGAAAGAAGTCATAAGGTTGGTGTTTTGGTTAGGCCGGCGTCCTGAAAATGGAGTTTGCACTCGGTCAACCGGGCATCCCTGAAAAGGGAGTGTGAGAAAGAAGTCATAAGGTTGGTGTTTTGGTTAGGCCGGCGTCCTGAAAATGGAGTTTGCACTCGGTCAACCGGGCATCCCTGAAAAGGGAGTGTGAGAAAGAAGTCATAAGGTTGGTGTTTTGGTTAGGCCGGCGTCCTGAAAATGGAGTTTGCACTCGGTCAACCGGGCATCCCTGAAAAGGGAGTGTGAGAAAGAAGTCATAAGGTTGGTGTTTTGGTTAGGCCGGCGTCCTGAAAATGGAGTTTGCACTCGGTCAACCGTGCATCCCTGAAAAGGGAGTGTTAGAAAGAAGTCATAAGGTTGGTGTTTTGGTTAGGCCAGAGTCCTAACAATGGAGTCGGCACTCGATCAACCGTGCCTCCCTGAAAAGAGAGTGCGAGAAAGAGGTCATAAGTTTGGTGTTTTGGTTAGGCGGAGTCCTGAAAATGGAGTCGGCACTCGGTCAACCGTCCCTTCCTAAAAAGGGAATGTGAGAAAGAAGTCATAAGGTTGGTGTTTTGGTTAGGCCGGAGTCTTGAAAATGGAGTCGGCACTCGGTCAACCGTGCCTCGCTGAAAAGGGAGTTCGAGAAAGAAGTCATAAGGTTGGTGTTTTGGTTAGGCCGGAGTCTTGAAAATGGAGTCGGCACTCGGTCAACCGTGCCTCGCTGAAAAGGGAGTTCGAGAAAGAAGTCATAAGGTTGGTGTTTTGGTTAGGCCGGAGTCTTGAAAATGGAGTCGGCACTCGGTCAACCGTGCCTCGCTGAAAAGGGAGTTCGAGAAAGAAGTCATAAGGTTGGTGTTTTGGTTAGGCCGGAGTCCTAACAATGGAGTCGGCAATCGATCAACCGTGCCTCCTTGAAAAGAGAGTGCGAGAAAGAGGTCATAAGTTTGGTGTTTTGGTTAGGCGGAGTCCTGCAAATGGAGTCGGCACTCGGTCAACCGTCCCTTCCTAAAAAGGGAATGTGAGAAAGAAGTCATAAGGTTGGTGTTTTGGTTAGGCCGAAGTCCTGAAAATGGAGTCGGCACTCGGTCAACCGTCCCTTCCTAAAAAGGGAATGTGAGAAAGAAGTCATAAGGTTGGTGTTTTGGTTAGGCTGGAGTCCTGAAAATGGAGTCGGCACTCGGTCAACCGTCCCTTCCTAAAAAGGGAATGTGAGAAAGAAGTCATAAGGTTGGTGTTTTGGTTAGGCTGGAGTCCTGAAAATGGAGTCGGCACTCGGTCAACCGTCCCTTCCTAAAAAGGGAATGTGAGAAAGAAGTCATAAGGTTGGTGTTTTGGTTAGGCTGGAGTCCTGAAAATGGAGTCGGCACTCGGTCAACCGTGCCTCCCTGAAAAGGGAGTGCGAGAAAGAAGTCATAAGGTTGGTGTTTTGGTTAGGCCGGAGTCCTGAAAATGGAGTTTGCACTCGGTCAAGCGTGCATCCCTGAAAAGGGAGTGTGAGAAAGAAGTCATAAGGTTGGTGTTTTGGTTAGGCTGGAGTCCTAACAATGGAGTCGGCACTCGATCAACCGTGCCTCCTTGAAAAGAGAGTGCGAGAAAGAGGTCATAAGTTTTGTGTTTTGGTTAGGCGGAGTCCTGAAAATGGAGTCGGCACTCGGTCAACCGTCCCTTCCTAAAAAGGGAATGTGAGAAAGAAGTCATAAGGTTGGTGTTTTGGTTAGGCCGAAGTCCTGAAAATGGAGTCGGCACTCGATCAACCGTGCCTCCTAGAAAAGGGAGTGGGAGAAAGAAGTCATATGGTTGGTGTTTTGGTTAGGCCGGAGTCCTGAAAATGGAGTCGGTACTCGGTCAACTGTGCCTCGCTGAAAAGGGAGTGCGAGAAAGAAGACATAAGGTTGGTGTTTTGGTTAGGCCGAAGTCCTGAAAATAGAGTCGGCACTCGATCAACCGTGCCTCCTTGAAAAGAGAGTGCGAGAAAGAGGTCATAAGTTTGGTGTTTTGGTTAGGCGGAGTCCTGAAAATGGAGTCGGCACTCGGTCAATCGTCCCTTCCTAAAAAGGGAGTGGGAGAAAGAAGTCATATGGTTGGTGTTTTGGTTAGGCCGGAGTCCTGAAAATGGAGTTTGCACTCGGTCAACCGTGCATCCCTGAAAAGGGAGTGTGAGAAAGAAGTCATAAGGTTGGTGTTTTGGTTAGGCCGGAGTCCTGACAATGGAGTCGGCACTCGATCAACCGTGCCTCCTTGAAAAGAGAGTGCGAGAAAGAGGTCATAAGTTTTGTGTTTTGGTTAGGCGGAGTCCTGAAAAGGGAGTGTGAGAAAGAAGTCATAAGGTTGGTGTTTTGGTTAGGCTGGAGTCTTGAAAATGGAGTCGGCACTCGGTCAACTGTGCCTCGCTGAAAAGGGAGTGCGAAAAAGAAGTCATAAGGTTGGTGTTTTGGTTAGGCTGGAGTCTTGAAAATGGAGTCGGCACTCGGTCAACTGTGCCTCGCTGAAAAGGGAGTGCGAAAAAGAAGTCATAAGGTTGGTGTTTTGGTTAGGCTGGAGTCTTGAAAATGGAGTCGGCACTCGGTCAACTGTGCCTCGCTGAAAAGGGAGTGCGAAAAAGAAGTCATAAGGTTGGTGTTTTGGTTAGGCTGGAGTCTTGAAAATGGAGTCGGCACTCGGTCAACTGTGCCTCGCTGAAAAGGGAGTGCGAAAAAGAAGTCATAAGGTTGGTGTTTTGGTTAGGCTGGAGTCTTGAAAATGGAGTCGGCACTCGGTCAACTGTGCCTCGCTGAAAAGGGAGTGCGAAAAAGAAGTCATAAGGTTGGTGTTTTGGTTAGGCTGGAGTCTTGAAAATGGAGTCGGCACTCGGTCAACTGTGCCTCGCTGAAAAGGGAGTGCGAAAAAGAAGTCATAAGGTTGGTGTTTTGGTTAGGCTGGAGTCTTGAAAATGGAGTCGGCACTCGGTCAACTGTGCCTCGCTGAAAAGGGAGTGCGAAAAAGAAGTCATAAGGTTGGTGTTTTGGTTAGGCTGGAGTCTTGAAAATGGAGTCGGCACTCGGTCAACTGTGCCTCGCTGAAAAGGGAGTGCGAAAAAGAAGTCATAAGGTTGGTGTTTTGGTTAGGCTGGAGTCTTGAAAATGGAGTCGGCACTCGGTCAACTGTGCCTCGCTGAAAAGGGAGTGCGAAAAAGAAGTCATAAGGTTGGTGTTTTGGTTAGGCTGGAGTCTTGAAAATGGAGTCGGCACTCGGTCAACTGTGCCTCGCTGAAAAGGGAGTGCGAAAAAGAAGTCATAAGGTTGGTGTTTTGGTTAGGCTGGAGTCTTGAAAATGGAGTCGGCACTCGGTCAACTGTGCCTCGCTGAAAAGGGAGTGCGAAAAAGAAGTCATAAGGTTGGTGTTTTGGTTAGGCTGGAGTCTTGAAAATGGAGTCGGCACTCGGTCAACTGTGCCTCGCTGAAAAGGGAGTGCGAAAAAGAAGTCATAAGGTTGGTGTTTTGGTTAGGCTGGAGTCTTGAAAATGGAGTCGGCACTCGGTCAACTGTGCCTCGCTGAAAAGGGAGTGCGAAAAAGAAGTCATAAGGTTGGTGTTTTGGTTAGGCTGGAGTCTTGAAAATGGAGTCGGCACTCGGTCAACTGTGCCTCGCTGAAAAGGGAGTGCGAAAAAGAAGTCATAAGGTTGGTGTTTTGGTTAGGCTGGAGTCTTGAAAATGGAGTCGGCACTCGGTCAACTGTGCCTCGCTGAAAAGGGAGTGCGAAAAAGAAGTCATAAGGTTGGTGTTTTGGTTAGGCTGGAGTCTTGAAAATGGAGTCGGCACTCGGTCAACTGTGCCTCGCTGAAAAGGGAGTGCGAAAAAGAAGTCATAAGGTTGGTGTTTTGGTTAGGCTGGAGTCTTGAAAATGGAGTCGGCACTCGGTCAACTGTGCCTCGCTGAAAAGGGAGTGCGAAAAAGAAGTCATAAGGTTGGTGTTTTGGTTAGGCTGGAGTCTTGAAAATGGAGTCGGCACTCGGTCAACCGTGCCTCCTTGAAAAGGGAGTGCGAGAAAGAGGTCATAAGTTTTGTGTTTTGGTTAGGCGGAGTCCTGAAAATGGAGTCGGCACTCGGTCAACCGTCCCTTCCTAAAGAGGGAATGTGAGAAAGAAGTCATAAGGTTGGTGTTTTGGTTAGGCCGAAGTCCTGAAAATGGAGTCGGCACTCGATCAACCGTGCCTCCTTGAAAAGAGAGTGCGAGAAAGAGGTCATAAGTTTGGTGTTTTGGTTAGGCGGAGTCCTGAAAATGAAGTCGGCACTCGGTCAACCGTGCCTCCCTGAAAAGAAAGTGCGAGAAAGAGGTCATAAGTTTGGTGTTTTGGTTAGGCGGAGTCCTGAAAATGAAGTCGGCACTCGGTCAACCGTGCCTCCCTGAAAAGAAAGTGCGAGAAAGAGGTCATAAGTTTGGTGTTTTGGTTAGGCGGAGTCCTGAAAATGAAGTCGGCACTCGGTCAACCGTGCCTCCCTGAAAAGAAAGTGCGAGAAAGAGGTCATAAGTTTGGTGTTTTGGTTAGGCGGAGTCCTGAAAATGAAGTCGGCACTCGGTCAACCGTGCCTCCCTGAAAAGGGAGTGTGAGAAAGAAGTCATAAGGTTGGTGTTTTGGTTAGGCCGGAGTCCTGACAATGGAGTCGGCACTCGATCAACCGTGCCTCCCTGAAAAGAAAGTGCGAGAAAGAGGTCATAAGTTTGGTGTTTTGGTTAGGCGGAGTCCTGAAAATGGAGTCGGCACTCGGTCAACCGTGCCTCCCTGAAAAGAAAGTGCGAGAAAGAGGTCATAAGTTTGGTGTTTTGGTTAGGCGGAGTCCTGAAAATGGAGTCGGCACTCGGTCAACCGTGCCTCCCTAAAAAGAGAGTGGGAGAAAGAAGTCATACGGTTGGTGTTTTGGTTAGGCCGGAGTCCTGAAAATGGAGTCGGTACTCGGTCAACCGTGTCTCGCTGAAAAGGGAGTGCGAGAAAGAAGTCATAAGGTTGGTGTTTTGGTTAGGCCGGAGTCCTAACAATGGAGTCGGCACTCGATCAACCGTGCCTCCTTGAAAAGAGAGTGCGAGAAAGAGGTCATAAGTTTGGTGTTTTGGTTAGGCGGAGTCCTGAAAATGGAGTCGGCACTCGGTCAACCGTGCCTCCCTAAAAAGAGAGTGGGAGAAAGAAGTCATACGGTTGGTGTTTTGGTTAGGCCGGAGTCCTGAAAATGGAGTCGGTACTCGGTCAACCGTGTCTCGCTGAAAAGGGAGTGCGAGAAAGAAGTCATAAGGTTGGTGTTTTGGTTAGGCCGGAGTCCGGAAAATGGAGTCGGCAATCGGCAACCGTGCCTCCCCTGAAAAG
>NC_044922.1:10627433-10631549 GCF_003576645.1 Ipomoea triloba | reverse complement strand
AGAAAGAAGTCATAAGGTTGGTGTTTTGGTTAGGCCGGAGTCCTAACAATGGAGTCGGCAATCGATCAACCGTGCCTCCTTGAAAAGAGAGTACGAGAAAGAGGTCATAAGTTTGGTGTTTTGGTTAGGCGGAGTCCTGAAAATGGAGTCGGCACTCGGTCAACCGTCCCTTCCTAAAAAGGGAATGTGAGAAAGAAGGCATAAGGTTGGTGTTTTGGTTAGGCCGAAGTCCTGAAAATGGAGTCGGCACTCGGTCAACCGTCCCTTCCTAAAAAGGGAATGGGAGAAAGAAGTCATAAGGTTGGTGTTTTGGTTAGGCCGGAGGCCTGGAAATGGAGTCGGCACTCGGTCAACCGTGCCTCCTTGAAAAGGGAGTGGGAGAAAGAAGTCATATGGTTGGTGTTTTGGTTAGGCCGGAGGCCTGAAAATGGAGTCGGCACTCGGTCAACCGTGCCTCCTTGAAAAGGGAGTGGGAGAAAGAAGTCATATGGTTGGTGTTTTGGTTAGGCCGGAGGCCTGAAAATGGAGTCGGCACTCGGTCAACCGTGCCTCCTTGAAAAGGGAGTGGGAGAAAGAAGTCATATGGTTGGTGTTTTGGTTAGGCCGGAGGCCTGAAAATGGAGTCGGCACTCGGTCAACCGTGCCTCCTTGAAAAGGGAGTGGGAGAAAGAAGTCATATGGTTGGTGTTTTGGTTAGGCCGGAGGCCTGAAAATGGAGTCGGCACTCGGTCAACCGTGCCTCCTTGAAAAGGGAGTGGGAGAAAGAAGTCATATGGTTGGTGTTTTGGTTAGGCCGGAGGCCTGAAAATGGAGTCGGCACTCGGTCAACCGTGCCTCCTTGAAAAGGGAGTGGGAGAAAGAAGTCATATGGTTGGTGTTTTGGTTAGGCCGGAGGCCTGAAAATGGAGTCGGCACTCGGTCAACCGTGCCTCCTTGAAAAGGGAGTGGGAGAAAGAAGTCATATGGTTGGTGTTTTGGTTAGGCCGGAGGCCTGAAAATGGAGTCGGCACTCGGTCAACCGTGCCTCCTTGAAAAGGGAGTGGGAGAAAGAAGTCATATGGTTGGTGTTTTGGTTAGGCCGGAGGCCTGAAAATGGAGTCGGCACTCGGTCAACCGTGCCTCCTTGAAAAGGGAGTGGGAGAAAGAAGTCATATGGTTGGTGTTTTGGTTAGGCCGGAGGCCTGAAAATGGAGTCGGCACTCGGTCAACCGTGCCTCCTTGAAAAGGGAGTGGGAGAAAGAAGTCATATGGTTGGTGTTTTGGTTAGGCCGGAGTCCTGAAAATGGAGTCGGTACTCGGTCAACTGTGCCTCGCTGAAAAGGGAGTGGGAGAAAGAAGTCATAAGGTTGGTGTTTTGGTTAGGCCGGAGTTCTGAAAATGGAGTCGGCACTCGGTCAACCGTGCCTCCCTGAAAAGGGAGTGCGAGAAACAAGTCATAAGGTTGGTGTTTTGGTTAGGCCGGAGTCTTGAAAATTAATTCGGCACTCGGTCAACCGTGCCTCCCTGAAAAGGGAGTGGGAGAAAGAAGTCATAAGGTTGGTGTTTTGGTTAGGCCGGAGTCCTGAAAATGGAGTCGGCACTCGATCAACCGTGCCTCCCTAAAAAGAGAGGGCGAGAAAGAGGTCATAAGGTTGGTGTTTTGGTTAGGCCGGAGTCTTGAAAATAGATTCGGCACTCGGTCAACCGTGCCTCCCTGAAAAGGGAGTGGGAGAAAGAAGTCATAAGGTTGGTGTTTTGGTTAGGCCGGAGTCCTGAAAATGGAGTCGGCACTCGATCAACCGTGCCTCCCTAAAAAGGGAGTGCGAGAAAGAAGTCATAAGGTTGGTGTTTTGGTTAGGCCGGAATCCTGAAAATGGAGTTGGCAATCGGTCAACCGTGCCTCCTTGAAAAGGGAGTGCGAGAAACAGGTCATAAGGTTGGTGTTGTGGTTAGGCTGGAGTCTTGAAAATGGAGTCCGCACTCGGTCAACAGTGCCTCCCTGAAAAGGGAGTGCGAGAAAGAAGTCATAAGGTTGGTGTTTTGGTTAGGCTGGAGGCTTGAAAATGGAGTCGGCACTCGATCAACCGTGCCTCCTTGAAAAGGGAGTGCGAGAAACAAGTCATAAGGTTGGTGTTTTGGTTAGGCTGGAGGCTTGAAAATGGAGTCGGCACTCGATCAACCGTGCCTCCTTGAAAAGGGAGTGCGAGAAACAAGTCATAAGGTTGGTGTTTTGGTTAGGCTGGAGGCTTGAAAATGGAGTCGGCACTCGATCAACCGTGCCTCCTTGAAAAGGGAGTGCGAGAAACAAGTCATAAGGTTGGTGTTTTGGTTAGGCTGGAGGCTTGAAAATGGAGTCGGCACTCGATCAACCGTGCCTCCTTGAAAAGGGAGTGCGAGAAACAAGTCATAAGGTTGGTGTTTTGGTTAGGCTGGAGGCTTGAAAATGGAGTCGGCACTCGATCAACCGTGCCTCCTTGAAAAGGGAGTGCGAGAAACAAGTCATAAGGTTGGTGTTTTGGTTAGGCTGGAGGCTTGAAAATGGAGTCGGCACTCGATCAACCGTGCCTCCTTGAAAAGGGAGTGCGAGAAACAAGTCATAAGGTTGGTGTTTTGGTTAGGCTGGAGGCTTGAAAATGGAGTCGGCACTCGATCAACCGTGCCTCCTTGAAAAGGGAGTGCGAGAAACAAGTCATAAGGTTGGTGTTTTGGTTAGGCTGGAGGCTTGAAAATGGAGTCGGCACTCGATCAACCGTGCCTCCTTGAAAAGGGAGTGCGAGAAACAAGTCATAAGGTTGGTGTTTTGGTTAGGCTGGAGGCTTGAAAATGGAGTCGGCACTCGATCAACCGTGCCTCCTTGAAAAGGGAGTGCGAGAAACAAGTCATAAGGTTGGTGTTTTGGTTAGGCTGGAGGCTTGAAAATGGAGTCGGCACTCGATCAACCGTGCCTCCTTGAAAAGGGAGTGCGAGAAACAAGTCATAAGGTTGGTGTTTTGGTTAGGCTGGAGGCTTGAAAATGGAGTCGGCACTCGATCAACCGTGCCTCCTTGAAAAGGGAGTGCGAGAAACAAGTCATAAGGTTGGTGTTTTGGTTAGGCTGGAGGCTTGAAAATGGAGTCGGCACTCGATCAACCGTGCCTCCTTGAAAAGGGAGTGCGAGAAACAAGTCATAAGGTTGGTGTTTTGGTTAGGCTGGAGGCTTGAAAATGGAGTCGGCACTCGATCAACCGTGCCTCCTTGAAAAGGGAGTGCGAGAAACAAGTCATAAGGTTGGTGTTTTGGTTAGGCTGGAGGCTTGAAAATGGAGTCGGCACTCGATCAACCGTGCCTCCTTGAAAAGGGAGTGCGAGAAACAAGTCATAAGGTTGGTGTTTTGGTTAGGCTGGAGGCTTGAAAATGGAGTCGGCACTCGATCAACCGTGCCTCCTTGAAAAGAGAGTGCGAGAAAGAGGTCATAAGTTTGGTGTTTTGGTTAGGCGGAGTCCTGAAAATGAAGTCGGCACTCGGTCAACCGTCCCTTCCTAAAAAGGGAATGTGAGAAAGAAGTCATAAGGTTGGTGTTTTGGTTAGGCCGAAGTCCTGAAAATGGAGTCGGCACTCGATCAACCGTGCCTCCCTGAAAAGGGAGTGGGAGAAAGAAGTCATATGGTTGGTGTTTTGGTTAGGCCGGAGTCCTGAAAATGGAGTCGGCACTCGATCAACCGTGCCTCCCTGAAAAGGGAGTGGGAGAAAGAAGTCATATGGTTGGTGTTTTGGTTAGGCCGGAGTCTTGAAAATGGAGTCGGTACTCGGTCAACTGTGCCTCGCTGAAAAGGGAGTGCGAGAAAGAAGTCATAAGGTTGGTGTTTTGGTTAGGCCGGAGTTCTGAAAATGGAGTCGGCACTCGGTCAACCGTGCCTCCCTGAAAAGGGAGTGCGAGAAACAAGTCATAAGGTTGGTGTTTTGGTTAGGCTGGAGTCTTGAAAATGGAGTCCGCACTCGGTCAACCGTGCCTCCCTGAAAAGAGAGTGCGAGAAAGAAGTCATAAGGTTGGTGTTTTGGTTAGGCGGAGTCCTGAAAATGGAGTCGGCACTCGGTCAACCGTGCCTCCCTAAAAAGGGACTGTGAGAAAGAAGTCATAAGGTTGGTGTTTTGGTTAGG
>NC_044922.1:10625334-10627040 GCF_003576645.1 Ipomoea triloba | reverse complement strand
AAGTAAATGCAAGAGAGATTTTTAAGTGGTTCGGCCAACCCGCCTACATCCACTCTTCTTCCAGAAACTCCCTGGAAGTATTGCACTAAAAACTTCCCTTTTTAGTACAATATCGAGCGCTTGAGCTTTGATCACGAAGCCCGCCTCAAGCCTCAGGTTTTTCGCCCCGCTTCTTGTTACTCNTGATCACGAAGCCCGCCTCAAGCCTCAGGTTTTTCGCCCCGCTTCTTGTTACTCAGCCTCTCGAGTACTTGACCTTTGATCACCAAGCCCGCGTCAAGCCTCAGGATCTTCACAAGACAGCTCCCAGGTTACTCCGCCTCTCCAAGGTCTTTCTCCCCGCTTCCAGCTACTCCACCTCTCGAGCACTTGACCTTTGATCACCAAGCCCGCGTCAAGCCTCAGGTTTCTTTCACTCGGACAGCAGCCAGGTAACTCCACCTCTCTTGCTTAATCCAAAGCAAGGTGTTTTTGGTTGTCACAGTTGAATGTAACAGGCTCCAATCTGACCACAAGCTATCGTTGAATCAACTTCGATGTAGAGCAGCTTCGGTCACCTTCTAGATGTATAATAGTTTAAGCTTTGTAACTCTCTTAAACACTTAGATGTGTTTTCTCGCTGTTTTGAATATCAGGATGATATTCCAAGTTAAGCACTAGCACTTGAACGTTTTAGACAGACACCTCTTAAGAATTTCGAACTTGTTTACCCCCGAGAACTCCTTTTTATTTTGTGTCTTCACGTCCTTATATATGAGAGTAGAGGAATAATTCCGTTGGAGGGAAAACTATTCCGTTTGAAATTTGTCTCCCATGCTGATCATGGGTCTTGCATATTTTCAGCATATTTCATGGAGTGGTGATCTTGTAACTTGAACCTCTTTGTCTTGTAGTGAATGTTCCATAGTTCACTTTTCTTGAGTCCATGCTCCACTTTCGTCTTTTGGTAAAAGTTACTCTTTTTATATTCTCATTATTCCTTGTTTGTAGGGAATCAGACCACTTCAGCATTGGTGCACCTTTTGACCGTTTGTGGTGGAAATCTGACGTGTCATCCATTTCCGCCCATTTTGAAATCTTCACGTTCGGCACCTCTTCATTATTCCATCTCCATGATATTCTTCTTCTCCAAACTTTAAGTATGACCGTCATTCAGCTTTGTTGGAGAATTGTTAGTGTATCGAGACCAAGGTTGATATCTTGATTGCTTGATGTCTCGTACTCAAATATCGAGAGGTATATCTCTCGAACTCTGTTTATGTCTCGAACTGGTTAGCTGTATCGAGAGGTCCTACCTCTCGAACTCTGCTTATGTCTCGAGACTTAGTTGATGTCTCGCAGACCCTTATTCCTCCAGTGTTGTCCCATGCTTTCTTCTGATCTGTCTATATGATTACAACACACGAGACTTCTAAGATGTTCAAACAAATTTCCCTCAAGCTTAAATATTTTCCGAGTTGAGCTCAAAGTTACCCGGTTGTATTTTCGCTCTTGGTTTACCTTGTCGAACTTACAGCGTTTTGCCTATGCATCGAGACTTGGTGATTTCTACTTAACAGTTGGTATCATCAAAACCTATTACATGATGTTCCTAACAATTTCCCCCTTTTTGATGATGCCAACACTTATACTTACTCTATATGGCTGATTTGATAGAAAGAATTAACAAGGATTTTATTTTTCAGCGCATATGGTAAGTTTGACAA
>NC_044922.1:10621759-10622737 GCF_003576645.1 Ipomoea triloba | reverse complement strand
TGGGCAGGCACTTGGTTCGACAGGTCATCGAGTATGGCCTTCATCACATCCTGTCGAAGTTCACTGGAATATTGGAAGGCTCGCAGCTCTGCCCGTAACTCAGCTAGTTCAGCTTTCGCACTTGCAGCCTCTGCTCGGGCGAGAGCAGCCTCATCGGCAGCTTTCTTTGCTGCAGTCTCAGCCCATACTGCCTGTTCGAGTAGTTCTTCATGATTGGCCTGAGACTCGGTTGTGCCAGCCACGGGTAGTGCAGCATTTCGAACAATGGCCAGTACGCGCTCAAAGCGAGCCATCTTCTGAGTTTGATCAGCCATAAATTGACGTACTTCGCCAAAGAACTCTTGCGCGGCCTGTTGATCATGATCAGAAGTAGAAGGAGAAGAGGATCGATAGGTACCTTTCGTTGGAGGGGACTTGGGTGCTTCCAGATTTCCACCCATGACTTGCAGTTGCGAGTCCACCTCTCGANGTTGGCGTTGGAGACTGAGCGCATCACTTGCTGTTGGAGGAAGTTGAAGATAATATGTGCCCAGTCCAGCTTGTTGTTGTTCCAAATGGCATGGAGGATTTTGAGGAGGTCTAGACTAACCTCGTCAGTTCCGGACACCTTGCCGAGCACAAACTTCATGATTAGGTCGGCAGCGAGAGCAAACCTCTCCTTTAGGTGGTACTTGCGGAGGGCAGAGGATGCTCTGGGTGGTGCAGTCGCTAGTCGGATTTTCTCCCAGAAGGCTTGCTTGTCCAAGTCGTAATCCGATAGATGCTTGACTGCTTCCTCCGATGACGCGAAATCAAATGCCGCTCTGAGGTCACCTACAGATGTTGTGATGGGAAAATCATTAAAGCGGCTTTCGATTTTACCATTCGTGACCTTGGCATTTGCGAACCATTCTGTGAAGTCGAGGGCGTGAATGGTTCGGTAGTCGTGCGTCATGTATTTCATCAGTCCTGCTTTCTCAAACTTCTTCAGGACCTTTT
>NC_044922.1:10620383-10621153 GCF_003576645.1 Ipomoea triloba | reverse complement strand
TGGGCAGGCACTTGGTTCGACAGGTCATCGAGTATGGCCTTCATCACATCCTGTCGAAGTTCACTGGAATATTGGAAGGCTCGCAGCTCTGCTCGTAACTCAGCTAGTTCAGCTTTCGCACTTGCAGCCTCTGCTCGGGCGAGAGCAGCCTCATCGGCAGCTTTCTGTGCTGCAGTCTCAGCCCATACTGCCTGTTCGAGTAGTTCTTCATGATTGGCCTGAGACTCGGTTGTGCCAGCCACGGGTAGTGCAGCATTTCGAACAATGGCCAGTACGCGCTCAAAGCGAGCCATCTTCTGAGTTTGATCAGCCATAAATTGGCGTACTTCGCCAAAGAACTCTTGCGCTGCCTGTTGATCATGATCAGAAGTAGAAGGAGAAGAGGATCGATAGGTACCTTTTGTCGGAGGGGACTTAGGTGCTTCCAGATTTTCACCCATGACTTGCAGTTGCGAGTCCACCTCTCGAGTAAGTGTCTGAGGGGCCACAGGGACACCGGGTTCAGAGCTCGAAGGNCTTTCGAAGTGACCTCTCGAACTACCCTTCTTCGAGACATAAAGTATATAGACAAACTGATCGGGTGACATCTCGAACTACCTTTCGAACACAGATTGCGAGAGAAACAAGTTTGATTCATCTAAAAGATATCACTCGGAACATATCCTTAAGTTCATTTAGTGATTTCCAGATACATTACATATGAATCAATATCCTATTAGATTCCCTAGAAACTTTTGTTTGGCCTTGATCAGCCTAATAGGAATCTATCG
>NC_044922.1:10619923-10620346 GCF_003576645.1 Ipomoea triloba | reverse complement strand
GCGTCACTTCTCGAACCAGTGCTGGGAACTTGGTCATCTGCTGGTGGAATTGGAGACGATGTTTTGATAGGTGCTTCCCTGTTTCCACCTTCGATAGTTGCATCGTCCTCCTCAGCACTTCTCGAACCAGCAGAACTTGGAACATTCTGCTCATTTTGCTCATTGTGCTGCTCTTCGGTCTGCTCCGATGAGTCTGGGATGATGATTATTTCAGGAGCAGTAGGAAAACCTGGCAGTGTGAGCAACGGAACTTCACCCTCTCGAATTGTCTGTGCTTCANGTCCTATTTGTCTAATAACAGAACTAGGGGTGGCTATTTCCTTTTCTTGTTCTTCTCTCCGGAGCTGCTTACTGTAGTTGGGAGTGACCATCTTCATCGCTAATCCTCTTAATGTCTTTGGATTAGGTATGATCACCCCTTTG
>NC_044922.1:10611105-10619907 GCF_003576645.1 Ipomoea triloba | reverse complement strand
CTGACTTGGGACAGTGGGATTGCGGCTGTTGCGATATCATCGTGAGCAACCCCAAAGGTCTCTCCTGGACCTCTCGTGAATTCAACATTCTGTCCCAAGGAGATGGCAGTGGCGAGCCTGATATCTTCTCGAAATCGAGCTTCTGTTTCAGGATCTTCTTCAGGCTCAGCTTCAACTTCTGGTGCATCAACTGCTATGCTCTTCCCTTTATCAGTTCTTCCACTGTTCAGCCTCATTACTCGTGTTTCGTGGGCAAGATCCATCAGTTGTTGAGCTGGGATCTCGGAGATGCCCAACCACTGGAGTGCAAACTGCTCTTCTGCCTCCATTTCAGCTGCTTGACTCATCAATTGAGTGAAAGAACTGGTTCTCCAGTTGATCCACCTGATCACCCTGGAGAAGTCATCAAGAGTGGGTGCTTCCACTGCCAACTGAGTGGAAACTTCTTCATATAAGTCATCCCGCCCATCAGAGATGATTTCAGTGGCAGAAATTGCTTCGTCTATCTGAGCTGTGATCTCTCGACTATGCTCCAAGAGATCATCTCCCACCCTGACTGTGTAGTCTATCTCTCGAACCATCTCACGTGGTTCTTCTGCACCCCCTTGTACTGGATCACTGATCCCAGTACCTTCAACCTCTCGAGCCATCTCTCGAGATAAACCAACAGAGTCAACATCTCCCTCAGCATCATCACCAGCGTACAGACCGACAGAGAAAGCTGCTGACAGGGACCTGGTAGGGGGTACTCTCTCAACCTCAGTGGCCAGTGTAGCCTGAGGTTCCCCCTGGGCTTGTGCCCTGTCCTCAAACGGTACTTGAACAACAGAGGGTGTTACCTCTCGGATCTGGGTGACAACAGCAGTTTTGGCTTTCCTAGCCCTCTTTGGCAGATGAACCCTTTGTATCAGTACATCGAGAGGTTCATCATCAGAATTCTTTTCCTCGGTTTGGGCTTTCCTTTTGCCCCTTCCTTTTGGCTGTGAGGGAGAAGGTGCAGCCTTAACACCTTTAGTTTTGGGGACTAGAGATTTCGTCCTACCCATATAGGTATTTCGATGAATCTCTTTTCCCTCCCTCAGTTCGAAGCCCTTCAGGCTTAGGAGAAATTGCACAACAAAGCCGAAACCAACCTTTTTACTGATCGACAGGTTGGCGTTGGAGACTGAGCGCATCACTTGCTGTTGGAGGAAGTTGAAGATAATATGTGCCCAGTCCAGCTTGTTGTTGTTCCAAATGGCATGGAGGATTTTGAGGAGGTCTAGACTAACCTCGTCAGTTCCGGACACCTTGCCGAGCACAAACTTCATGATTAGGTCGGCAGCGAGAGCAAACCTCTCCTTTAGGTGGTACTTGCGGAGGGCAGAGGATGCTCTGGGTGGTGCAGTCGCTAGTCGGATTTTCTCCCAGAAGGCTTGCTTGTCCAAGTCGTAATCCGATAGATGCTTGACTGCTTCCTCCGATGACGCGAAATCAAATGCCGCTCTGAGGTCACCTACAGATGTTGTGATGGGAAAATCATTAAAGCGGCTTTCGATTTTACCCTTCGTGACCTTGGCATTTGCGAACCATTCTGTGAAGTCGAGGGGGTGAACGGTCCCGTAGTCGTGCGTCATGTATTTCATCAGTCCTGCTTTCTCAAACTTCTTCAGGACTTTTTCCGCCATTTTTGGATTAGGGGAGTTGGTGATGAAGCCGTTTCTGTCAAGGATACTCCCCGCCTTGACTTGTTTGATCTGAGAGCGAATGTGTAGCAACTCCCTCTGATATGCGTCGGAAGATGAGGTTGATGTAGAGGATTCGGACGCCATTGATGAAGGTTAGATGTTTTGGAGGGAATGTGTACTGCGTTTAGGATTTGGGGATTTTGGGTAAACGGTTTTAGCTTGAATCCGGGTAAAGAAGAAGGATTTGGCTTTTATATCATGTGGATTCGGGTTGGATATATGGGTAGGGTTGAATATTTGATCCGAGAAAAGATACCGGTTAATTTCAAAGAAGTAAAAGGTCAGAAATACCCTTTATAACGGTTATGTATGTAATGTATGGTAAGGATATTTTGGTAAAGTATAATGCGGTTTTTGGATAGTGGGATATAATGAGATGTTTATACAGGCATGCTCCCATTAACCAAGATAATGCCCTTAAGTGCGGAAAACCGTCAGTAACCGATGACCACGTGGCTAGCATTAATATCCAAAGTTAGCCGTTTCCCCTCATATATTCGTTGAACTTATCGGATTCACCTCTCGAAGGTGAATTGTCTTCCACATGAGTTTAAGGATCTTCCCCCTGAGTGATTGATCCCTAAACCTCCTTATTCCTCCGTCTTGATCTGGTTAAGGATCTTCCCCCTGAGTGATTGATCCCTAACCCTCCTTATTCCTCCGTTTAGAGATATCAGTTTGTTATCTTTCGAAGTGACCTCTCGAACTACCCTTCTTCGAGACATAACGTATATAGACAAACTGATCGGGTGACCTCTCGAACTACCTTTCGAACACAGATTGCGAGAGAAACAAGTTTGATTCATCTAAAAGATATCACTTGGAACATATCCTTAAGTTCATTTAGTGATTTCCAGATACATTACATATGAATCAATATCCTATTAGATTCCCTAGAAACTTTTGTTTGGCCTTGGTCAGCCTAATAGGAATCTATCGTTAAAGCAGAAACTAGCCATCTAAAGTCCTATTTGTCTAATAACAGAACTAGGGGTGGCTATTCCCTTTTCTTGTTCTTCTCTCCGGAGCTGCTTACTGTAGTTGGGAGTGACCATCTTCATCGCTAATCCTCTTAATGTCTTTGGATTAGGTATGATCACCCCTTTGACTGCTGCTGACCTCAGAAAGTCCCATCTGGTCTTCCTCTCCATTTCCCTTGGTTCTCCATTTGGTTGAGGAAGGCCCTTTTCCAGAATGTGCAGCAGTAGGAGTCCCTCTTGTGCAGGACTCTCCTCCCGATTCCAGTATCCCATCGTTGTGGATCTCCTCGTATTTGGGGATCCATTCACCTTGGATGGGAATAGGATTCTTGCTTGGATTATCAGGAAGCTCCGTAATCTGTTCACCCTTTGTTGATTCTGGATAGTTTTCTCCTTGAAAATCTTTGGACTTGACTACCGGTTTCTTTCCTCTATAAAAGAATGGAACATCATCTTTTCCTTTCTTTTTCTCCATGGGAAGTTGATGACATGAACTTCTGAAAGAAACCCTCTTATTTATAGCCCAATAAGGTTATCACTTTTGAGTCACGGGATGCGATATGAATGACCATTCAATGCTTGTGTAACTCCAAAGCTGCCATAAAGTTGATGAAACCGCCCCTCACATGCGAAACAGTTCATGGCACTAAATACAAGAAGATAAGATTTGACCATTCATCCCAATTCTATCATTCCCAATTCTAACCTTAGTTGAGAGAATCTATTTTCACATAACGCTTTTGTGAAAATATCTGCTAGTTGCTCCTCCGTTGCAACATATTCCAAAATAATGTCCTTCCTCTCAACATGGTCTCGGATGAAGTGATACTTAATATCAATATGCTTTGTTCTAGAATGTAACACTGGATTGTGGGTGATGGCAATAGCACTTGTATTGTCACACATGATCTTAACCTCCTTACACTCAACCCCATAATCCAGTAATTGTTGCTTCATCCATAAAACCTGAGCACAGCAACTTCCAGCTGCTACATACTCTGCCTCAGCGGTGCTTGTAGCTATCGAATGCTGTTTCTTGCTAAACCATGAGACAAGTCTTCCACCTAGAAACTGACATGTCCCTGATGTGCTTTTTCGATCTATCTTACAGCCGGCAAAGTCCGCATCTGAATAACCCATAAGTTCGAAAGATCCACCTCTCGAATACCAAAGTCCAACACTTTGCGTACCTTTGAGATATCTAAGAATCTTTTTAGATGCATTTAAGTGACTTTCCTTAGGACTTGCCTGAAACCTAGCACATACACCTACTGCAAAGGATATATCTGGTCTACTAGCAGTTAAATAGAGAAGAGATCCGATGATACCTCGATAAGTAGTCTGATCGACCTCTCGACCTTCACTGTCGACATCGATACGTAGAGAGGTTCCCATGGGTACTTTGACTGAGGATTTCCCTTCTATATTGTATTTTCTGAGCAGATCCTTGGTGTATTTCTCCTGATTGATGAAGATGCCTTCCTTAAGCTGTCTCACTTGTAATCCAAGGAAGTAGTTTAGTTCTCCCATCATGCTCATCTCGAACTTCCCTTTCATCAATCTGGAGAACTTCTCGCACAAGTCTGGATTGGTGCTTCCAAAAATGATATCGTCCACATAGATTTGCACCAATAAGATGTGATCCCCGTCCTTAATTCTAAACAATGTTTTGTCCACTAGGCCTTTGGTGAACCCACACTGAAGTAGAAAAGAGGATAAGGTATCATACCAAGCTCTCGGAGCTTGTTTTAAGCCGTAAAGTGCCTTCTTTAATTTGTATACTTTGTCAGCTCCCACGTCCTTCAAGAAACCCGGAGGTTGTTCAACGTACACCTCTTCTTCGAGAAGTCCGTTCAGAAAAGCGCTCTTGACATCCATTTGATATACCTTAAAGTCTTTGAAGGCGGCATATGCGAGAAAGATGCGTATGGCTTCGAGACGTGCCACTGGAGCGAAGGTTTCATCAAAATTTATTCCTTCCTCCTGACAATAGCCTTTGGCAACAAGTCTGGCCTTGTTCCTAACAATAACTCCATCCTCATTCATCTTGTTTCTGAAAACCCACTTTGTACCAATGACATTCTGATGATGAGGTCTCGGAACTAGTTCCCAAACATCGTTCCGTTCAAACTGATGAAGTTCCTCTTGCATGGCTTGCACCCAATCTGGATCACATAGAGCCTCTTCGATCACCTTAGGCTCTATTTGAGATAGAAAGCAAGCAAACATGCTTTCTCTGTATGCTGATCTGGTTTGAACTCTGTCACGTACATCTCCAATCACTTGATCAGCAGGGTGACTCTTCAACCATCTTAGGTTGGGTTGTGGCTCCTCAGTTGATGCTTCCGTTGAAGGTTGAGATGTGGGTTGAACATCTATGATCTGGATTTGATCAACTGAGTCAGGAGCTTTCTTCTTGGTAGACTCTTCATCATCTGATTCTGACTGGAGTTCCGCTACGTCTCGAACTATCGACTGCTTGTCTTCGAGAGGTAAGTTTGATCTCTCGATAGACTCTGGCTGATCTTCCTCAGCTGCTTCCGTTGTCTTTGATGGTTGATCTGTCGATGTCCTTTCATCAAAGGTAACATGTAAGGACTCTTCAACCACCAAACTCCGTTTGTTGAAGACTCTGAATGCTTTGCTTGTCGATGAGTATCCCAGAAATACTCCATCATCTGCCTTTTCTTCAAAAGTTCTTCGTTGAGCCTTCCCATTGTTGTGGATATAGCATTTGCACCCGAATGTGTGGAAGTGGCTTACATTCGGTTTTCTTTCATTCCACAACTCATATGGAGTCTTTCCAACTCCTTTCACGATCAAGGACCGATTTTGGGTATAGCACGCTGTGTTGATTGCTTCTGCCCAAAATCCTTGTGATATGTTGGCTTGTGAGAGCATGGTCCTTGCGGCTTCTTTGAGAGTTCTGTTCCTTCTTTCAGCAACCCCGTTTTGTTGAGGCGTTCGAGCAGCTGACAGTTGATGATGAATCCCGTTCTCGTTGCAGTAGCTCTCGATTACTTGATTAACGAACTCTCCACCTTGATCTGACCGGATCTTTAGTATCGAGACATCCTTTTCAACTTGAACTTGCTTCAAGAGATTTGGCAGGGCAATTTTTGTCTCACTTTTCTTGGTTAAGAACACGGTCCATGTGAATCTTGTGTAGTCATCTACTACCACAAGAGTGTACTTCTTTCCCTTTATGCTGGGTGGATCCACTGGGCCAAATAAGTCCATGTGAAGAAGACTTAATGGTCTAGTGGATGATGTCTCGGCTTTGCTCTTGAAGGAGGATTTGATCTGTTTGCAACGTTGACATGCCTCACAAATTTTATCCTTTCGAAACGTCACTTTGGGCAGTCCTTCCACTAGGTTCCTCTTAGTAAGCTTGTTGATAGTCTTGAAGTTCAGATGACTAAGCTTACTATGCCAATCCCAGCATAAATCTTCCTTGCTCCTTGCTAGCATACATAGGGATGGTTTTGCAGACCTCCAATCCACTATGTACATGTTTCCTTTCCTTGCTGCTTCCAAGACGACTTCGAGAGATTCCTCGCTCATAATCTGGCATTTGCTTTTGGTGAAGATAACTTTGTAGCCCTTGTCACAGAACTGGCTTGTACTAAGGAGATTGAACTTGAGCCCTTCAACGTAGGATACTCCCTTAATAACCAGCTCATTCTTTTGAATTTCACCAACAGCTTTTGTGCGTCCCTTCTTCTCGTTGTCGCCAAATGTCACCAAGGGACCTTCGATAGGTTGGATGTTCTCTAGCAGTGTTAGATTTCCCGTCATATGTCTCGAACATCCACTGTCAATGAACCACATGTCCCTGGTGTCCTGCAAGGCAATTAAGCAAGTTTAGGTACCCAAACTTTGGGTCCTGGTGGGTTAGTGAGTTTAGGCATCCATTTATACCTTATGCCCATTATTCCAGGCCTAGGCGCAATGTAGCCATTGTACGTTTGATAATCATAAGGAATGCTAGCAAAGGTTTTAGGCCTCTTTGGTGCATAAATCAACTTAGGTAGAGACTTTTCGACCGGCTTATGCACCATGCCTTTCATACGCTGTTTGGTCATGTGAAATTGCTGAAAGTGAGGTTTCTTCCAGAACTTGTGATTTGATGACCAATTCTCACTAGATGGATAGAGTCTTCCTTTCTCCATCCGTGAGTTCCTAACTATGTGGATCTCAGACCTTCCATATTTGCCTTGAGGCGCATTATATGGAATGTAGCTCTTTTTGTACTTGGAATGGCCTTGCGAGAGATAGCAAGGTGATCTCTCGATATTGTTTACCCGGCCATTCTTCGTAGCATTCCTATACTTTCCATTTCTGGTGTATAGGGACGGTTTATGAATAGCTACCCTGGTCTTTTCTGTTGGTCCTTTATGACCTTTATTTGGTTTGGGTTGAGATCCTCCATTTCTTGAAATTCCCAAACCGTTGGTCTGTTTATTTCTCGAGAGATGGTCTCGATGGAACCCTAGACCGGTTCTATCACTTGTAGGTTTGTGATCATTCACCATTTTCTCCATAGCTTTGGAGGAATTAGAATATGATGCTATAACCTTTCTAAGATCATTTTCTGTGATCTCTCGAGTTTTGCACTCTTCAGTCAGTTGGATTATTTTAGCTTCTAACTCACTTACTTTGAGAGTTAGCTCTGAATTCTCTTTCGAGATGTTCTTAAGCATATCTCTTTCAGCAGTTAGCTTGCTGTTTTCTTCCCTGATTTTGGCATGAGTGCTATTAGCGACTGCGAGATCCCTTTTAAATGTTTCAAGCATATCAAAGGGATCTTCATCGCTTCTGAAAGAAGAACAACGAGAGGTAGAAATAGAGCAGCGAGATGTGGAAGTAGAGGTTACCTCATTGTCAATGGCCATTAGGCATTGATTCTCTTCTTCCTCGGTGTATAAGCAGATGAGCCCCCTCTCATCCTCTGAGCTGCTGCTGCTTTCACTGGAGCTCGACGTCTCGGACTCCTCGATTGTTCTCTCGAGTTCCTCAGCAACAAGCGCCTTTCTGCGCAGATGTTTCTTTGTATCTCCCTTGAAGCCACTTTGTGCTGGCTTCTCTTTAGGTTCCTCCTTTCTCCTGGAGTTCCTACCTTCTAGGCCTTGATACTTGCTTACCTTAGGGTAAAGACAGTCAGCCTTGAAGTGCCCTGGTCTCCTGTAGTTGTAGCATAGACCTTGATCTTCTTCCTCCATTCCTCTGGATGTGTATTTCTCATTTTTCCTTCTTGAGGAGGAAGGTGAACTTGTATTGCTTTCCGGTGTCTTCTTCATGAACTTCCTGAATTTTCTTATGAAGAAAGCAAACTGTTCGTCAGATAAAAAATCAGTGGGATTAGAATCTGACCTTGAGGAGGTGGTTGGTTGGTCCGCAACCAGTGCCACATTCCGTCTGTCCACCACGTCCTCATCTCTCGGGAACATCTCAAATTCGAAGGCTTTGAGATCTCTGAATAGTTGGTCGGTTGTGGTGTTCTTCAAATCCCTGTGATCACGCATTGTGATCACCTTCATATCCCACTCCTTGGTAAGGCCTCGTAAGACCTTCAGGTTTAGCTCCTTTTGTGGAATCTCCTTCTCGAGATCATTGATCTCTATTGATAGCTTCATGAAACGAGATTCCATGCTGTCGATGCTCTCCCCTGGCTTCATCTTGAAGTCCTCGAACTTCTTCATGGCCACGGTGAGCTTGTTCTCCTTCTCCTGTTCGTCACCTTCACCAATCAACATCAAAGTATCCCATACCTCTTTCGCCGTTTTGCACTTTCTTACTTTTGGGAAGATGGTTTCGTCTATAGCTCTGAAGAGAATATCCTTGGCAATGTTGTCCAAGTTGTTTCTCTTCCTATCATCACTTGTCCATTCTTCCCTAGGTTTGGGGACATACTTTGATGTATCGCTGGTTTGCTCAGCAGTCGTGTTTACCATCATGATCTTGACTGGTCCAGATGTTATAACTTCGGCCATCTCATCATGGAGGGCTGATAGATACGCAAGCATGCGTGTTTTCCAGTCATCGAACCTGCTAAGATCAAAGAGAAGATGTCTCGACAACATGCTATCCATATT
>NC_044922.1:10608354-10610927 GCF_003576645.1 Ipomoea triloba | reverse complement strand
AACCTGCTAAGATCAAAGAGAAGATGTCTCGACAACATGCTGTCCATTTTTAAAAATTTTCTCGTGCTTTGAAAATATTTTCAAAAGACTTTTCAAAGAAGGATCTCTAGGCAATATAAACAAAGGTTTATATCGATCAGAGAACTTGCTCTGATACCAATTGTTGGTCCCAAGGGGATGGGGTACAAGTCTAGAGGGGGGGGGTGAATAGACTTGTATAAGATTTTGCAAATCTTTTCGACCTCTCGTGTGTATTGAACTTAGGATGTTTAGGTTCGATACCTCACGAGGTGAAGACAAAGTTTTATGCGCAGCGGAAATGTTATCCCCTTTTAGTTAGCACGAGTTTGAGTTAGTTCGAGAGGTGTGTTTATATGCAGTGCAATCGAGAGGTTAGCGAGAGATAAAAACAGTAAGTAAATGCAAGAGAGATTTTTAAGTGGTTCGGCCAACCCGCCTACGTCCACTCTTCTTCCAGAAACTCCCTGGAAGGATTGCACTAAAAACTTCCCTTTTTAGTACAATATCGAGCGCTTGAGCTTTGATCACGAAGCCCGCCTCAAGCCTCAGGTTTTTCGCCCCGCTTCTTGTTACTCCACCTCTCGAGCACTTGACCTTTGATCACCAAGCCCGCGTCAAGCCTCAGGTTTCTTTCACTCGGACAGCTGCCAGGTTACTCCACCTCTCTTGCTTAATCCAAAGCAAGGTGTTTTTGGTTGTCACAGTTGAATGTAACAGACTCCAATCTGACCACAAGCTATCGTTGAATCAACTTCGATGTAGAGCAGCTTCGGTCACCTTCTGGATGTATAACAGTTTAAGCTTTGTAACTCTCTTGAAACACTAAGATGTGTTTTCTCGCTGTTTTGAATATCAGGATGATATTCCAAGTTAAGCACTTGCACTTGAACGTTTTAGACAGACACTTCTTAAGAATTTCGAACCTCTTTTCTTTTTAACTCCTTTTTCTCTCTTTTCCCCTTTTTTTCTTTTATGTCTTTACGTCCTTATATATGAGAGTAGAGGAATAATTCCGTTGGAGGGAAAATTATTCCGTTTGAAATTTGTCTCCCATGCTGATCATGGGTCTTGCATATTTTCAGCATATTTCATGGAGTGGTGATCTTGTAACTTGAACCTCTTTGTCTTGTAGTGAATATTCCATAGTTCACTTTTCTTGAGTCCATGCTCCACTTTCGTCTTTTGGTAAAAGTTACTCTTTTTATATTCCCATTATTCCTTGTTTGTAGGGAATCAGACCACTTCAGCATTGGTGCACCTTTTGACCGTTTGTGGTGGAAATCTGACGTGTCGTCCATTTCCGCCCATTTTGAAATATTCACGTTCGGCACCTCTTCATTATTCTATCTCCATGATATTCTTCTTCTCCAAACTTTAAGTATGCTTCCTGACCGTCATTCAGCTTTGTTGGAGAATTGTTAGTGTATCGAGACCAAGGTTGATATCTTGATTGCTTGATGTCTCGAACTCAAATATCGAGAGGTCTATCTCTCGAACTCTGTTTATGTCTCGAACTGGATAACTGTATCGAGAGGTCCTACCTCTCGAACTCTGCTTATGTCTCGAGACTTAGTTGATGTCTCGCAGACCCTTATTCCTCCAGTGTTGTCCCATGCTTTCTTCTGATCTGTCTATATGATTACAACACACGAGACTTCTAAGATGTTCAAACAAATTTACCTCAAGCTTAAATATTTTCCGAGTTGAGCTCAAAGTTACCCGGTTGTATTTTCGCTCTTGGTTTACTTGTCGAACTTACAGCGTTTTGCCTATGCATCGAGACTTGGGGATTTCTACTTAACAGTTGGTATCATCAAAACCTATTACATGATGTTCCTAACAATTTCCCCCTTTTTGATGATGCCAACACTTATACTTACTCTATATGGCTGATTTGATAGAAAGAATTAACATAGATTTTATTTTTCAGCGCATATGGTAAGTTTGACAAATATTCTACTAAAACATGAATAATAGAACTCACGCAACACCCCCAGCAAAAGATATGTATATGATTATAAAAGGGAATGTTAACAAAGCAGAGTCCTGAAAATGGAGTCGGCACTCGGTCAACCGTGCCTCCCTAAAAAGGGAGTGCGAGAAAGAAGTCATAAGGTTGGTGTTTTGGTTAGGCTGGAGTCCTGAAAATGGAGCCGGCACTCGGTCAACCGTGCCTCCCTGAAAAGGAAGTGCGAGAAATAAGTTATAAGGTTGGTGTTTTGTTTAGGCCGGAGTCCTGAAAATGGAGTCGACACTCGCTCAACCGTGCCTCCCTGAAAAGGGAGTGTGAGAAAGAAGTCATAAGGTTGGTGTTTTGGTTAGGCTGGAGTCCTGAAAATGGAGTCGGCACTCGGTCAACCGTGCCTCCCTGAAAAGGAAGTGCGAGAAATAAGTTATAAGGTTGGTGTTTTGTTTAGGCCGGAGTCCTGAAAATGGAGTCGACACTCGCTCAACCGTGCGCCGGAGTCCTGAAAATGGAGTCGACACTCGCTCAACCGTGCCTCCCTGAAAAGGGAGTGTGAGAAAGAAGTCATAAGGTTGGTGTTTTGGTT
>NC_044922.1:10576677-10608329 GCF_003576645.1 Ipomoea triloba | reverse complement strand
CTTTGGTAAAAGTTACTCTTTTTTATATTCCCATTATTCCTTGTTTGTAGGGAATCAGACCACTTCAGCATTGGTGCACCTTTTGACCGTTTGTGGTGGAAATCTGACGTGTCATCCATTTCCGCCCATTTTGAAATATTCACGTTCGGCACCTCTTCATTATTCTATCTCCATGATATTCTTCTTTTCAAACTTTAAGTATGCTTCCTGACCGTCATTCAGCTTTGTTGGAGAATTGTTAGTGTATCGAGACCAAGGTTGATATCTTGATTGCTTGATGTCTCGACTCAATATCGAGAGGTATATCTCTCGAACTCTGTTTATGTCTCGAACTGGTTAGCTGTATCGAGAGGTCTACCTCTCGAACTCTGCTTATGTCTCGAGACTTAGTTGATGTCTCGCAGACCCTTATTCCTCCAGAGTTGTCCCATGCTTTCTTCTGATCTGTCTATATGATTACAACACGAGACTTCTAAGATGTTCAAACAGGTTTACCTTAAGCTTAAATATTTTCCGAGTTGAGCTCAAGTTACCCGGTTGTATTTTCGCTCTTGGTTTACTTGTCGAACTTACAGCGTTTTGCCTATGCATCGAGACTTGGGGATTTCTACTTAACAGTTGGTATCATCAAAACCTATTACATGATGTTCCTAACAATTTCCCCTTTTGATGATGCCAACACTTATACTTACTCTATATGGCTGATTTGATAGAAAGAATTAACATAGATTTTATTTTTCAGCGCATATGTAAGTTTGACAAATATTCTACTAAAACATGAATAATAGAACTCACGCAACACCCCAGCAAAAGATATGTATATGATTATAAAAGGGAATGTT
This sequence comes from Ipomoea triloba, assembly GCF_003576645.1. Taxonomy (NCBI): domain Eukaryota; kingdom Viridiplantae; phylum Streptophyta; class Magnoliopsida; order Solanales; family Convolvulaceae; genus Ipomoea; species Ipomoea triloba. The sequence continues at coordinate 10,607,487 of NC_044922.1, read as the reverse complement.
AACAAAGCAGAGTCCTGAAAATGGAGTCGGCACTCGGTCAACCGTGCCTCCCTGAAAAGGGAGTGTGAGAAAGAAGTCATAAGGTTGGTGTTTGGTTAGGCTGGAGTCCTGAAAATGGAGTCGGCACTCGGTCAACCGTGCTCCCTGAAAAGGAAGTGCGAGAAATAAGTTATAAGGTTGGTGTTTTGTTAGGCCGGAGTCCTGAAAATGGAGTCGACACACTCGCTCAACGTGCGTCCCTGAAAAGGGAGTGTGAGAAAGAAGTCATAAGGTTGGTGTTTTGGGGCCGGAGTCCTGAAAATGGAGTCGGCACTCGGTCAACCGTGCCTCCCTGAAAAGGGAGTGTGAGAAAGAAGTCATAAGGATGGTGTTTTGGTTAGGCGGAGTCCTGAAAATGGTGTCGGCACTCGGTCAACCGTGCCTCTCTGAAAAGGGAGTGTGAGAAAGAAGTCATAAGGTTGGTGTTTTGGTTAGGCCGGAGTCCTGAAAATGGAGTCGGCACTCGGTCAACCGTGCCTCTCTGAAAAGGGAGTGTGAGAAAGAAGTCATAAGGTTGGTGTTTTGGTTAGGCCGGAGTCCTGAAAATGGAGTCGGCACTCGGTCAATCGTGCCTCCTTGAGAAGGGAGTGTGAGAAAGGGTCATAAAGTAATTGTGATAATTACTCCAAGGAAGGAGTCAGAACTTGGACAATTGTGCCTCCTGGAGAAACACGAAGGAGAGACAGAAAAAGAGTAACGTTATACGCGAAAGAACTATTTATTCATTAAAATATAGCCGAGAAATACAAAATAGCCCTATAGGGCCTAGCATGATTACGATTACGGCTGCATAGAGACTTTCGGTTTATGGGAGGTCAGGGTGAGGCAGTAGGGGAATTGGCAGAAATTACGGATGGCGTCTGGGAAGGAGGAGATGGCGGATCAACCTCAAAAGCAGTTGAAGGAATAACTGGGAAGACTGTGTCCGGAGTCGCTGGGGAAGCTGGTGGGGTATTCCCTAAGGAATCATCAGCCAAGAACTCCGTTAAGAATTCCAAGTAGTCAGAATCGTAGTTGGGTTAAGTGGACAGCCCACTTCAGCTTCAGGAGGTGGTGGGGCTGCCACCTCCTTCTCCTCATCGGAGAGAATGAGAAGAAGGTCTTCATGGGTATCCCTCACCTCATGCCCGCCGTGCGCAATTTTCCGTTGGCAGAGCATTTCTTGCCGGGCCTGCTCGGCAAAGCGTAGGGAACGTCGTGAAGGAGGGCCAGCGGCGTCTCTTTTCTTCATTATGATCAACAAAGGAGGGTGAGCCCTTTCGAAAAGTGGAAGATATTTATAGTAGAAAGGAACGAGTTAAAGAAACAAGGGTAAAAGGGATAAGATAAAAAAGGACGGCTGTCAGAATAAGGAAGGTTCTAACACATAGATTTGGTAAAAATCTCTTGGTAATCGAGTAAAATCAGGAATTTTAATTGAAGTTGACAGGAGGAAAGATATGACAGAGATACGGATTCACTTTGTCAGGAGGTGTACTTTCCTAGGCTTCGGTTCCTTAAACCAAGGAAAGTGAGGGACTAGATGATGGTATATAAAGGCGACTGGGTAGAGGAACCGGTCGGCAGAAAGGAAAAGCTAATAGAACACTGGCGTCCTGGATTTGAAAGGCTCGTTACAACTCCTTCTAGGGTCAGTCGGTAGGCGAAGAGAGCCCATAAGGCGTCCATATCCTAAGATATGCAAGGTTCGCCCCGACTCCTCGGCGGTCGGTCGGAAGAGGATTTGGCCGATTGAGTGTATAAGGCAGTCGGCTAGCCTTCGATAGACTCTTAAAGACACTCGGTGAAGGTGAAGGATCGAAAGAACCAATGGACAATTATGAGAGAACGGCTATCATTATGAGCATTTAATGTCTTTTATGAGCTATTATTTGTAACATTGATTAGGAGGTTAAATGTGTAACCGACCAGGTGCGTGATATATATAGTTGTACGGGATCCCATGAAAAAAGGGGGGGAGACATATGAGTAGTAGAGACAAAACCACTTGAGAATTTGAATAAAATACGCTTATTGGTCTTGTAATTTTCCGGTAGTTTGGGCCCGCCGGCCGATCGCCTGAAGATCGGGAAACCATCAGCGCACACACTCACTTCCTTTGGGTTTGCTACCTAATGTGGCCACAAAAGGCACAAAGCTTGAAGAACATCATCCACACAAGTTCAACATCCAACAAACAAGCAATTCACAATTCAAAGCAATAATATTAAACATCCACATAGATCTACCATGGGGCCACCAATCCCCTATCTAATCTACTATAGCATACTAAGAAATAAGAACAAGAAAGGAAATATCAAAGAAACAAGTATTAAATTAGAAAATGGAGAGAATTGTTACCACCCTTAGAAAAGGGATCTTTACAACCTTGATCTTGAAATCCCAATCTTCATTCTTGCCCTTGATCTATTCAAAACTATGAGAAGAAGGAATTTTCCCCCAAGAGGGGAGAAAACCCTCTAGATCTATTCTAGCCTATTCTATCAATTTTCTGACCTATTCTAGTTATCTTTAGGTTTAGGGCAAAAGGGATTTATATAGGTGACAAAAAGGGGAAAAATTTCCCAAAATAGCCCTTGGCCCGACCACGCTTGCTTCCACGCGTGGTGGTGGGCGTGGGAGCTTACTGGAATTATTCCACGCCCAGCCACACGCGTGTGAGGCTGCGTGGGACTCTACTGCATTGCGGCTTGTTTGTCTTTTGCTCTATTTTAGCCTCAAATCCCTCTCCAACCTGTGAAATACCTCAAAACTCTTTCTAGAAATGTTGTTAGAAGATTTTGATCGCATTCGAGCTAAAATGCATGCAATTGTTGTAGTCGGATGTCAAAACGATGAACTGTTAATCTAATGAAGACCCTTTATAAGTGCTATTCTTGGTGCTTATCAAAGTTTCCACACTTAAACCTTGCTTGTCCTCAAGCAAGCATACTTTTCTAAATACTAATCATATAAGCACCAAGAATAGTTCTTTCTTTCATGGTTAACCAATCAAGTGATGTGTAGGTGTTCGGAGTTGAGTGGGTGAAATCCCCTACACTATCTATCAAGACTGCTAAACTCATGCCAACCAAATGTAAGAAATATGCTAAGAAAGTTAAGGTCTCGAGAGATGGACATTATATGAGAAGTTTTGTTCACACCTTTAAGCATGCAAGTGACAATTGGATTTCACCTTGTATTTTCTAGGGGCCTCCAACCGATCCGACTAGTGGGAACGATGCTCACCCCTTAGCCAATTTCCAACCTAACGCCAAAGCCTCTTTACATTATATAAGTCAGGGCAGGGACATGGACCGCTCATTGCCATGGCTTGGGCGATCACTCTATTTTCTCACTTCCTACGATAATGTCATCAGGCTACCTAACTTCACATGCAGCTCCATGCTTTTTCGAAGGTCAGTGCAATGGGTGCCTGATTCCTAGCGAAGTGGCTCACCTCCTCTCAATTTTCTCATCTTTCAAGATCTCTTCGGGGTAAACGACTTCACATGGATCTCCATGCTTTTTCGAAGACAGTGCAATGGTTACCCCTTATCTAGACAAGATGGCTCACCTCGTTTTTATCTCTAGGAATGACCTTAGGCTTTTTTTACTTTTCTCCATATCAACCCCTCATGCCTTTTTCTAGGGATTAGGGATTGTTTTCACTCAAGGCTCACTTAGGCTCACCTTTTGCCCCATGTCTTGCTAAGATTAGTTCAGTTTCCAGGCTTCGCAATTCTTATCTTTCTAAAACTCAAAGGATTCACACTCCCACTTCGAGAGATCCTTGACTGAGGTCCAAACAAAATACAATGTGAAAGCATGCAAGCACTCATAAAAAATTTTTCAATTTGGGTCGGAATGTGCAAATTGGTGCAAAGTGAAACTTCCAAAGCATATTTAAGACATTCAATCCTAGGCACAAGGTTAGGAGTCCTCCTAGATAGTATCGGCAATAACACACCCTCTAGGTTCCTATACCTTATCACTTAATCAATCAACTGTTTCAAGAAGCATACACCCTTTCCACACTTAAAAGTAAACATCGTCCTCGATGTTTCCATAAGGAACGGGGAAACAGAATATATGTTTAAGGGTTCTACACATGCCTCTTTTCCACACTTAAAAGTGTGAACTGGGCTAAAACAGTTCTAATAAACAGACTACATCCGATACAACAATGTTATGCAGCTCTTCATTTGCGATTCTAGAAAATAATGCAATTAAATCAAATAGGGCGTCGAATCAGGATAAAAGAAATACTTACAATTTGTATCATTATCAAAGTTTTGCAATCTATGTTTGCCCTTCAAAATACGGTCAGAGTAAAGGTAAGGAAATAAATTAGGAGTGGAAATTATACCTTTCAAGATTGGTCTTTCATGGTTGTTGGTGGAGTGGTCCCTTCATCTCCTTATTTATGGGTTGCCTCCCATAAGCGCCACGTTTAACGTCTTTGGCTAGACGAAACGTGCAAGATAAAACATAAACATAAATATACCTAAAAATATAAGCAAAAGTAAAGAGATTTTCCACAATCATTTGTTCAGAATTATCAAGTCACAAATCATCATCATCATCAAATTTTGTCTTTTCTTTCTTCAGTTTCTTCATTCCTTCATGCTTTCTTGATTTCCTTAATCTCTCTCGAGATCTCTTCCAGCTTCTGCATTTGCTCCAGATTCAATTGGTATTGGACATTTTGGAGGGATCTCCAATCGGTGACTGGGTGAACCAGCTCGGAATGTTGAAGCTAGCGGAATTGGGGTTTTGCTCTTCGGGTTGTGGTGGAGGTACAAACGGTCCGGGCTCTCTTGGTGGTGGATAATACATCGAAGAATCCACTGGCGAGTACAGCTCATTTGAGGATGGGGTAAGGAATGACATTGGTGAGGGTGTGAACCCTGGGGATGTCATTGGCGTGTCGGCATGGTCTTCCGCCATCTCATCATTTACCCTCGTTCGCGCCAGTTGTCTTAAGTGAAGTTTTGCGACATCTTCGGGAGATAAAGGAACTATGTTTGCTCCTGGAAGTCTGTGCTCGAACCAGTGTATTTTCATGTGATGACCCAGTGAGATACACAATCTCGTCACCATCGGGCCTACAAAAATTGCCCTGGCCGATTCTTGCTGTTGTGCAACAAGCAAGTTCTTGCAAATCGAGCTCATATTCACCGAGTTCCCGGTGTCCATACTCCATAGCATGAACAGTTCCGCCTTTGAGACTCGGTCATAGGTCTCAGGTCTTCCTTCCCATGAATGAGCAATCACCTTCCATAAGACCTTTAAGTCATCTCTTATGATCTGAGATACTCTTACCCTTGACCCTTCCCATTCGACTCCTTGTCTTGCGATCATCGACCAATACCTTCTCGGAATGTCCCTATCTCCAAAGTCATGCCTTAATCTTCGGTACCAGTGCTTCGACTGGTCTTCCTCATCGTAGAATCCTAGGAGAACACCCAAACGGTTGGCCGATATGTGATAATCCTGATTGAAGAGTCGAAACTTAATGGTCGGGCAGTAGAGATCTCCAGCTACTCCCTCAACACTTAGGCTTGCAATAAACTCGTGGACAAGGGGAATGAAAGTGTCATGTCTCCAGCCCAACAAGTTGTTCCAATAAGGTTCTGCGATCAACCTCTCCAGTCCATACTTGCACTCATAATCCTCTAATACTGTCAAGTCGATATATCTCCATTGCACAATAGGGAAATTCAACAGTTGTCTGTACCGACCTAGCATGGTTGCTGTCATCAGTAAAATTTGAGTTCCGGTGGATACTTCAATATAGCGAGTGTTAGCGCTTCTCGCACTATTTTCTTCTGCTGGGGCTTTCCCTCTTTGGAGCCTTTGAGCAATTTGTTGTGCAAGGTCATGTGGCGAAGACATCTTTCCTATATCATGAGCTATCAAAGCAACACAAGGAAAAACATTTGCCAATTTAAATATTGATTAGGAATAATATTGCACATATTTAAAGAAAAGATCATAAGAATTCATTGCATGCAATCATCATTTTGATATCCATCAACAATTCTATCCTATACATGCAAGAACTAGCTCATTCTATTCCATACTCATTTCATAGTAAAAAAGGTCAACATATGGTCAACTTCATCTTCTTCCTCTAGACTAGCTCAAGGTTGAAAAATGGAAGCATCATGAATGTTAAAATTGGACCAAATAACTAGTAGAATGTAGCAATGTAGTGCCTATAGAGTAGGAAAGTTGCAAACTTTACCCACCATGCTCACTATATCAACAACGATCTCATCATGACAAGAGAATACCCAAATCAAGAAATTTCAAGATCTAGTCACAAAGAGATGTTAAAACATGAAATTTCTAGTGTATAGAAGCAATGTAGGCTTAATACAAGTCCATCAAGTCATCCCATAACAATGTATCTCAAGAAAAATGTCATACAAGAAAAACCCATAGAGATATTATTCAAAATAGAACAAGTTCTTCATTAAACAAGTAAATAGCAAAGAAGAGTATGTTCTTACCTTGGAAATGACTTAAGATCCTTGAGAAAAGTTGAGAAACTTGGAAGGAAATGCTTAGAAGGTGTATATTTTTAGCTAGGGAGAGTTTTTGCTCGTGGTGGGTAAGAAATGAAGCAAGGAAAGGGTGTTAAACCACTTCGTGCGAAAAGTCCGCGAAAATCTGGTGCCCGTCCACGCACGCTACCACGCGTGGTAGTGGGTGTGGGAGCTCTTTGGTTTATTCCCACTCCTGCTCACACGCGTGTGAGCAGCGTGGCAGCTCTCTGGAAATTTTCCACGCCTAGCCACACGCGTGGTGGTGGCGTGGAATGCGTGCTGTGCGAAAGCTTACCTTGGCTTCCCTTCCTTCCTTTGCTAGTGATGATGTTCGTCGATTCATTGCGGGCAACTTATAACTCTCGAGTGTATAATCTGTACTTGTTAGCTCAACCGAGGTTATAGAAACATTATTGAAATAAAGCTAAGAAAAACATACTATAGAAAATAAGGAAAACTGAAAGAAGCATAAGATAACATTGGGACTGCCTCCCAAGTGCGTCATGGTTTTACGTCTCCTGGCCAGACGTAAAGTGGCCTATCCTTCAACGCACACAGATTTTGGGATCTTACCAAGCGTCCCGTGAACCTTTGCTTTAAGGAAGATCCCAAGGTGGGACACATCCTTGAATACCCACGAAAATAAAGGAAAGATAAAATTCATGGTTGGAAGAATTCTAGACTCAAACACCCTCCTTAGCTCTTCTAAGATGGTGTCTACTTCCTTTTATTTTTCCTCTCTTCTCCCCCTAAAGATTTTCTCATCTCTTTCAAACCATAGCTCCTCACACCTTTCCCCAATTTCGAGTGTGGTCAACTCTCTCCACTCATCTTTTTCCATAAGATTGATCATGAAGGACCTATTATTTCCCACCATCTTTTCCTCACACTCATTTTCTTCATCACCCCACTCTATTTGATTAGAAAAATCACTCACACTCTCACACGAATAGAATAAAGTATCATCCTCTTCACTCACCAACTCGCTTTCACCCAAAGCGAAGGATTCATCTTCTGAGAAATTGAAGCAATCATAATCGGTAGCAGACAAGATAGAATCCTTACGAGCATTAATCAATACATCAAAATTTTTCATGGAATCATCCTCCCGAAATTTAAAGCAATCATAATCACATATGACGGAAGTATTAAGGCGAAGGGAGTCATCCACAAGGGTGTTTTCAAAAAGAGCACAAGGATTTTCAAAAATATTAGCATAAGAAAGATTAGGAATTTTACCATGTTTCGGCTCTTCTTCTTCCCATACTACTTCGATGTCCTCATCCTCACTCTCCATCTCTACCTCCTTTTGATTTTCCAATTCGAAGATTGGAACTTCTTCAAGTACTGGGGCATAACAATCATCTATTCCTTTAAAACTCTCCTTTCCCTTAGCATTTTGCTCTTTTTCGACCTCTTGTACAATCCTTGGATGGGCTTCCAGGGTGGGGATGTCATCTATGATGGTGGAGTTAGCTCGTGACTCATTCATTTTCATAAGCTCCTCCATCATGGACAACATCTTCATTTCAACTTCTTCTAGTGGAAGTCCTTCCTCCCGGAGGGTAGCAAGATAGTCCTTTAGTTCGCTCTTGATTTCGGCTTTTAGCTTAGCCATATCCTGCTTGGCCATCCTTGTGAATTCGTCAATTTTTGCTTTTAGCATTTCAATTTCTTCGGTGGCCGGTGGGATATAATCGCAAGGATTTATATGGGTATTATATGGGAAAGAGGGTGGTGTTTCATAGGAGTAGGTAGTATTGTTTTCTAAATGAATTTGTGATGGAGGTGGGTAGTAAGTGTTTAGTTTGGAATGGGAAATGAATTTGACTCGGGAGTATAGCTTGGATCAAGTTGTTGCATCACTTGCACAAGCTTACTCTCTATGTTTTGAGATATGTCTTTAGAGCTTAATGAGTCAATTTCTTGTGAATTTGGTGATTGTGAAGGATAAGTTTCTTGGAATTGTGGAGGTGGTGTTTCATAAGGATATTGGTGATGATTTGGTGTATGGATTAGATAGTGATATGGAGTGGTAAATGATATGGTGGTGGAATTTGGCAATGGTATGGATGTGGGTAGTGGTATGTTGGTGGAGGGTAAGTATAGGTGGAATAGGGGTAATAGTGATATGGTTGGGGTTGAGGATTTGCATAGGATTGTCCTCCATGGTGTGGGTAGCCATGGTGATTCATTTTAGCACTTATTGGCAAACTTCAAGTGATTTGATTAAAGAGAATTTCCTGCACAATAGCCTAGACAATGTAAGCTCACTTCTTCAAGCAAATAACAAAAATAAGAAAATAAAATAAACAAAAAGAAAGCAATTCAAAAACTCTTAAAATTCTACTTCGAAGATGTCAACACTATTCGAAACCGTTTGCCATCCCCGGCAACGGCGCCATTTTGACAAGATTGTGAGTATGGGTGAGGGTGAATGTGAAGAGGTACGGAAGGTGGTAAAACGAAGAGTCAAGACTCCCTGAGTGTCGTGTCTCTCAAGGATGGCGAATGAGATTTGAATTAGTGTGTTGGCATCTAAAAGGTTGAAGAGAAAGAGTTACGGGAATGCTAAGGGTTGGATTCATTTGTAAGAGGGTGAAGGTTGATAGTGGTTGTGTAAAATAAAGAAAAGTAAAGTGGAGATTGGGGCTTTAGGCTTTTCCGTGTGGTCTATCTTTGGATGGTTTTGCGAGTGCAAGTTGTGGAATAGACTAGGGTGTTCGTGGCACACTACCAAGTGGCGTCACACTTTGGACTCCCATATCCTCATTCGGTTGGGGCATTTCATCGAACACTTTGTCTACCACTCCTCTCGGATCTCGTCCTTTCGGACTAAGAGCGGAGATGTGGGTGAGTTAGGCTCGTGAGTGGTCGCGATCGCGCACACACTCACTTCCTTTGGGTTTGCTACCTAATGTGACCACAAAAGGCACAAAGCTCGAAGAACATCATCCACACAAGTTCAACATCCAACAAACAAGCAATTCAAAATTCAAAGCAATAATATCAAACATCCACATAGATCTACCATGGGGCCACCAATCCCCTATCTAATCTACTCTAGCATACTAAGAAACAAGAACAAGAAAGGAAATATCAAAGAAACAAGTATTAAATAAGAAAATGGAGAGAATTGTTACCACCCTTAGAAAGGTGATCTTTACAACCTTGATCTTGAAATCCCAATCTTCATTCTTGCCCTTGATCTATTCTAAACTATGAGAAGAAGGAATTTCACCCCAAGAGGGGAGAAAACCCTCTAGATCTATTCTAGCCTATTATATCAATTTTTTGATCTATTCTAGTTATCTTTAGGTTTAGGGCAAAAGGGATTTATATAGGTGACAAAAAGGGGACAAATTTCCCAAAATGGACCTTGGCCCGACCACGCTTGCTTCCACGCGTGGTGATGGGCGTGGGAGCTTACTGGAATTATTCCACGCCCAGCCACACGCGTGTGAGGCTGCGTGGGACGCTACTGCATTGCGGCTTGTTTGTCTTTTGCTCTATTTTAGCCTCAAATCCCTCTCCAACCTGTGAAATACCTCAAAACTCTTTCTAGAAATGTTGTTAGAAGATTTTGATCGCATTCGAGCTAAAATGCATGCAATTGTTGTAGTCGGATGTCAAAACGATGCACTTTTAATCTAATGAAGACCCCTTATAAGTGCTATTCTTGGTGCTTATCACTTCTGATGACACTAACGAGGAGGAAGAGAATGAGGAGGACGAAGGATCCAAGGCCCTACTTCCATGGATTGGGAAGCATCTCAAACTTTCCACAGGCAACTCCATAATGAGCAAATGACTTATTGGCATGAGCAGCGCACTTGGCAAGAAGGACAGTTCACTTCTATATTTGCGCGATAGGACAGGTAGGACGAGCAGTTCTTAGCATTCCGAGCTAGTCAGAACGAAGAGCTTCTTCGTACAAGAAGAGCAGTTGAAGAGAATGCTCGGATGATTCAAGAGCTTCAAGCTAGATTTGATAGCCAGTTCCACCCTCCCTCCTTCGGCGATCAGTGATGCCTCCCTCATCCGTTCTCAATCCTGACACTTGATCCATGATTCTGAAGTCAGACCGATATTGGTTATCTTTGGTTGTTTGTCCCACCTGAACACTAGGTTCGCTATGCTCGGGGTTCCGACCTTTATTTACTTTACTTTCCTTTTACTTTATTTTTATCGCTTTGTGTTATTTACTTTTCAACTGCTTTATTTTTTTTTTTTGCGTTTAAATGTTTGCTAGTTACTCGAATAATTTTGTTCATGTTTTTTAATTATCTATGTTTATGTTTTATTGCTTTTATATTTCTATCAGCTTACAATAATTGAATAGTACTCCAAAAACCCTTTTGTATGTTATGTCTCCATTTCTTATAGAGCATTGATAACGGGAGTAGGCCTATGCTGGAAGCTAAAGTGTGGAAAGAGGGATGCATACTTGGTTTATCCTCTTATCCCTTTTCTAATTTTAAGCCCCATTTTGATCTTTAAAGTGTGGAAAAATTTGTTTATATAGCTTTGTGTATGTGTTAGAGCTTACCATGTTATATAGGATCGTTTGATGCATACCCTATATCCCAGAGCAAATTCCAAAGTGTGGAAAGGGATCTTTTATTTATCTAATCTTTAGAATCCCTGTTCGTTCCTTTACCCTATACCGTATGGAAACATCGAGGACGATGTTTATTTTAAAGTGTGGAAAGGACGCACTTTGTGCTTTACATGCTTGATATGCTTAGATTAAGAAAGTCGAAGCTCTTGGGAATGATAAACGGGTGCATTTGCAATTTGAAAAGAGAGTTATTTATGTTATCTAGAGAGAATTTTAACTAGATGCCCAAAAATTTTTACTCTTGAAATATCTTTAAGGAAGTTACTTTTCGCACCCATGAGAGTGTTTAGAGCTAAAATAAGTTTATATTCTTGCCTGCTTGCATGATGTTCACCTCTTATTTACGTAGGACCTTAGTTAAGGATTTCTCGAAGTGGGAGTGTGCACTTTTTAATTTGAGAAAGATAAAATTAGCAAGGCCTGGAATTGGACTAATTTGGTAGGGTATGGGGCAAAAGGTGAGCCTGTTGGTAAGCTTAATGAGAAAAAAAAAATCCCTTGATCACAATAGAAAAAGGCATGAGGGGTTGACATGGAGAGAAGTCGAAAAGGCAAAAGGCCAATCACCAAGTTTAAAGATTGAGGGAAGCCAATTTGTTGGGTTGCGTTCAACCATAGTCTTCGGTAAGCAAAAAGCTTTATCTGGAGTCGGTTGTTCACATAAAAAGATCCCAAGAATTGAAAAATAAGAGATGAGGTGAGCCGCTTCGCTAGGATTCGGGTACCCATTGCATTGTCTTCGAAAAAGCATGGAGCTCCATGTGAAGTCGGGTGGCTCGATGACATTATCCTAGGAAGTGAGAAGAAAAGAGGGACCGCGCTAATCCAAAAGCGGTGAGTGGTCCATGCCCCTACCCACATTTATATTTACGTTGGGCTTTGACATATAAGGTTGGAAAAATTGATTAGCTAGTGCATATCGGTCCCACTAGCGAGATCGGCTAGAGACCCTAATTAAATAGAAGGTGAACCAAAACTTTGGAAACGCATGCTTGCGCATGGTGCGAGGAGTGTGATCCTTTATTTTACTTATTTATCTACGAAAGGTTTTTATTTCCCGAAAATATTTCTTAAGTTGATGACATCTGACCAAAATCCTTTGTAGATAACACAAATGATTTCTCCCGTTTCAACAGTCTTAGACACCCATCATTTTGATTTGCCAAAAGCTTTGTTTTACATGAGAAGATATCTCGGAGACTTATGAGCTTAAATAGTAAATTGTCTTGCTTGGGGGCAAGCAAGAACCAAAGTGTGGAAAATTTGATAAGCCTCTAAGATACCCTTAAATCAAGTGCATATTAGGGTGTTTTGTCACGTTTATAGCATCCTTACATGAAGAATTATGCTCATAAATGCTTTAAATTCACTAACCAACACACGAAAGCTACTTTTAGCCTAAAGGAGGTGAAACAGGAATCCCGGGAGCCAATAGGAGCAAAAGTTGAGCTTAAAGAACGAACCAGGCAAGATCGAAGCCCCGGAGAACCCAAGAGGATGGTCACACGCGTGTGAGCATGTGTGGAAATAATCCAGTAGCCTCCCACGCACACTCACACGCGTGTGAGCTGGCGTGGAGACTGTGATAAGACTCCGAGATACCCTTATTTCACGCACAATTTAGGGTGTTTTATCGCGTCTATAGCGTCTTTACTTGGTAAATTATGTTCGTAAATGCTTGTAAATCACTAACTGATGCACAGAAGCTACTTTTAGCTTAAAAGAAGTGAAATAGGAGCCCCGGGAGCAAATAGGAGCAAAAGTTGAGCTTAAAGAGCGAACCAGGCAAGAACCGAGCCCCAGAGGACCAAACTGGATGGTCACACGCGTGTAAGCGTGCGTGAAAACTTTCCAGTAGCCTCCCACGCACGCTCACACGCGTGTGGACGGTGGCGTTGAGACGGTGATGCGCGAATTTCAGCTAGGGTTGTCATTTCGGAGACTATTTAATCCCCTTTAATGAATTTTCAGATGAGGTTCCCAGAAAATTAGTTTCCTTTTCTTAGTTTTTCCTTTGGAGAACTTTCTTCATTTTCCTTAGTTTTTTATATTAGATCAACCTCCATTGTAGCAAGACAACAAGCTTGGATTGAAGACCTTCTTCTTTCTAGGTGATTTCTATTTCATTTCTATAATTTTAGCTATCTTGTTCTTGGATTAAATTAGCTTTTGCTTGAATTTCATATTATGAGTAGCTAGTTTAGTATAGGAATTTGGATTGTGTGATTGAATATTGCTAGTGTGATGATCTTATCTCTATATCTTGGATCTATGAGTTTGCGTTGATGGATTATCTATTCTTGTCTATTGATTGTTGTTTTGATAAGATCTTGTTTGGATTTGGCCAATCTAGATGAGAGATTGAGCTCTTGACTCTTTCATGTCTTTGATTAGAGTTAGGATTTGAAGCTTGACACAATCATAGTTCCTATGGACTTCTTAAGAATAGTAGGATAGTGTGTACCTTAAGTGTTTGATAAAATTCCTCTTAGAACTTTGGATGCTTGAAGGCACTCCTAAGTCAAAGAAGCCTTAGTACACAAAGGTGGAAAAGGACTTAGACAACACACTCTTGAATAGACATTATCCTAGCAATCCTAATCCATGACCTTAGACACTCCACTATGCAATATCCATGAACACTATCCAATCCCTACCCCTCTTTACATATTCACAAAATCCTTTTTACTTTACTACTCTCTTGCACTCAAACCAACCAAATGAACTACTCTCACTCACAAATCCACCCTTCACCACACTCGAATCCGATTCATGATCCAATCAAGTAAACTCCCGAACGCTTGACACACCTCCACGTCCCTCCTTCGAGACCGACACTCGGGGAGTCACAGACTTTCTGTTTTATCATATAAACATCTTTTGACACTTCAACTCTACGTAGAACAAGCAATGTCAAAATGGCGCCGTTGCCGGGGAGGGCAATAGGTTGTCATATGTTTTTGTTTACTTTGATTGCATGAATGCTAGATTTGAGTAATGTTAATCCATTCCACTTAATTTTGTTTTATTTTTACTTGTTTTTGCTACTAACCCAATTGACTACTTCTAGTCAATTGTGGAAAAAAAAATTTCATTGATAATTTTACTAGGTGAATGCACACAAGAGCAAAAGGAAATCAAGGTTTACTACCCTACATTCCTGAAATTAATAGAGCTACTATAAGGAAAAATACCCAAGGATCACTAATGGCTTCATCAAGCGCAACAAGAAATCCACAAGGAAGAGGCACAACTGTACCAAATCCACCCCAGTTCCAATTAATCCACAAGTACCGATTAACCATGAAGAACCAATCGTTGAAGAACCACAAGCTAACAGAGCAAACAATCAAGAGAACATTCGTAAAGAAGAATATTATGGAAATCCTCAAAACCACAAAGATCAATTGCAGATTACATGACTCCGGATTTTAACATGCACAACTCGATCTATGTACCTCCAATGGAGAACGTCAACTTTCACGTGCATCCAACTATTCTCACACTGGTTCAGAACAATCAATATTCGGGATTACCATCTAAAGATCTCAACGCACACATCACAAGGTTTATATGAGCATGTGGGATGTACAGACAAGAAGGCGTTAGCGAGGAGATAGTCCGACTAAAATTATTCCCATTTTCAGTTATAGGAGAGGCAGCACGATGGTTGGAAAGCCAAGACGACAATCATTTCAGAACGTGGCAACAGTTGCATCGTGAATTCATGAACGAGTTCTTTCCCATTACAAAAACTATGAGGATTAGAAGGCTGATACAAGAATTCAAACAAGGAAGACTTGAAAGTTTGGGAGAGGCTTGGCGAAGATCCAAAGTTCTTAAAAGGCAATGCCCACAAGATTTGATGCACCCATGGGACATGATTAGCTCATTCTATGGAGGGTAGACAGATGAAGGAAAAATGTTGCTTGACTCATCCTCCAGCGGTGCCTTTGTCTCCCTAGCTTTGCAAGAAGCTGAAGACTTTATCGAGAGAATATCTAAGAACACATCCTGTTGGTATGACCGAAGAGGAGATCATGGAGGAATTTATGAAGTTGATAATCGTGTGGCGAGTGAGGCCAAAATAGAAGCAATGAATCACGAAATCAAAAAGCTACAGGCTATGGTAGAAAAAAATGGAAGGAAAGCCCAAGCCTTGCATGGCTTTGGCACTTTATTGTAATATATGTGGAGGACCTCATGACACCAATATTTGCACTTCTCCGTCTGCATCTGAACAAGTTGAGGCGGTAGATTACCAAAGGAACTCCAACTTCAATGTTTATGGACAAAACCAAAGATCAAACAACAATTGGAAACAGGGAGAGGGTTAGAACAATAGCAACAATGATGGATATCAAGCGCGAGGACAATACAACTATGGAAACAAGCCTGCATATGGACAGAATGACAAGAACAGACTGATGTACAATCAAAACCAAGGAAATGGAAATCAAATGACCCAGTTCAGGCCACAATACAACTCTCAACTTGACTTTACTCAACAAAGGAGGGATGACATCTGTGAAGTAGATGAAAGACTTACAAGGAGGATCATGGAACTCAAAAATGATCGGGCAAATCTGAAACAAGAGATTACTCAAGAGATTAGACAAGAAATTTCTAGTCTTCAACAAGAGTCTAAAGCCACACTTAAGACAATTGAGAATCAAATTTCTCAAATGTTTAAGATGATGTCAAATCGACACTACGGATAATTCCTGAGTAACACTGAAAACAATCCGAAAGAGAGAGTCAACGCCATTGATGCAAAGGAAGAAACACATGTGAAATGTGATCCAATGGATTCCATCTGTGGAAAATGTCAATGTAAGGTAGATGACCAAAGAAACAAGACTACCTCTTGTAGTCCCAATCTCGAATTGAAGAATGCGAGCGGTTCATGGACCATATCAATGAAGGAATACAAGGAGAAAACCACTTCGGAAGAATGCCCAAAAGAAAAGAAGCTACCACAAGACAACATCAAAAGTTCAAAAGAGAAAGAAACGGCTCGAGAAGGTACAATTAATGCTTTCATCCGAAAATTTTTCAATAACAAAGAATGCCATGAGTTGTTTGAGAATGACGTTTGTGATAATTTTACCTGTTTAAGCCAAGAATCTTCGGCTTGCTCGACTGAGGGTTACCCCAGAAAGAAGGGTGACCCTGGAGCTTTGTTGATTCCTTGTTCTATACAGAATTTGGAACCTCGAAATGCTCTTGCTGATCTTGGTGCTTCTATTAATGTCATGTCTTCAAATCTTTTTGAGAAATTGAACTTACCATGTTTGAAACCGACGAGGCTGACTCTACGTTTAGCTGACGGAACCACACGGTATCCTGAAGGCTTAGCGGAAGATGTTCTAGTAAGAATAGGGAAATTTCTTGTGCCTGTCGATTTTATTGTTTGTAAGATGAGTGATGATGATCCCCATGAATCCTTAATTCTTGGAAGACCATTTCTGACCACTTGTCGTGCACGAATAGATGTGAGTTCAGGTGAAATTACCCTGAGATTCGAGGGACAAGCCACAAATGATGAAAAGGAAAGAGCGAAAGAAGGAACTGATGACGATGAAAGGGCAAAGGTCAAAGCAAAGATGAAACCAAAACCAAAGTGAAAAAATGATAAGCTTACATGGAAAAACACGTGGGTACCAAAATGCTTCTTACCCACTACCAAGGAATATGGTTGAATGCTAAACAAGGTATGATGCGTCTAGCCAATGACGTAAACCATGGCGCTACTTGGGAGGCAACCCAAGATTTTAATAATATGCTTTACATCATTTTTATGCTTTCGTTTTTAATGTTTTTATTCTAATAAATTGCTACAATCAAATAGAACCATGTTTTGAGGACTAACTTGTAGGATCGGGACTAAAAATTGCTTTGGAAAGGCTAAGTTTGGACTTAGGTGTGAAGGGAAAGACCAAAACCGGAAGCAAACAATGCAGACGACTGCCACGTGAGCTCACACGTGTGTAGCCGTGCGTGGGAACGAAGCAGTAGCTTCCCACGCACGCTCACATGCGTGTAGCCATGCGTGGGAGCGAGACAGAGAGCTCCCACTCACGCTCACACTCGTGTGACCGGCGTGAAAGCCTCCTACGGATTTAAAACCCTCATTCGGATCTCCCACGCCATTTTGCTCCAAAATCCATATTTTTCTTCTCTTCTCCACGCAAGGAAGAACCCAAACTCAAGGTTTGAACACATCTTTTACTTTTTACCTTCAAAGAAGATCAAAAACATCAACATCAAGGTAATTTCTCATCTTTTTAACTATTTAACCTTGAATATTCATGAGTTTGGAAGAGCTTGAATGTGAAATTTGTTCTACATTCCCTTGCATGATTTTGAATGTTTTGAATGTTTAAATTGGTTTATAATGCTTCATAGAATTATCCTTTGATGTTTTCTTTCATTATTGATGGTTACATTGATGGGTTATTATATATTTTTGAGCTTCAAGTGTGAACACCATTGATGAACAAATGGGTTTGTTAGATTTCTTGTTCAAATTATGAAATTGATGCTTGAATTGATGAATAAACTTGTTGTAGAACTATTATATGCCATCAATTTGACTTTTCACATGCTACATTGCCCAAATTGAATTTTCAATTTCAAACCCTAATTTTGAATTTGGGGAAGAAGATGAAGTTGACTTTTTGAAATTCTTGCCTTTTGTAGTTGACTTCTTATTTGACTATCAAATTGAATTATCTTATGATGAATTTATGCATGTGTGTGATAATGGAATGATATTGTTGATATGCTTATGCTAGAATTGTCCAAAATATAGGGGAAACTATGGCGAAATTTTCGAAAATTCTTAGCCCTATATGTTTGCAATCCATTATCTTGATAAAGAATTTTACACAATTACAATGGTGACTTATTTGAGAATTAATTATTCAAAACCAATTACCATGAATGTTAATTTCTATAATTTGTAGGATGGGACGCTCAAAGGAAATCGCAAAGAAATCAAAGCATGATCATGGTGAATCGAGTCGATCGAGGACACGGCAGCAAGCTATAGTTCAACAGGCTACGCAGGAGCCGGGGTCAAGGTCATTAAGACACTTGACACCCATCCAACTTACAACAGTGGATAACTATAAAGGGAAGCAGCTTTCCGTTGGTCGTCACTTCGACAACAACATTTTAAGAGAATTCGGTTGTTTGGACGAAGTAAACGGGCTTCTCAGGCACCCACAGCTCCGCTATCTATTTGAGTGGAGATGACCCACCTATGCGCCTGTTACTTATGAATTCTTGGCGACCTTGGAAATTCGAAAGGAGGTCAATAATGCAAGAGAATCCATTTCATTCACTCTATTCGGCAACCACTACAGTATGTCTGTCAACACTTTGGGTGTTACGCTCGGATTCCATGATGCCGTGAGCGTGTCCATGCCATATTTCAGGGACTTTAAGGAGGATTTTGATTCAGACGCAGTTGCTAGGCAATATTGGAGAAGCATCACCAACAATGCCCCATACTGCTCTTCAAACTTAAAGGCAAACCTCATCACCCGCAATGCTCTAAAGGCTATCAGATTAGCCTTTGCTATAAATCTCTCTGGTAGAACCACAAATCGCAACAAGGTATACAAGCAGGATTTGTTTTACATGTGGTGCATGGAGAATGAGGTTGGCATCAACATGGGCGTTCAAGCTAGAAAGTGGCTCCAGACCCAGCAAAAGCCTAAGGTTCAGACTGTGTTTATCGGTCCTTTCGTTACTAGACTGTGCTTCGGGTTGGGCCTATTGGACTGGTTGATGGGAGAAAGAGCTGAAGGTTGCACAATTTCTTTCTCCGTGGGTGAGTTCTTTGCCGCAGAATTAAAGCTTGGAGGTGATGATGCACCTGATCTAGAGGCTTCTGATGATGATGATGATGAGGACGAGGAAGAAAACGAGGAGGATGCTGCTGCACAGGAGCAAGGCTCTACTCCCATGGATTGGGACATGACGCAGAACTTTCATAGGCAGCTCCATGATGAATAGATGAACTACTGGCGTGAGCAGCGAACATGGCAAGAAGGCCATTTCACATCCATCTCTGCAAGACAACATGTCCACACCGAAGACCTCAACCGCATGAGAACGGCGGTGGAGGACAATGATAGGAGAATTGCTGCTCTTGAAGCTAGATTCGATAGGCAATTCCAGCCCTTCGGTGATGACTGATGCCTTCCTTCGATTGTTCTCGATCCTGACCTATTGACATTTGATACTGAGTTCCTTGACTTTGGTTACTATGGTTGATAGCCCCATCTGAACATTAGGATCCCTACGCGCGGGGTTCCGACTTTTATTTCCTTTATTTCTTTACTTTGCTTTACTTATCTTTATTCCTTTATGTTATTTATTTTGAAATTGCTTTACTTATCGCATTTCTATTCGAATAATTCTGCTTAATTACATGCGTTATTATCTATGTTTCTGCTTTTATATTTCTATCAGCTTATAATAATTGAATAGTACTCCGAAAACACTTTTTGTAAGTTATGTCTTCATTTCTTATAGAGCATTTATAACGGGAGCAGGCCTATGCTGGAAGCTAAAGTGTGGAAAGAGGGATGCATACTTGGTTTATCCTCTTATCCCTTTTCTAATTTTAAGCCCTGTTTTGATCTTTAAAGTATGGAAATATTTCTTTATATAGCTTTGTGTATGCGTATATTATAGCTTACCATGATTAATAGGATCGTTTGATGCATACCCTATATCCCAGAGCAATTTCCAAAAGTGTGGAAAGGGATTTTTATTTTTCTATCCTTAGTATCCCTATTTCGTTCCTTTACCCTGTACCGTATGGAAACATCGAGGACGATGTTTGCTTTAAAGTGTGGAAAGGACACACTTCGTGCTTTACATGCTTACACGATTAGTATTAGAAGTTAGAAGCTCTTGGGAATGATAAGCGGGTGCATTTGCAGTTTTGAAAAGAGAGTTATTATTTGTGTTATCTAGAGAGAATTTTGACTAGAGCCCAAACCATAGTCTTCGGTAAGCAAAAAGCTTTATCTGGAGTCGGTTGTTCACATAAAAAGATCCCAAGAATTGAGAAAATAAAGCTGAGGTGAGCCGCTTCGTTGGGATTCGAGTACCCATTGCACTGACCTTCGAAAAATCATGGAGCTCCATGTGAAGTCGGGGGGTGGCTCGATGACGTTATCCTAGGAAGTGAGAAGAAAGAGGGACCGCGCTAAGCCAAAAGCGGTGAGTGGTCCATGCCCCTACCCTCATTTACATTTACGTTGGGCTTTGGCGTATAAGGATGGAAAGTTGATTAGCTAGTGCACATCGCTCCCACTAGTGGGATCGGCTAGAGGCCCTATTTAAATAGAAGGTGAACCAAAACTTCGGAAATGCATGCTTGCGTATGGTGCGAGGAGTGTGATCCCTTGTTTTACTTGTTTATCTACGAAAGGTTTTTATTTCCCGAAAATATTTCTTGAGTTGCTGACATCTGACCAAAATCCTTTGTAGATAACACAAATGATTTCTCCCGTTTCAACATTCTTAGACACCCATTATTTTGACTTGCCAAAAGCTTTGTTTTGCATGAGAAAGTATCTCGGAGACTTATGTGCTTAGATAGGAAAATGTCTTGCTTGTCTCGGAGACTTATGTGCTTAGATAGGAAAATGTCTTGCTTGAGTCGGAGACTTATGTGCTTAGATAGGAAAATGTCTTGCTTGAGGACAAGCAAGAAACAAAGTGATAGGAAAATGTCTTGCTTGAGGACAAGCAAGAAACAAAGTCTGGAAATTTTGATAAGACTCCGAGATACCCTCATTTCAGGCACATTTTAGGGATTTTTATCGCGTCTATAGCGTCCTTACTTGGTAAATTATGTTCGTAAATGCTTGTAAATCACTAACTGATGCACAGAAGCTACTTTTAGCTTAAAAGAAATCACTAACTGATGCACAGAAGCTACTTTTAGCTTAAAAGAAGTCACTAACTGATGCACAGAAGCTACTTTTAGCTTAAAAGAAGTGAAACAGTGATGCACAGAAGCTACTTTTAGCTTAAAAGAAGTGAAACAGGAGCCCCGGGAAGCTACTTTTAGCTTAAAAGAAGTGAAACAGGAGCCCCGGGGGCAAATAGGAGCAAAAGTTAAGCTTAAAGAGTGAACCAGGCAAGAACGGAGCCCCGGAGGACCAAACTGGATGGTCACACGCGTGTAAGCGTGCATGAAAACTTTCTAGTAGCCTCCCACGCACGCTCACACGCGTGTGGATGGCGTGGAGACGGTGATGCGCGAATTTCAGCTAGGGTTGTCATTTCGGAGACTATTTAAACCCCTTTGATGAATTTTCAGATGAGGTTCCCAGAAAATTAGTTTCCTTTTCTTAGTTTTTCCTTTGGAGAACTTTCTCCATTTTTCTTAGTTTTTTAGATTAGATCAGTCTCCATTGTAGCAAGACAACAAGCTTGGATTGAAGACCTTCTTCTTTCTAGGTGATATCTATTTCATTTCTATAATTTTAGCTATCTTGTTCTTGGATTAAATTAGCTTTTGCTTGAATTTCATATTATGAGTAGCTAGTTTAGTCTAGGGATTTGGATTGTGTGATTGAATATTGCTAGTGTGATGATCTTATCTCTATATCTTGGATCTATGAGTTTGTGTTAATGGATTATCTATTCTTGTCTATTGATTGTTGTTTTGATGAGATCTTGTTTGGATTTGGCCAATCTAGATGAGAGATTGAGCTCTTGACTCTTTCATGTCTTTGATTAGAGTTAGGATTTGAAGCATGACACAATCATAGTTCCTATGGACTTCTTAAGAATAGTAGGATAGTGTGTACCTTAAGTGTTTGATAAAATTCCTCTTAGAACTTTGGATGCTTGAAGGCACTCCTAAGTCAAAGAAGCCTTAGTACACAAAGGTGGAAAAGGACTTAGACAACACACTCTTGAATAGACAATATCCTAGCAATCCTAATCCATGACCTTAGACACTCCACTATGCAATATCCATGAACACTATCCAATCCCTACCCCTCTTTACATATTCACAAAATCCTTTTTACTTTACTACTCTCTTGCACTCAAACCAACCAAATGAACTACTCTCACTCACAAATCCACCCTTCACCACACTCGAATCCGATGCATGATCCAATCAAGTAAACTCCCGAACGCTTGACACACCTCCACGTCCCTCCTTCGAGACCGACACTCGGGGAGTCACAGACTTTCCGTTTTATCATATAAACATATTTTGACACTTCAACCCTACGCAGAACAAGCAATGTCAGACTACATTGCGCAGAAATGTTGCTAGGGTTGCTTTTCGGAGAATATTTAAACCCCTTTGATAGATTTTCAGAGGAGGTTCCCAAAAATTTAGAAAGACTTCTACTATTTCCATTTTCCTTTCATTTTCTTTAGATTAGTTTTAGATAGATTTCCATTGTAGAAGACAACAAGCTTGGATTGAAGGATTACTTCATTCTAGGTGATCTCTATTTCATTTCTATTATACTTTGCTATCTTGTTATTGGATTAAATTAGCTTTTGTCCTGAATTTCATACCATGTGTGGCTAGTTTAATCTAGGGATTTTGATTGTGTGAAGATATGTTGCTAGTGTGGCTCCAAAGTCATGCCTTAATCTCCTGTACCAGTTCTTCGACTGGTCTTCTTCATTGTAGAATCCAGGGAGAACACCCAAACGGTTGGCCGATATGTTATAGTCCTGGTTGAATAGTCTAAACTTAATGGTAGGGCTGTAGAGATCTCCAGCCACTCCGTCAACATTCAAGCTCGCGATAAACTCATGCACTAGAGGGATAAAAGTATCCTGTCTCCAGCTTAACAATTTGTCCCAATATGGTTCTACAATCAACCTCTCTAGTCCGTACTTGCATTCATAATCCTCCAATACTGTCAAGTCTACATATCTCCATTGCACAATAGGGAGATTCAACAATTGTCTGTACCGCCCTAGCATGGTTGCTGTCATCAGTAATATTTGAGTCCTGGTGGGAACTTCAATATAGCGAGTGTTAGCGCCTCTTGCACTGTTTTCTACTGCCGGGGCTGTCCCACTTTGGAGCCTTTGAGCAATCTGTTGTGCAAGGTCATATGACGAAGACATCTTCCCTATATCATGGGCAATCAAAGCAACACAAGGAAAAACACTTGCCAATCTTAAATATTGGTTATGAACAATATTGCACATATCTAAAGAAAATATCACAAAAATTCATTGCATGCAACATCATTTTGATATCCTTCAGTAATTCTATCCTATACATGCAAGAACTAGCTCATTCTATTCCATACTCATTTCATAGTCAAAAGGTCAACATATGGTCAACTTCATATTCTACCTCTAGACTAGCTCAAGGTTGAAAAATGGAAGCATCATGAAAGTTAAAATTGGACTAAATAACTAGTAGAATATAGCAATGTAGTGCCTATAGAGTAGGAAAGTTGCAAACTTTACCCACCATGCTTACTATATCAACAAGGATCTCATCATGACAAAAGGATACCCAAATCAAGCAATTTCAAGATCTAGTCACAAAGAGATGTTAAAACATGAAATTTCTAGTTTATAGAAGCAACGTAGGCTCAATACAAGTCTATCAAGTCATCCCATAACAATATATCTCAAGAAAAATGTCATACAAGAAAAACCCATGGAGATATTCTTCAAAATAGAACAAGTTCTTCATTGAACAAGTAAATAGCAAAGAGTATGTTCTTACCTTGGAAGTGACTTAAGATCTTTGATAAAAGTTGAGAGACTTGGAAGGAAATGCTTAGAAAGTGTATATTTTCAGCTTGGGAGAGTTCTTGCTCGTGGTGGGGAAGAAATGAAGCAAGGAAAGGGTTTTAAACCACTTCGCGCGAAAATCCGCGAAAAGTCTGGTGCCCGTCCACGCACGCTACCACGCGTGGTGGTGGGCGTGGGAGCTCTCTGGTTTATTCCCACGCCTGCTCACACGCGTGTGAGCGGCGTGGTAGCTCTCTGGAAGTTTTCCACGCCTAGCCACACGCGTGGTGGTGGCGTGGAAGGCGTGCTGTGCGAAAGCTAACCTTGGTTTCCCTTCCTTCCTTTGCTAGTGACGATGTTTGTCAATTGATTGCGGGCAACTTATAACTCTCGTGTGTATAATCTGTACTTATTAGCTCAACCGAGGTTATAGAAACTTTATTGAAATAAAACAAGAAGAAGACATACTATAGAAAATAAGAAAAACTTTTTAGAAAAAGTAAGATAACATTAGGACTGCCTCCCAAGTGCGCCATGGTTTTACGTCTCCGGGCCAGACGTAAAGTGGCCTATCCTTCAATGTACACAGATTTTGGGACCCGACCAAGCGTCCCGTGAACCTTAGCTTCAAGGAATGTGCAACACCCCCGGGCTGGCTTACCGTACAACCCAAGGAGTTACCGCCACACCCAAAACGAGTTCTATCATTCTCTTGACAGACCCCGCTCTAGGTGCACAGGCTAAAAGAAACTTTACTCAACAAACATAACCACTCACTTTGAGATAATATATAAGAGATATATATATATATATATAAATATTTACAAGTATGTACCGGAAGTTTTGCCCAACGGCCAAAACATTAGTTCAAGATCATTCATGTCCCCACTAACCAAGATCAGTCACTCCCCTGGCTACAAAATATTTACACAAAAAGGAATAAACCCCTACGGACCTTCCGGGTATCCTGCCTACTCGATCTGGCGATACGCCGGANTCGATTCCATCTGAAAACAACACATCGAAGTGTAGTTAGCACAACGGCTAAGCAAGGAAATCCATTGGTTTCCCGAAACTAAATAAAGGTTTTGAAAACCAAGATGTTGAAAACTTTACTCTTTCTTACCAAGAATTCTCCCATGCAATGGGACAAATACATGTGAGTATACAAATAGATATTGAAAATCATTCATCATAGAGAAATTTCCTTACTAATCATCTCAAGAAAAACGAGATCACTAGCATAATTTACTAGTCCTTAACACATTTCCCTTCTCTCGTAGTTACAGCGTAACTATCATTCATTATAAAATAAATATCCTTAGTTTCCTTAACTCGAGAGCTTGAGGCCTTAGGAGCAACCAATCTTGTCCCCTCCTTTCCACTTGGGTCTCGACTCGGGGTCAATGTCTGGCATCCCCCTGTATCTTATCGATTCCCCTGGATCTATACCGGATCGTTACAATGAATCCTAGTTGGCCTAACTAGGCTCGTTGAAACGAATCTTGCCCGATATCTCATGAGTAACCATACTTAAGTGTGCACACCCTCGCAAACCGCAGCTTACGAGTGATACAGTACCCGGCGAATAGACTTCGCCCTCAGTATGAATTGCATGTCATACGGCATAAACAAAACCACTGGGCCATGACACTTTAAGCCCTCCCATGAGGTTTGTCAAGGGACATAAACAAAACCACTGGGCCATGGCACTTTAAGCCCTCCCATGAGGTCAATCAAGGTCCTCATCAACTCGTCAGAAACATAANAAGGGAGAAAAGTCCTTATAAAGCAAGATAAAATTTTTGGGATAATATTTGAGTGACACATGTGAAATCCCTATTCGTAGTTGTAAGAAAATATCTCAATTTAGACAGTTCGGGGTCAAAACAGATGAACTTTCGGTAGAAAATAATTTAAATAGAATATTTCTTGAAACCCCAATTTTATTCCAGTCAAAAGCTCCAATTTGGGCTAGGTTCGGTACACCGCGAAATTTCGCGATGTACGATCAAAAATAAATTTTTGCTGCTATGGGCTAATTTAATTCAATAGGAAATTCAAGAATAATAGTATGGTGTCTAAAAATCTATTTCCTAGGACAAACGGGTCCGAATACTAGTTCCTAAAATCTTTACGGTTCGTGACCGAGACGTACGATCGCAGCTTAATAACAACTACACTCACTTATAAAAATTCTTTTGAAGTATCGGGAGATCATAACTCATGTATGTCAATACCTTAGGATAAAATAATAATGTTAATAAAATACGGGGTATTACACTCTACCCCCCTTAAAAAGAGTTTCGTCCTCGAAACTTCCTTCTTATCATTTAAAGTTCAAGATAACTTGTTACTTTCTCCCGCTTACACATACCAATATTCAGCACTTAACTAGTACACAAATTGATTTAGGTACATGTATCACGCAAATTGACTCTATATATCTGAGTCAAATAATTCCGGATAGCGTGCCATCATATCGTCCTCCAACTCCCAGGTAGCTTCTTCTGGGCTATGGTTCGACCATTGAACTTTAATCATTTGGATGGATTTTCGCCTTGTGTCTCGGGTTTTTGAGTCCAAGACACGAATCGGTCTTTCTTCATATGCCAATGAATTATCCATCTCCAATTCCTCAGGTTCCAATACATGGGATGTATCAGGCACATACCGCTTGAGTTGAGAAACATGAAATACATTATGCACCCGGTCAAGCTCAATTGGTAGGGCTAGTCGATAGGCTAAATTCCCTATCCTTCCCAGAATTTCATAAGGTCCTATGTACCGAGGACTCAGTTTTCCCTTCTTCCCGAATCTTTTAACTCCTTTCGTGGGCGAGACTTTCAATAGTACTTTTTCTCCAACCTGATATTCCACGAATTGTCGCTTCAGATCGGCGTAAGATTTTTGGCGATCTTGCGCGGCTTTCATTCTCCCTTGAATCACTTTGATGGCTTCAGTGGTTTCTTGCAAGTATTGAGGTCCAAGAATGACCACATCACTCCTATCGCTCCAACATAGAGGACTTCGGCATTTCTGCCCATATAATGCTTCATACGGAGCCATCTTAATACTCGTATGATAGCTATTATTATAAGAGAATTCTATTAGGTCCAATTGTTCATCCCATGACCCTTGAAAGTCCAGTACGCATCCTCTGAGCATATCTTCCAATGTTTGTATTGTTCGTTCTGTTTGACCGTCAGTAGCAGGGTGAAAGGCGGTACTCATCTTGAGTTGCGTACCCATTGCTACTTGCAATGCTTCCCAAAATCTCGATAAAAATCGTGAATCTCTGTCTGAAACTTCCCAAAATCTCGATAAAAATCGTGAATCTCTGTCTGAAACAATATCGCATGGTACTCCATGATATTTAACTACATATTTAATATAGGCTCTTGCCAGTTTGTCCATCGACCAAGTCTTGTTCATCGGGATGAACCTCGCTGTTTTGGTCAATCGATCAAGAACAACCCATATCTGATCACTTCCAGCTTTAGTTCTAGGCAATCCTCCTACGAAGTCCATACAGATTGAGTCCCATTTCCACTGAGGTGTAACACCCCGGACCTACCTTCCCGTACATCCGAGGCGTTACCGCCACACCTGGAGAGAGAATTCTATCGTTCCTCAATAGACCTCACTCTAGGTGCACAGGCTAAAGGAGTTATTCTCATCACAACAACCACTCAACAGATCTTACAATTTTCAGACATGTTAATAGATGAAGCTTCATTTGGCAGGATTCATAATTTTTCCAAAATACATACATAGGAAGCCTCTCGGGCTTTAAAAAAAAATAACAGGGTCCGACCTAAAAGCACTGGTTATGCCTAGCCATTACTACGGCTACAAAAAAATTTATGTACACCAAAAACAAATTCCCCAGAAACTCCTAAAGATCCGACGTCTAGTCAAGCATGCGGTACACAGGGCCGGTGAACTCTCCCCAGACCAGGTGCCACTCCCCCTCATACCAAGTAATATGGTCCAAAAACCGAGAAGTGGTTATGACCATCGACCACTCCTCCCAAACATCCCGAGGGCTAGGGTCCCAAGGGTAGGGGTAGTGCACAATGAACTCTAGGGGATCGCTACCCTCTAACGGCTCTATGGGGTAAAAGCCGTAAGCAGCCTGGATCTCGTCCATAACCGGGCAAGAGTAAAACGGGGCCGACGGAGCCATAGGAGTATCTGGGTGCGTGGGAGCCTCAGGAGCATAACCGGGTGCATACGGGTCTTCTCCCTCCATCATCTGTATATAGTCATCATAGTCCATACCCTGACAAACGTACTCCGGTGAGCTTTCGGAGCTCACCGGACTGCAAGAACTGACACTAGACGACATCTGATAAGAACACAGTGAAGTGTAGTTAGCACGACGGCTAAGCAAGGATATCCAAGGGTTATTTGAAACTAAGTAAAGGTTTTGAAAACAAAAGAGTACTTAGGATACCCTATACCTTACTCATCTGCAAGATTCTACCTGCAACAGTTATAATCAACAACTTGCATACATCATGAGTAGAATTCAACTATGTTGATAACATTCCTTCTTGACAAGGTCATTTAGTAATCATTCACATACTCCATAATATAATGTTAAACAGATAAGCATACTAGCAAGTAATATAAACATAATTCGTACATCTTGCTTGTAATCATTTTAGTAGAAAACTTTTCCTCACAAAGAGATTCTCATCATTTCTCACCTTTCAAAGAATACGATTACCCACAACCTTTGGGTATTTAATTAGTTGTCATATCTTTCTTTCCCGTAGCTACAGAGTAACTACCTTCACATTTCAAAATTCTTCTTAGTCCTAGTTAGAAAGTGTGAGGCCTTTGGAGTCCTTTCTCCACTTCTGACCACTTGGATCGTTGAACTCTGGTTCAGTGGTCATCGCCCGGTCTAATACTGATCCCCTGGACTTATAGGAGCGTTGGGATGATTCCTAGCTAGCCTCACTAGGTTCATAAGAACGACACCTACCCGAACATAGAGTGACTATACTTAAGTGTGCACACCCCCGTAGGAGTCCTTTTCCTTCCGGGTGATATAGTACTCAGCGAATAGACTTCGCCCCCAGTATGATTGATCACACATAATTACCATGCGGAATAGGCACTTTAAGCTCATCTTTATTCCATGGTTAACAAGATCCTTCACAACTTACTAGAACTAAGGTTTGAAAATATTTTTCTATCCTTTCCCCTTTCTTGCTTTGAAAATAGTTTGAACATACTTGGGTAAATCCCAATACTCGGAAATAAGTTCCCCTTTCAACCCAATTCAAAAATCCTCCTTTCTTTTCAAAACATTTGAATATTCCACTAACATCATGTCACTAAGGTAATTCAAGTGTACTACCCTACACTTTCAACGTCACATAAATCACATAAGCCTCATATCCAACACATACATCTCAAACATATACACCTACATTTCCCAACTTCAACACATACGTAACACATAACAACATTTATTCTTTCAAACACGAACTACCCAACTACATAGTGTTGCTCTTCTCATTACCCACATATATAATTTTGATTCATACAACTATGTACCTCACACAAAAGGTGACATTTTAATTATACATACGTACCCATATATGTACTCATAAATATACGACCTTTATATATATATACATATCCCATACATATAATGGCATTTACCTACTTTATACGTATATATATAAATAACATTACACTATGTAACTATGTATATATATATACACCCACACATATCTCTCACGTCACTCTCTATATATATATATATATATACTTTATATCACTCACACACACAACCCACGTAACATACATATTAGAGCACTATATATATATCACAACACACACCCATGTATATTTATAGTTTATAATGCACACACAGTATATATATACTTACGTATTTCACCACCCACTCACACCTATTATACGCGCATATATATATTATACTACACGCATACACCATATGTACATGTAGTCACAACATATAGGTATGTAAATATTGGTACATAAATACATAATTTTCCCCTTTACACATACTACATAGTTTCATGTACACAAAGTTTGTAACAAGTACTCATAATAATTTCAACCAAATCATCAATCACCTAGTTTCAAACAACCTCAACCAAATAAAGGGATTCCTTACCTTAAATGGGTTCCAAATCTTGTAGGAGGTCTTTGTAGGTGGTTTTCCCCAATTTACCTCAAAACCCTAAAATTTCATCAACCACATAACACAAGATTTCAAGAAATTTTAACTTAGATTTAGGTTCTAGGAGGCAAAATAAAACTAATTACCGAATAAAATTGAAATTTTACCGAATATCTTGGAGGTTGTGTTGAAGGTCTTGGCTATGGAAGTTGGAGTTGAAGAAGAAGATGAAATTTCACTCTCTCTCTCTCTCCCTTGAGTAATTTCGGCCAACACACAAAAATGGGGAAGAAAAATGGGTTTTTATGGTCTTTGGTCAAAAGGTTGACTAGTCCACACCTAATGGATAAGACATCACCTAACTTGGATTAAAATACTCCAAAATATCTTTACTTAGATTGTTTGGGATTAATTCAGATAAATTCTCGGTGGAAACTAATTTAATTCAAATAATTTTTGAACCCAAAAATTAATTCCAGTCTAAAACTCCAAATTGGGCTAGGTTCGGTATCCTGCGAAATTTCGCGATGTTACGATCAAAAATAATTTTGGCTGCTATGGCTAATCTAATAAAATAGGAAATTCAAGAATAATAGTAGGGTGTCTAAAAATCCATTTCTTAGGTCAAACGGGTTCGAATACTAGTTCCTAAAATTATTACGGTTCGTGACCGGGACGTACGATCGCAG
>NC_044922.1:10572542-10576655 GCF_003576645.1 Ipomoea triloba | reverse complement strand
AAGCATCTGGAGATCATCTCATGGATGTTATAGCCTCAAGAAATATTTTTTTCGAACCTTAATTTTACTGAAATAGGTGGGGGGTTACATGAGGAATCTCCAATGGTTGTAGTAAACCCTTCGGTTTACTTCTCTCTGCCTTAACTTTTTGACAATTCAAGCATCTGGCAACAAATTCAGCAGTATCTTTCTTCATACCTGCCCACTAGAAATTTTGTTTCAGATCTTTATAAAGCTTATCTCCACCCGGATGAACGGAATAGGGTGTATAGTGACCTTCTCTCTTCAGTAGGTCCATTATTTTCTTACAACCTGTAGGTATCACCCACCTACCTTGGAATCTTACACTCCCATCCTGGTGCAATTCAAACGGGCCATATTTTCCATCAATCATCTTTTCCTTTATACCCTTTACCCAGTCATCCTCTCCTTGTTCCTACTTTATCTCTTCAAATAGAGTTGGAGTGGTCGATAGGTAACACAATCTCATCTCTTGTTCCACTCGACCACACATTTTTATTTCCAAATTAAGCTTCTGAAAGTCCTTGCACAATTGTTCGGGTAATACCCAAAGAGCATGGTTTGATTTTCGACTCAAAGCGTCAGCTACTTTGTTTGCTTTGCCCTCTTGGTATTGGATCTCCAGATCATAGTCCTTAATCAATTCTAACCATCTTCTTTGTCTTAGATTAAGGTCTCTCTGAGTAAAGATGTACTTTAAACTCTTGTGATCTGTGAAAATTTTGCAAGTGACTCCATAAAGGTAATGTCGCCAAATCTTAAGGGCAAACACCACAGCTGCTAACTCTAGATCATGAGTTGGGTAATTAGCCTCATGTGGTTTCAATTGACGAGATGCGTAGGCTATTACTTTTCCCTTTTGCATTAAGACACATCCAAGTCCCTTGTGAGATGCATCTGTGTACAGTTCATAGCCATCTGTTCCAACAGGTAAGGTTAGCACTGGGGCAGTGGTTAACCTCTTCTTAAGTTCCTGGAATGCCTGCTCACATTCTTCGTTCCAACTGTATCTGGTAGTTTTCTTGAGTAGATTTGTTAATGGCCTGGCTATTTTCGAGAAGTCCTGGACGAATCTTCTATAATAACCTGCCAAACCCAAGAAACTCCGAACTTCAGTAATTGATTTGGGTGTTTCCCACTCAGTTACAGCTAATATCTTGGTTGGGTCCACCGCTATCCCTTCCTTGGTGATTATGTGCCCAATGAATGCTACTTCCTTCTTCCAGAATTCACATTTGGACAGCTTTGCAAAAAGTTTCCGCTCCCTCAATATCTGCAACACTGTTCTAAGGTGTGCGTCGTGCTCCTCCGATGTCTTAGAGTAAACCAGAATATCGTCTATGAAAACAACGACGAACTCATCCAAGTAAGGAAGAAAAGTTCGGTTCATCAAGTCCATAAAAGTTCCTGGAGCATTAGTCACTCCAAATGGCATAACCGTGAATTCATAATGCCCGTACCTAGTCCGGAACGCTGTTTTAGGAATATCCCGTTCTGAGACTCGTATCTGATGATACCCTGACCGTAGATCAATCTTTGAAAATACACCAGCTCTCCTTAGCTGATCAAATATATCGTCGATCCTGGGCAGTGGGTACCGATTCTTCACTGTGACGCGATTAAGCTCCCTGTAATCGATACACAGCCTCAGGCTTCCATCTTTCTTTCTTACGAACAACACTGGCGCGCCCCAAGGTGATACGCTTGGCCGGATAAATCCTTTTTCCAATAGTTCTGCCAATTGTACCTTCAACTCCTCCATTTCCTTGGGTGCCATTCGATAAGGTGCTTTAGAGATAGGCGAAGTTCCTGGTACGAGTTCGATAGTGAACTCTACTTCCCTCTCTGGCGGCATTCCTGTGAGGTCATCCGGAAACACATCGGGAAATTCACTCACCACTGGGATTTGATTGATCTCAGGTGCTTCTATCTCGGTGTCCTGCATGAAGCAGAGGTACACTTCACACCCCTTGTGAACGTACTTCTTTAACTTCTGCGTCGTCATCAACTTTGGTTCGGGTGGCTTCTCAATTCCTCGATAGGATATCTTCTTTCCCTTCGGTCCTCGTAGGACAACCTTTCGCTCATCACACCTTATTTGAGCCTTATACTTATTCAGCCAATCCATCCCAAGCACCACGTCAATGCCTTCTAATTCAAAACGAATAAGGTTTCCAGGACAGTTGAATCCCGCTATTTCTATTGAAACATTGTCATATCCTTCCTTACAAGCTACTAGTATCCCAGAGGCAGTTTTCACATTCAAGTCTAGTTTGATAGTAGACCTTAACTTCAATTTATCCGCAAATGTAGAGGATATAAACGAATTGGTAGCCCCCGTATCAAATAATACCAACCCAAATAATACCAGATACGACGTCACTAGCCTGAGCCTGAGCGCTATTGACGACGTAGATTCTGCCATGGTTCCCTGTGCTATTCTCTCCCATAGGTGCCTTCCCTTTATTGCTGGAACCTGCAGTGGCATTTGGCAATCTTCCTCGATTGACTTGCTGAGAGTTAACCCCCCGACTCCCTGGTACCATGGGTTTCTGGCCGTTAGTCTTAGTAGATCCCCTCCTTTGGTTTGCATTCTAAGAGCGGTTCTGATAATCTTCTACCCTGGTTGAGCATTCGTAAGCTTTGTGTCCCGGGAGACCACACTTGTAACAGATGATCTTCACTCCCTGACAAGTTTCTCCTGGATGATTTCTTCCGCATTTCAAGCAACCAGATTGTTTCCTTGGAGTTATTCCTCCCTTCCTCTCTCCTTGCCTTGGGTTAATTCCTCCTTGGTTAAGCTTCTTACTTTCCCACTGAGATTTTCCTCGTCTATCCTCAGCTTTCCTTTTGCTCCGACCATAAACTGCTTGCTGGTCAAGATACACCTGGTAATGATCGGACGCTCTGTTATATGCTTCCGTGAGAGTAGAGCACATAAATGGTGCGATTGCACTTCTCACTCCCCAATCTAATCCTCTTACAAATCTCATCGCCTTGCTTGCCTCGTCAGGTACGATGTCCTGAGCAAATCTCATCAACTCAACATACTTGTCATGATAATCTTGCACCGTTGTTCCTTGTTGTTTCAGTCGCAAAAATTCTTCACACTTAATGCCCTTAATTCGTTCAGTGTAGAACTGACCTCTTAATTCAGTCTTGAACTCTTCCCAGCCAAATCCTGGGTCTTGCAGAAGGTCAGGTCCAACCGTTGCCCACCAGTTATCCGCAGCTTTAGTCAGGTAGTATACTGCAGAAGACACTCGCTGTTCCTCAGAACAATTCACAGCGTTTAGCAGTTTATCAAATGTTCTGATCCATTCTTCAAGGATCACCGGGTCTTCTTCCCCCGCATAAAACGGTGGTTGTCTAGCTGCGATGGCTTTAGTAACATCGACCCGTGGTTGTACTTGGGCTTGATTATGAACTTGCTGAGCCATCATGAACTCAGCCATCTGTTCCATTGCCATGGCCATACGGTCCATTGCCGAGACATCACTGCTATCCCTAGCAAGTACGTTTCGTCTAGGAGGCATTTCACTATATGACAATTACAAGTTAGTGTCCAAAGGATATGAATTCTTAAGAAGTTAACTAGCTAAGCAATTAGCCTAGTAACTACTCAAGTCTTGTAGGGCAACTCCCCCTATTTCAAACAGATGCTTCATTTAGCATAGCAGTTAGTCATGCAGTATGTTATCAACCCTACTTGCAATAATCATAAGCAATGATTAGCACATGCAAACAATCACAAATACATATCAAATCATTCAATCAACCAGAATCAAGAGATTCTGTGAAATACAGATGAGGTACCCCCTTTTTATGCCTCCCGGTCTCCTGTTCTGCTCCAAAACCTCATACTTAACCTTAGCTGAAATAGTGACTTAGGGCAGTCTTAACAACTTAGGCTGACTCAAACTAAGGCTCTGGCGTAACCTAGGTTATGACACTAACCTAGGCTCTGATACCACTTTGCAACACCCCCGGGCTGGCTTACCGTACAACCCAAGGAGTTACCGCCACACCCAAAACGAGTTCTATCATTCTCTTGACAGACCCCGCTCTAGGTGCACAGGCTAAAAGAAACTT
>NC_044922.1:10566459-10567770 GCF_003576645.1 Ipomoea triloba | reverse complement strand
GTGGTGGACAGACGGAATGTGGCACTGGTTGCGGACCAACCAACCACCTCCTCAAGGTCAGATCCTAATCCCACTGATTTTTTATCTGACGAACAGTTTGCTTTCTTCATAAGAAAATTCAGGAAGTTCATGAAGAAGACACCGGAAAGCAATACAAGTTCACCTTCCTCCTCAAGAAGGAAAAATGAGAAATACACATCCAGAGGAAT
This sequence comes from Ipomoea triloba, assembly GCF_003576645.1. Lineage (NCBI taxonomy): Eukaryota > Viridiplantae > Streptophyta > Magnoliopsida > Solanales > Convolvulaceae > Ipomoea > Ipomoea triloba. The sequence goes on along the minus strand of NC_044922.1, from coordinate 10,567,561 downwards.
GGAGGAAGAAGATCAAGGTCTATGCTACAACTGCAGGAGACCGGGGCACTTCAAGGCTGACTGTCCTTACCCTAAGGTAAGTAAGTATCAAGGCATAGAAGGCAGGAACTCCAGGAGAAAGGAGGAACCTAAAGAGAAGCCAGCACAAAGTGGCTTCAACGGAGATACAAAGAAACATCTGCGTAGAAAGGCGCTTGTTGCTGAGGAACTCGAGAGAACAATCGAGGAGTCCGAGACGTCGAGCTCCAGCGAAAGCAGCAGCAGCTCAGAGGATGAGAGGGGGCTCATCTGCTTATACACCGAGGAAGAAGAGAATCAATGCCTAATGGCCATTGACAATGAGGTAACCTCTACTTCCAGATCTCGCTGCTCTACTTCTACCTCTCGTTGTTCTTCCTTCAGAAGCGATGAAGATCCCTTTGAGATGCTTGAAACATTTAAAAGGGATCTCGCAATCGCCAACAGCACTCATGCCAAAATCAGGGAAGAAAACAGCAAGCTAACTGCTGAAAGAGATATGCTTAAGAACGTCTCGAAAGAGAATTCAGAGCTAACTCTCAAAGTAAGTGAGTTAGAAGCTAAAATAATCCAACTGACTGAAGAGTGCAAAACTCGAGAGATCACAGAAAATGATCTTAGAAAGGTTATAGCATCATACTCTAATTCCTCCAAAGCTATGGAGAAAATGGTGAATGATCACAGACCTACATGTGATAGAACCGGTCTAGGGTTCCATCGAGACCATCTCTCGAGAAATAAACAGACCAACGGTTTGGGAACTTCAAGAAATGGAGGATCTCAACCCAAACCAAATAAAGGTCATAAAGGACCAACAGAAAAGACCAGGGTAGCTATTCATAAACCGTCCCTATACACCAGAAATGGAAAGTATAGGAAAGCTACGAAGAATGGCCGGGTAAACAATATCGAGAGATCACCTTGCTATCTCTCGCAAGGCCATTCCAAGTACAAAAAGAGCTACATTCCATATAATGCGCTTCAAGGCAAATATGGAAGGTCTGAGATCCACATAGTTAGGAACTCACGGATGGAGAAAGGCAGACTCTATCCATCTAGTGAGAATTGGTCATCGAATCACAAT
>NC_044922.1:10562626-10566352 GCF_003576645.1 Ipomoea triloba | reverse complement strand
AAGGTATAAATGGATGCCTAAACTCACTAACCCACCAGGACCCAAAGTTTGGGTACCTAAACTTGCTTAATTGCCTTGCAGGACACCAGGGACATGTGGTTCATTGACAGTGGATGTTCGAGACATATGACGGGAAATCTAACACTGCTAGAGAACATCCAACCTATCGAAGGTCCCTTGGTGACATTTGGCGACAACGAGAAGAAGGGACGCACAAAAGCTGTTGGTGAAATTCAAAAGAATGAGCTGGTTATTAAGGGAGTATCCTACGTTGAAGGGCTCAAGTTCAATCTCCTTAGTACAAGCCAGTTCTGTGACAAAGGCTACAAGGTTGTCTTCACCAAAAGAAAATGCCAGATTATGAGCGAGGAATCTCTCGAAGTCGTCTTGGAAGCAGCAAGGAAAGGAAACATGTACATAGTGGATTGGAGGTCTGCAAAACCATCCCTATGTATGCTAGCAAGGAGCAAGGAAGACTTATGCTGGGATTGGCATAGTAAGCTTAGTCACCTGAACTTCAAGACTATCAACAAGCTTACTAAGAGGAACCTAGTCGAAGGACTGCCCAAAGTGACGTTTCGAAAGGACAAAATTTGTGAGGCATGTCAACGTTGCAAACAGATCAAATCCTCTTTCAAGAGCAAAGCCGAGACATCATCCACTAGACCATTAAGTCTTCTTCACATGGACTTATTTGGCCCAGTGGATCCACCCAGCATAAAGGGAAAGAAGTACACTCTTGTGGTAGTGGATGACTACACAAGATTCACTTGGACCGTGTTCTTAACCAAGAAAAGCGAGACAAAAATTGCCCTACCAAATCTTTTGAAGCAAGTTCAAGTTGAAAAGGATGTCTCGAAACTAAAGATCCGGTCAGATCAAGGTGGAGAGTTCGTTAATCAAGTAATCGAGAGCTACTGCAACGAGAACGGGATTCATCATCAACTGTCAGCTGCTCGAACACCTCAACAAAACGGGGTTGCTGAAAGAAGGAACAGAACTCTCAAAGAAGCCGCAAGGACCATGCTCTCGCAAGCCAACATATCACAAGGATTTTGGGCAGAAGCAATCAACACAGCGTGCTACACCCAAAATCGGTCCTTGATCGTAAAAGGAGTTGGAAAGACTCCATATGAGTTGTGGAATGGAAGAAAACCGAATGTAAGCCACTTCCACTCATTCGGGTGCAAATGCTATATTCACAACAATGGGAAGACTCAACGAAGAACTTTTGAAGAAAAGGCAGATGATGGAGTATTTCTGGGATACTCATCGACAAGCAAAGCACTCAGAGTCTTCAACAAGCGGAGTTTGGTGGTTGAAGAGTCCATACATGTTACCTTTGATGAAAGGGCATCAACAGATCAACCATCAAAGACAACGGAAGCTGCTGAGGAAGATCAGCNAGATTCAGATGATGAAGAATCTACCAAGAAGAAAGCACCTGATTCAGTTGATCCAATCCAGATCATAGATGTTCAAACCACATCTCAACCTTCAATGGAAGTATCAACTGAGGAGCCACAACCCGACCTAAGATGGCTGAGAAGTCACCCTGCTGATCAAGTGATTGGAGATGTACGTGACAGAGTTCGAACCAGATCAGCATACAGAGAAAGCATGTTTGCCTGTTTTCTATCTCAAATAGAGCCTAAGATGATAGATGAGGCTCTATGTGATCCAGATTGGGTGCAAGCCATGCAAGAGGAACTTCATCAATTTGAGCGGAACGATGTTTGGGAACTAGTTCCGAGACCTCATCATCAGAATGTCATTGGTACAAAGTGGGTTTTCAGAAACAAGATGAATGAGGATGGAGTTATTGTTAGGAACAAGGCCAGACTTGTTGCCAAAGGCTACTGTCAGGAGGAAGGAATAGATTTTGATGAAACCTTCGCTCCAGTGGCACGTCTCGAAGCCATACGCATCTTTCTCGCATATGCCGCCTTCAAAGACTTTAAGGTATATCAAATGGATGTCAAGAGCGCTTTTCTGAACGGACTTTTCGAAGAAGAGGTGTACGTTGAACAACCTCCGGGTTTCTTGAAGGACGTAGGAGCTGACAAAGTATACAAATTAAAGAAGGCACTTTATGGCTTAAAACAAGCTCCGAGAGCTTGGTATGATACCTTATCCTCTTTTCTAATTCAGTGTGGGTTCACCAAAGGCCTAGTGGACAAAACATTGTTTAGAATTAAGGACGGGGATCACATCTTATTGGTGCAAATCTATGTGGACGATATCATTTTTGGAAGCACCAATCCAAACTTGTGCGAGAAGTTCTCAAGATTGATGAAAGGGAAGTTCGAGATGAGCATGATGGGAGAACTAAACTACTTCCTTGGATTACAAGTGAGACAGCTTAAGGAAGGCATCTTCATCAATCAGGAGAAATACACCAAGGATCTGCTCAGAAAATACAATATAGAAGGGAAATCCTCAGTCAAAGTACCCATGGGAACCTCTCTACGTATCGATGTCGACAGTGAAGGTCGAGAGGTCGATCAGACAACTTATCGAGGTATCATCGGATCTCTTCTCTATTTAACTGCTAGTAGACCAGATATATCCTTTACAGTAGGTGTATGTGCTAGGTTTCAGGCAAGTCCTAAGGAAAGCCACTTAAATGCATCTAAAAAGATTCTTAGATATCTCAAAGATACGCAAAGTGTTGGACTTTGGTATTCGAGAGGTGGATCTTTCGAACTTATGGGTTATTCAGATGCGGACTTTGCCGGCTGTAAGATAGATCGAAAAAGCACATCAGGGACATGTCAGTTTCTAGGTGGAAGACTTGTCTCATGGTTTAGCAAGAAACAGCATTCGATAGCTACAAGCACCGCTGAGGCAGAGTATGTAGCAGCTGGAAGTTGCTGTGCTCAGGTTTTATGGATGAAGCAACAATTACTGGATTATGGGGTTGAGTGTAAGGAGGTTAAGATCATGTGCGACAATACAAGTGCTATTGCCATCACCCACAATCCAGTGTTACATTCTAGAACAAAGCATATTGATATTAAGTATCACTTCATCCGAGACCATGTTGAGAGGAAGGACATTATTTTGGAATATGTTGCAACGGAGGAGCAACTAGCAGATATTTTCACAAAAGCGTTATGTGAAAATAGATTCTCTCAACTAAGGTTAGAATTGGGAATGATAGAATTGGGATGAATGGTCAAATCTTATCTTCTTGTATTTAGTGCCATGAACTGTTTCGCATGTGAGGGGCGGTTTCATCAACTTTATGGCAGCTTTGGAGTTACACAAGCATTGAATGGTCAGTCATATTACATCCCGTGACTCAAAAGTGATAACCGTATTGGGCTATAAATAAGAGGGTTTCTTTCAGAAGTTCATATCATCAACTCTCCATGGAGAAGGTTTCTTTCAGAAGTTCATATCATCAACTCTCCATGGAGAAAAAGAATTTCAGAAGTTCATATCATCAACTCTCCATGGAGAAAAAGAAATTCAGAAGTTCATATCATCAACTCTCCATGGAGAAAAAGAAAGGAAAAGATGATTATCATCAACTCTCCATGGAGAAAAAGAAAGGAAAAGATGATGTTCCACAACTCTCCATGGAGAAAAAGAAAGGAAAAGATGATGTTCCACTCTTTTATAGAGGAAAGAAACCGGCAGTCAAGTCCAAAGATTTTCAAGGAGAAAACTATCCAGCAAGCAAGAATCCTATTCCCATCCAAGGTGAATGGATCCCCAAAT
>NC_044922.1:10554037-10562411 GCF_003576645.1 Ipomoea triloba | reverse complement strand
CGGAGCTTCCTGATAATCCAAGCAAGAATCCTATTCCCATCCAAGGTGAATGGATCCCCAAATACGAGGAGATCCACAACGATGGAATACTGGAATCGGGAGGAGAGTCTTGCACAAGAGGGACTCCTACTGCTGCACATTCTGGAAAAGGGCCTTCCTCAACCAAATGGAGAACCAAGGGAAATGGAGAGGAAGACCAGATGGGACTTTCTGAGGTCTGCAGCAGCCAAAGGGGTGATCATACCTAATCCAAAGACATTAAGAGGATTAGCGATGAAGATGGTCACTCCCAACTACAGTAAGCAGCTCCGGAGATAAGAACAAGAAAAGGGAATAGCCACCCCTAGTTCTGTTATTAGACAAATAGGACTTTAGATGGCTAGTTCCTGCTTTAACGATAGATTCCTATTAGGCTGACCAAGGCCAAACAAAAGTTTCTAGGGAATCTAATAGGATATTGATTCATATGTAATGTATCTGGAAATCACTAAATGAACTTAAGGATATGTTCCAAGTGATATCTTTTAGATGAATCAAACGTGTTTTTCTTGCAATCTGTGTTCGAAAGGTAGTTCGAGAGGTCACCCGATCAGTTTGTCTACATACGTTATGTCTCGAAGAAGGGTAGTTCGAGAGGTCACTTCGAAAGATAACAAACTGATATCTCTGAACGGAGGAATAAGGAGGGTTAGGGATCAATCACTCAGGGGGAAGATCCTTAACCAGATCAAGACGGAGGAATAAGGAGGTTTAGGGATCAATCACTCAGGGGGAAGATCCTTAAAGTCATGTGGAAGACAATTCACCTTCAAGAGGTGAATCTGATATATGAGGGGAAACGGCTAACTTTGGATATTAATGCTAGCCACGTGGTCATCGGTTACTGACGGTTTTCCGCACTTAAGGGCATTATCTTGATTAATGGGAGCATGCCTGTATAAACATCTCATTATATCCCACTATCCAAAAACCGCATTATACTTTACCAAAATACCCTTACCATATATTACATACATAACCGTTATAAAGGGTATTTCTGACCTTTTACTTCTTTGAAATTAACCGGTATCTTTTCTCGGATCAAATATTCAACCCTACCCATATATCCAACCCGAATCCACATGATATAAAAGCCAAATCCTTCTTCTTTACCCGGATTCAAGCTAAAACCGTTTACCCAAAATCCCCAAATCCTAAACGCAGTACACATTCCCTCCAAAACATCTAACCTTCATCAATGGCGTCCGAATCCTCTACATCAACCTCATCTTCCGACGCATATCAGAGGGAGTTGCTACACATTCGCTCTCAGATCAAACAAGTCAAGGCGGGGAGTATCCTTGACAGAAATGGCTTCATCACCAACTCCCCTAATCCAAAAATGGCGGAAAAAGTCCTGAAGAAGTTTGAGAAAGCAGGACTGATGAAATACATGACGCACGACTACGGGACCGTTCACCCCCTCGACTTCACAGAATGGTTCGCCAATGCCAAGGTCACGAAGGGTAAAATCGAAAGCCGCTTTAATGATTTTCCCATCACAACATCTGTAGGTGACCTCAGAGCGGCATTTGATTTCGCGTCATCGGAGGAAGCAGTCAAGCATCTATCGGATTACGACTTGGACAAGCAAGCCTTCTGGGAGAAAATCCGACTAGCGACTGCACCACCCAGAGCATCCTCTGCCCTCCGCAAGTACCACCTAAAGGAGAGGTTTGCTCTCGCTGCCGACCTAATCATGAAGTTTGTGCTCGGCAAGGTGTCCGGAACTGACGAGGTTAGTCTAGACCTCCTCAAAATCCTCCATGCCATTTGGAACAACAACAAGCTGGACTGGGCACATATTATCTTCAACTTCCTCCAACAGCAAGTGATACGCTCAGTCTCCAACACCAACCTGTCGATCAGTAAAAAGGTTGGTTTCGGCTTTGTTGTGCAATTTCTCCTAAGCCTGAAGGGCTTCGAACTGAGGGAGGGAAAAGAGATTCATCGAAATACCTATATGGGTAGGACGAAATCTCTAATCCCCAAAGCTAAAGGTGGTAAGGCTGCACCTTCTCCCTCACAGCCAAAAGGAAGGGGCAAAAGGAAAGCCCCAGCCAAGGAGAAAGACTCTGATGATGAGCCTTTGGATGCTCTGATTCAGAGAGTTGCTTTGAGGGCCAAAAAGGCCAAAAATATTGCTGTCACCCAGGTTCGAGAAGTGACACCGTCAGTTATACAAGTACCCTTCGAGGACAGGGCACAAGCCCAGGGGGAACCTCAGGCTACACTGGCCACTGAGGTTGAGAGAGTGCCCCCTACCAGGTCCCTGTCAAGAGATTTGTGTGTTAATGATGATATTACTGCTGAGGGTACTGGTGAATCTGTATTAGAACCTCGAGAGGAGGTTCAAGAGGTTGAAGGTACTGGGATCAGTGATCCAGTACAGGGGGATACAGAAGAGCCACGACAGGTGGTTCGAGAGATAGATGATCCAGCAGCTGAAGCTCAGGACTACATGGTAGCTGCTGATGATCAGGGCATTGTGGTCAGGGACCCAGTGCAACATGCTCTAAATGTTGAGTTGACACCCACTGAATCTGCTCAGATTGATAGATCAGTTGCTCAAGTAATAGCAGATGTCAGATTGGAAGATGATCTCTCGGAAAATGGTCGAGAGATCACTACTACAGAGGTTCTGTCTGACGGACAGAATGATGGAGAAGAAGAGGTCACTACTCAGTTGGAAGTGGAAGCACCTATTCTTGATGACTTCTCTAGGGTGATCAGGTGGATCAACTGGAGAACTAGTCCTTTCACTCAACTGATGGCCCAAGCAGCTGAGATGGAGGCAGAAGAACGGTTTGCACTTCAGTGGTTGGGTATCTCAGAGATCCCAGCTCATCATCTCCTAGACCTTGCCCACGAAACAAGAGTATTTAAGCTGAACAATGGAAGATCTGATAAGGGTAAAGGCATAGCTGAAGAAACCGAGGTTGAGCCAGAGGAGGATCCAGAACTTGATGCCCAATTTCGAGAAGATATCAGGCTCGCCACTGCCATCTCCTTGGGACAGAATGTTGAATTCACGAGAGGTCCAGGAGAGACCTCTAGGGTTGCTCACGATGATATCGCAACAGCCGCAATCCCACTGTCCCAAGTCAGTAACTCTGCTCTGGACGAACACGTAGAAGCTTCGAGGGGTGAATCCGAGACCTCTGAAGCACCTGAAGTGGCACCCAACACCGTTCTACTCTTGCCACCACCTGCGTCCACACCCTCGATTGACAACGATGAAGCTCAGACAGTTCGAGAGGGTGTAGTTCCGTTGCTCACACTGCCGGGTTTTCCTACTGCTCCTGAAATAATTATCATTCCAGACTCATCGGAGCAGACTGAAATGTAGTCCAATGAGCACTTAGAGCAGATTGCCCCAAGTCCTGCTGGTTCGAGGAGTACTGATGATACCATCGAAGGTGGAAACCGGGAAGCNCAAGCAATCAAGATATCAACCTTGGTCTCGATAAACTAACAATTCTCCAACAAAGCTGAATGACGGTCAGGAAGCATACTTAAAGTTTGGAAAAGAAGAATATCATGGAGATAGAATAATGAAGAGGTGCCGAACGTGAAGATTTCAAAATAGGCGGAAATGGATGACACGTCAGATTTCCACCACAAACGGTCAAAAGGTGCACCAATGCTGAAGTGGTCTGATTCCCTACAAACAAGGAATAATGGGAATATAAAAAGAGTAACTTTTACCAAAAGACGAAAGTGGAGCATGGACTCAAGAAAGTGAACTATGGAATATTCACTACAAGACAAAGAGGTTCAAGTTACAAGATCGCCACTCCATGAAATATGCTGAAAATATGCAAGACCCATGATCAGCATGGGAGACAAATTTCAAACGGAATAATTTTCCCTCCAACGGAATTATTCCTCTACTCTCATATATAAGGACGTAAAGACACAGAAGGAAAAAAAAAAGGGGAAAAGAGAGAAAAAGGAGTTAAAAAGAAAAGAGGTTCGAAATTCTTAAGAAGTGTCTGTCTAAAACGTTCAAGTGCAAGTGCTCAACTTGGAATATCATCCTGATATTCAAAACAGCGAGAAAACACATCTTAGTGTTTTAAGAGAGTTACAAAGCTTAAACTGTTATACATCTAGAAGGTGACCGAAGCTGCTCTACATCGAAGTTGATTCAACGATAGCTTGTGGTCAGATTGGAGTCTGTTACATTCAACTGTGACAACCAAAAACACCTTGCTTTGGATTAAGCAAGAGAGGTGGAGTAACCTGGCAGCTGTCCGAGTGAAAGAAACCTGAGGCTTGACGCGGGCTTGGTGATCAAAGGTCAAGTGCTCGAGAGGTGGAGTAGCTGGAAGCGGGGAGAAAAACCTTGGAGAGGCGGAGTAACCTGGGAAGCTGTCTTGTGAAGATCCTGAGGCTTGACGCGGGCTTGGTGATCAAAGGTCAAGTGCTCGAGAGGTGGAGTAACAAGAAGCGGGGCGAAAAACCTGAGGCTTGAGGCGGGCTTCGTGATCAAAGCTCAAGCGCTCGATATTGTACTAAAAAGGGAAGTTTTTAGTGCAATCCTTCCAGGGAGTTTCTGGAAGAAGAGTGGACGTAGGCGGGTTGGCCGAACCACTTAAAAATCTCTCTTGCATTTACTTACTGCTTTTATCTCTCGCTAACCTCTCGATTGCACTGCATATTAACACACTTCTCGAACTAACTCAAACTCGTGCTAACTAAAAGGGGATAACATTTCCGCTGCGCATAAAACTTTGTCTTCACCTCGTGAGGTATCAAACCTAAACATCCTAAGTTCAATACACACGAGAGGTCGAAAAGATTTGCAAAATCTTATACAAGTCTATTCACCCCCCCCTTAGACTTGTACCCCATCCCCTTGGGACCAACACAAACTCCATTTTCAGGACTCCGGCCTAACCAAAACACCAACCTTATGACTTCTTTCTAGCACTCCCTTTTCAGGGAGGCACGGTTGACCGAGTACCGACACCATTTTCAGGACTCCGGCCTAACCAAAACACCAACCTTATGACTTCTTTCTAGCACTCCCTTTTCAGGGAGGCACGGTTGACCGAGTACCGACACCATTTTCAGGACTCTGGCCTAACCAAAACACCAACCTTATGACTTCTTTATCGCACTCCCTTTTCAGGGAGGCGTGGTTGACCGAGTGCCGACACCATTTTCAGGACTCCGGCCTAACCAAAACACCAACCTTATGACTTCTTTCTCGCTCTCCCTTTTCAGGGAGGCACGGTTGACCGAGTACCGACACCATTTTCAGGACTCCGGCCTAACCAAAACACCAACCTTATGACTTCTTTCTCACAGTCCCTTTTTAGGGAGGCACGGTTGACCTAGTGCCGACTCCATTTTCAGGACTCCGCCAAACCAAAACAACAAACTTATGACCTCTTTCTCGCACTCTCTTTTCAGGGAGGCACGGCTGATCGAGTGCCGACTCCAATTTCAGGACTCCGCCTAACCAAAACACCAAACTTATGACCTCTTTCTCGCACTCTCTTTTCAGGGAGGCACGGCTGATCGAGTGCCGACTCCATTGTCAGGACTCCGGCCTAACCAAAACACCAACCTTATGACTTCTTTCTCGCACTCCCTTTTCAGGGAGGCGTGGTTGACCGAGTACCGACACCATTTTCAGGACTCCGGCCTAACCAAAACCCCAACCTTATGACTTCTTTCTCAAACTCCCTTTTCAGGGATGCACGGTTGACCGAGTGCAAACTCCATTTTCAAGACTCCGGCCTAACCAAAACACCAACCTTATGACTTCTTTCTAGCACTCCCTTTTCAGGGAGGCACGGTTGACCGAGTACCGACACCATTTTCAGGACTCCGGCCTAACCAAAACACCAACCTTATGACTTCTTTCTCCCATTTTCAGGACTCCGCCTAACCAAAACACCAAACTTATGACCTCTTTCTCGCACTCTCTTTTCAGGGAGGCACGGCTGATCGAGTCTTTCTCGCACTCTCTTTTCAGGGAGGCACGGCTGATCGAGTGCCGACTCCACTCTCTTTTCAGGGAGGCACGGCTGATCGAGTGCCGACTCCATTCTCTTTTCAGGGAGGCACGGCTGATCGAGTGCCGACTCCATTCTCTTTTCAGGGAGGCACGGCTGATCGAGTGCCGACTCCATTATTAGGACTCCGACCTAACCAAAACACCAACCTTATGACTTCTTTCTCAAACTCCCTTTTCAGGGATGCACGGTTGACCGAGTGCAAACTCCATTTTCAGGACTCCGGCCTAACCAAAACACCAACCTTATGACTTCTTTCTCACAGTCCCTTTTTAGGGAGGCACGGTTGACCTAGTGCCGACTCCATTTTCAGGACTCCGCCTAACCAAAACACCAAACTTATGACCTCTTTCTCGCACTCTCTTTTCAGGGAGGCACGGCTGATCGAGTGCCGACTCCATTTTCAGGACTCCGCCTAACCAAAACACCAAACTTATGACCTCTTTCTCGCACTCCCTTTTTAGGGAGGCACGGTTGACTGAGTGCCGACTCCATTTTCAAGACTCCGGCCTAACCAAAACACCAACCTTATGACTTCTTTCTCACAGTCCCTTTTTAGGGAGGCACGGTTGACCTAGTGCCGACTCGATTTTCAGGACTCCGCCTAACCAAAACCCCAAACTTATGACCTCTTTCTCGCACTCTCTTTTCAGGGAGGCACGGCTGAACGAGTGCCGACTCCATTGTTAGGACTCCGACCTAACCAAAACACCAACCTTATGACTTCTTTCTCGCATTCCCTTTTCAGGGAGGCACGGTTGACTGAGTGCCGACTCCATTTTCAAGACTCCGGCCTAACCAAAACACCAACCTTATGACTTCTTTCTCGCACTCCCTTTTCAGGGAGGCGCGGTTGACCGAGTGCCGACTCCATTTTCAGGACTCCGCCTAACCAAAACCCCAAACTTATGACCTCTTTCTCGCACTCTCTTTTCAGGGAGGCACGGCTGATCGAGTGCCGACTCCATTGTTAGGACTCCGTCCTAACCAAAACACCAACCTTATGACTTCTTTCTCAAACTCCCTTTTCAGGGATGCACGGTTGACCGAGTGCAAATTCCATTTTCAGGACTCCGGCCTAACCAAAATACCAACCTTATGACTTCTTTCTCACACTCCCTTTTCAGGGAGGCACGGTTGAGCGAGTGCCGACTCCATTTTCAGGAGTCCGGCCTAACCAAAACACCAACCTTATGACTTCTTTCTCGCACTCCCTTTTCAGGGAGGCGTGGTTGACCGAGTGCCGACACCATTTTCAGGACTCCGGCCTAACCAAAACACCAACCTTATGACTTCTTTCTCACACTCCCTTTTCAGGGAGGCACGGTTGAGCGAGTGTCGACTCCATTTTCAGGAGTCCGGCCTAACCAAAACACCAACCTTATGACTTCTTTCTCACAGTCCCTTTTTAGGGAGGCACGGTTGACCGAGTGCCGACACCATTTTCAGGACTCNGTACAAAAAGAGCTACATTCCATATAATGCGTCTCAAGGCAAATATGGAAGGTCTAAGATCCACATAGTTAGGAACTCACGAATGGAGAAAGGCAGATTCTATCCATCTAGTGAGAATTGGTCATCGAATCAGAATTTCTGGAAGAAACCTCACTTTCAGCAATTTCACATGACCAAACAGCGTATGAAAGGCATGGTGCATAAGCCAGTTGAAAAGTCTCTACCTAAGTTGATTTATGCACCAAAGAGGCCTAAAACATTTGCTAGCATTCCTTATGATTATCAAACGTACAATGGCTACATTGCACCTAGGCCTGGAATAATGGGCACAAGGTATAAATGGATGCCTAAACTCACTAACCCACCAGGACCCAAAGTTTGGGTACCTAAACTTGCTTAATTGCCTTGCAGGACACCAGGGACATGTGGTTCATTGACAGTGGATGTTCGAGACATATGACGGGAAATCTAACACTGCTAGAGAACATCCAACCTATCGAAGGTCCCTTGGTGACATTTGGCGACAACGAGAAGAAGGGACGCACAAAAGCTGTTGGTGAAATTCAAAAGAATGAGCTGGTTATTAAGGGAGTATCCTACGTCGAAGGGCTCAAGTTCAATCTCCTTAGTACAAGCCAGTTCTGTGACAAGGGCTACAAAGTTATCTTCACCAAAAGCAAATGCCAGATTATGAGCGAGGAATCTCTCGAAGTCGTCTTGGAAGCAGCAACGAAAGGAAACATGTACATAGTGGATTGGAGGTCTGCAAAACCATCCCTATGTATGCTAGCAAGGAGCAAGGAAGATTTATGCTGGGATTGGCATAGTAAGCTTAGTCATCTGAACTTCAA
>NC_044922.1:10545755-10552909 GCF_003576645.1 Ipomoea triloba | reverse complement strand
GGAAGTATCAACTGAGGAGCCACAACCCGACCTAAGATGGCTGAGAAGTCACCCTGCTGATCAAGTGATTGGAGATGTACGTGACAGAGTTCGAACCAGATCAGCATACAGAGAAAGCATGTTCGCTTGTTTTCTATCTCAAATAGAGCTTAAGATGATTGATGAGGCTCTATGTGATCCAGATTGGGTGCAAGCCATGCAAGAAGAACTTCATCAGTTTGAGCGGAACGATGTTTGGGAACTAGTTCCGAGACCTCATCATCAGAATGTCATTGGTACAAAGTGGGTCTTCAGAAACAAGATGAATGAGGATGGAGTTATTGTTAGGCACAAGGCCAGACTTGTTGCCAAAGGCTACTGTCAGGAGGAAGGAATAGATTTTGATGAAACCTTCGCTCCAGTGGCACGTCTCGAAGCCATACGCATCTTTCTCGCATATGCCGCCTTCAAAGACTTTAAGGTATATCAAATGGATGTCAAGAGCGCTTTTCTGAACGAACTTCTCGAAGAAGAGGTGTACGTTAAACAACCTCCGGGTTTCTTGAAGGACGTGGGAGCTAACAAAGTATACAAATTAAAGAAGGCACTTTACGGCTTAAAACAAGCTCCGAGAGCTTGGTATGATACCTTATCCTCTTTTCTACTTCAGTGTGGGTTCACCAAAGGCCTAGTGGACAAAACATTGTTTAGAATTAAGGACGGGGATCACATCTTATTGGTGCAAATCTATGTGGACGATATCATTTTTGGAAGCACCAATCCAGACTTGTGCGAGAAGTTCTCCAGGTTGATGAAAGGGAAGTTCGAGATGAGCATGATGGGAGAACTAAACTACTTCCTTGGATTACAAGTGAGACAGCTTGAGGAAGGTATCTTCATTAATCAGGAGAAATACACCAAGGATCNGAAAGGGAAGTTCGAGATGAGCATGATGGGAGAACTAAACTACTTCCTTGGATTACAAGTGAGACAGCTTAAGGAAGGTATCTTCATCAATCAGGAGAAATACACCAAGGATCTGCTCAGAAAATACAATATAGAAGGGAAATCCTCAGTCAAAGTACCCATGGGAACCTCTCTACGTATCGATGTCGACAGTGAAGGTCGAGAGGTCGATCAGACAACTTATCGAGGTATCATCGGATCTCTTCTCTATTTAACTGCTAGTATACCAGATATATCCTTTGCAGTAGGTGTATGTGCTAGGTTTCAGGCAAGTCCTAAGGAAAGCCACTTAAATGCATCTAAAAAGATTCTTAGATATCTCAAAGGTACGCAAAGTGTTGGACTTTGGTATTCGAGAGGTGGATCTTTCGAACTTATGGGTTACTCAGATGCGGACTTTGCCGGCTGTAAGATAGATCGAAAAAGCACATCAGGGACATGTCAGTTTCTAGGTGGAAGACTTGTCTCATGGTTTAGCAAGAAACAGCATTCAATAGCTACAAGCACCGCTGAGGCAGAGTATGTAGCAGCTGGAAGTTGCTGTGCTCAGGTTTTATGGAGGAAGCAACAATTACTGGATTATGGGGTTGAGTGTAAGGAGGTTAAGATCATGTGTGACAATACAAGTGCTATTGCCATCACCCACAATCCAGTGTTACATTATAGAACAAAGCATATTGATATTAAGTATCACTTCATCCGAGACCATGTTGAGAGGAAGGACATTATTTTGGAATATGTTGCAACGGAGGAGCAACTAGCAGATATTTTCACAAAAGCGTTATGTGAAAATAGATTCTCTCAACTAAGGTTAGAATTGGGAATGATAGAATTGGGATGAATGGTCAAATCTTATCTTCTTGTATTTAGTGCCATGAACTGTTTCGCATGTGAGGGGCGGTTTCACCAACTTTATGGCAGCTTTGGAGTTACACAACCATTGAACGGTCATTCATATTGCATCCCGTGACTCAAAAGTGATAACCTTATTGGGCTATAAATAAGAGGGTTTCTTTCAGAAGTTCATATCATCAACTTCTCATGGAGAAAAAGAAAGGAAAAGATGATGTTCCATTCTTTTATAGAGGAAAGAAACCGGCAGTCAAGTCCAAAGATTTTCAAGGAGAAAACTATCCAGAATCAACGAAGGGTGAACAGATTACGGAGCTTCCTGATAATCCAAGCAAGAATCCTATTCCCATCCAAGGTGAATGGATCCCCAAATACGAGGAGATCCACAACGATGGGATACTGGAATCGGGAAGAGAGTCTTGCACAAGAGGGACTCCTACTGCTGCACATTCTGGAAAAGGGCCTTCCTCAACCAAATGGAGAACCAAGGGAAATGGAGAGGAAGACCAGATGGGACTTTCTGAGGTCAGCAGCAGTCAAAGGGGTGATCATACCTAATCCAAAGACCTTAAAAGGATTAGCGATGAAGATGGTCACTCCCAACTATAGTAAGCAGCTCCGGAGAGAAGAACAAGAAAAGGGAATAGCCACCCCTAGTTCTGTTATTAGACAAATAGAACTTTAGATGGCTAGTTCCCGCCTTAACGATAGATTCCTATTAGGCTGACCAAGGCCAAACAAAAGTTTCTAGGGAATCTAATAGGATATTGATTCATATGTAATGTATCTGGAAATCACTAAATGAACTTAAGGATATGTTCCAAGTGATATCTTTTAGATGAATCAAACGTGTTTTTCTTGCAATCTGTGTTCGAAAGGTAGTTCAAGAGGTCACCCGATCAGTTTGTCTACATACGTTATGTCTCGAAGAAGGGTAGTTCGAGAGGTAACTTCGAAAGATAACAAACTGATATCTCTGAACGGAGGAATAAGGAGGGTTAGGGATCAATCACTCAGGGGGAAGATCCTTAACCAGATCAAGACGGAGGAATAAGGAGGGTTAGGGATCAATCACTCAGGGGGAAGATCCTTAACCAGATCAAGACGGAGGGATAAGGAGGTTTAGGGATCAATCACTCAGGGGGAAGATCCTTAAACTCATGTGGAAGACAATTCACCTTCGAGAGGTGAATCTGATATATGAGGGGAAACGGCTAACTTTGGATATTAATGCTAGCCACGTGGTCATCGGTTACTGACGGTTTTTTTTTTTTTTTGCACTTAAGGGCATTATCTTGATTAATGGGAGCATGCCTGTATAAACATCTCATTATATCCCACTATCCAAAAACCGCATTATACTTTACCAAAATATCCTTACCATACATTACATACATAACCGTTATAAAGGGTATTTCTGACCTTTTACTTCTTTGAAATTAACCGGTATCTTTTCTCGGATCAAATATTCTACCCTACCCATATATCCAACCCGAATCCACATGATATAAAAGCCAAATCCTTCTTCTTTACCCGGATTCAAGCTAAAACCGTTTACCCAAAATCCCCAAATCCTAAACGCAGTACTCATTCCCTCTAAAACATCTAACCTTCATCAATGGCGTCCCAATCCTCTACGTCAACCTCATCTTCCGACGCATATCAAAGGGAATTACTACACATTCGCTCTCAGATCAAACAAGTCAAGGCGGGGAGTATCCTTGACAGAAACGGCTTCATCACCAACTCCCCTAATCCAAAAATGGCGGAAAAAGTCCTGAAGAAGTTTGAGAAAGCAGGACTGATGAAATACATGACGCACGACTACGGGACCGTTCACCCCCTCGACTTCACAGAATGGTTCGCAAATGCCAAGGTCACGAAGGGTAAAATCGAAAGCCGCTTTAATGACTTTCCCATCACAACATCTGTAGGCGACCACAGAGCGGCATTTGATTTCGCGTCATCGGAGGAAGCAGTCAAGCATCTATCGGATTACGACTTGAACAAGCAAGCTTTCTGGGAGAAAATCCGACTAGCGACTGCACCACCCAGAGCATCCTCTGCCCTCCGCAAGTACCACCTAAAGGAGAGGTTTGCTCTCGCTGCCGACCTAATCATGAAGTTTGTGCTCGGCAAGGTGTCCGGAACTGACGAGGTTAGTCTAGACCTCCTAAAAATCCTCCATGCCATTTGGAACAACAACAAGCTGGACTGGGCACATATTATCTTCAACTTCCTCCAACAGCAAGTGATGCGCTCAGTCTCCAACGCCAACCTGTCGATCAGTAAAAAGGTTGGTTTCGGCTTTGTTGTGCAATTTCTCCTAAGCCTGAAGGGCTTCGAACTGAGGGAGGGAAAAGAGATTCATCGAAATACCTATATGGGTAGGACGAAATCTCTAGTCCCCAAAACTAAAGGTGTTAAAGCTGCACCTTCTCCCTCACAGCCAAAAGGAAGGGGCAAAAGGAAAGCCCAAACCGAGGAAAAGAATTCCGATGATGAACCTCTCGATGTACTGATACAAAGGGTTCATCTGCCAAAGAGGGCTAGGAAAGCCAAAACTGTTGCTGTCACCCGGGTTCAAGAGGTGGAACCGTCAGTTATACAAGTACCCTTCGAGGACAGGGCACAAGCCCAGGGGGAACCTCAGGCTACACTGGCCACTGAGGTTGAGAGAGTGCCCCCTACCAGGTCCCTGTCAAGAGATTTGTGTGTTAATGATGATATTACTGCTGAGGGTACTGGTGACTCTGTTGGTTTATCTCGAGAGATGGCTCGAGAGGTTGAAGGTACTGGGATCAGTGATCCAGTACAAGGAGATGCAGAAGAACCATGTGAGATGGTTCGAGAGACAGACTACACAGTCAGGGTGGAAGATGATCTCTTGGAGCATAGTCGAGAGATCACAGCTCAGATAGACGAAGCAATCTCTGCTACTGAAATCATCTCTGATGGGCGGGATGACTTATATGAAGAAGTTTCCACTCAGTTGGCAGTGGAAGCACCCACTCTTGATGACTTCTCCAGGGTGATCAGGTGGATCAACTGGAGAACCAGTTCTTTCACTCAATTGATGAGTCAAGCAGCTGAAATGGAGGCAGAAGAGCAGTTTGCACTCCAGTGGTTGGGCATCTCCGAGATCCCAGCTCAACAACTGATGGATCTTGCCCACGAAACACGAGTAATGAAGCTGAACAGTGAAAGAACTGATAAAGGGAAGAGCATAGCAGTTGAAGCACCAGAAGTTGAAGCTGAGCCTGAAGAAGATCCTGAAACAGAAGCACGATTTCGAGAAGATATCAGGCTCGCCACTGCCATCTCCTTGGGACAGAACGTTGAGTTCACGAGAGGGCCAGGAGAGACCTCTGGGGTTGCTCACGATGATATTGCAACAGCCGCAATCCCACTGTCCCAAGTCAGCAACTCTGCTCTGGACGAACAGGTAGAAGCTTCGAGAGGTGAATCCGAGACCTCTGAAGCACTTCAAGTGGCACCTAACACCGTTCTACTTCTGCCACCACCTGAGTTCACACCTTCGACCGCTACTGATGAAGCACAGACAATTCGAGAGGGTGAAGTGACCGCTACTGATGAAGCACAGACAATTCGAGAGGGTGAAGTTCCGTCTACTGATGAAGCACAGACAATTCGAGAGGGTGAAGTTCCGTTGCTTGATGAAGCACAGACAATTCGAGAGGGTGAAGTTCCGTTGCTCACTGAAGCACAGACAATTCGAGAGGGTGAAGTTCCGTTGCTCACACTGCCGGGTTTTCCTACTGCTCCTGAAATAATTATCATTCCAGACTCATCGGAGTAGACTGAAATGCAGTCAAATGAGCAACATGAGCAGAATGCCCCAAGTCCTGCTGGTTCGAGGAGTACTGATGATACCATCGAAGGTGGAAACCCGGAAGCACCTGTCGACACTACGTCTCCAACCTCACCAGCAGATGACAAAGTTCCCAGCACTGGTTCGAGAGGTGATGCTGAGGGGGAACCTCTATTGGATGAAAACAGGGAAGCGTCCAATACCGAAGAACCCTCTCTGGCTGACCCTATCTCCACAGTTGCTGAAGCTGAGGCTCCAGGTTCGAGAGGTGAGGAGCAAGAAGTGATCCATCCCTCAGGTGGAAACCGGGAAGCACCTGACATGGAGCTACCTTCGAGCTCTGAACCTTGTGTCCCTGTGGATCCTCAGACATTAAATCGAGAGGTGGACTCGCAACTGCAAGTCATGGGTGGAAATCTGGAAGCACCCAAGTCCCCTCCGACGAAAGGTACATCTCGATCCTCATCTCCTACTTCTGACTATGATCAACAGGCCGAAGAAGTCTTCATTGGCGAAGTGCGTCAATTCATGGCTGATCAATCTCAGAAGATGGCTCAGCTCGAAAGAATACTCGCTGTGGTCCGCAATGCTGCAATGCCTGCTGATGGCACAAGTGAATCCCAAGGCCGTCATGCCGAACTTCTCGAACAGGCGATATGGGCTGAGGATGCAGCACGGAAAGCCACTGATGAAGCCGCTGTAGCTCGAGCAGAGGCTGCAAGTGCGAGGGCTGAATTAGCCGAGATGCGAGCAGAGCTTCGAGCCTTCCAATATTCCAGTGAACTTCGACAGGATGTGATGAAGGCTATCTAGATGACCTGTCGAACCAAGTCCCTGCCCAACTTCAAGCAATCTTCGAAGGTATGTCCACACTCCTCTCCCGTGCTGATGATGCCAACAAGGGGGAAAATAAAGAGAAAAAGATGGGGGACACCACGGGCAAGAAAAGGGCAGCAAGCGAACCAGCTGGACCACCTCCAAAAATACCAAGAATCATGAGCAAAGCAGTGGAGGATGCTAAACAGGCAGAAAACCTAAGGGTCCAGCGTACACTAGAAATGGAGAAAAGGAGAGAAGAGGACAGAGAAAGAAGAAGAAAAAGACAAGAACGACAGTCAGAAGAAGAAAGGAAGATAGATTTTCTCATGACAAACTTTAAGTTTGGGAACAGAGAAGACACTGAACAAATTCTGACTCTGGAGATATTCAAGCTTCTGAAAATCACTGGGATATCTACACACAGCAATATGTCTCCAGAAGAATGCATTGCATGGTGGAAAAGATGGAGTAATTGATGGTGAGTTCGTGGGGGAAGCCTACAGGAACTACAGGCATCTAGACGTCACAGAAGAATACTTAAGCCTGGTAAATCCGAAAGACCCCATCAAGACACGAGAAGCCATTAACAAGAAAAGGAAAGCCAACAAGAAGTAAGCTCCCGTGGTCCAAACTCCATCTCATTTCAATGTATTGATATCTATGTTGTTCTTGGTCTTATTTCTTTCAATCTTGTCTACTAAACTCT
>NC_044922.1:10524353-10541926 GCF_003576645.1 Ipomoea triloba | reverse complement strand
ACTCGTGCTAACTAAAAGGGGATAACATTTCCGCTGCGCATAAAACTTTGTCTTCACCTCGTGAGGTATCAAACCTAAACATCCTAAGTTCAATACACACGAGAGGTCGAAAAGATTTGCAAAATCTTATACAAGTCTATTCACCCCCCCCCCTCTAGACTTGTACCCCATCCCCTTGGGACCAACAACAATTTCTACCAATATGCACACAATAAAGTTCACATCAACATCCCTAATTCATCAATTACTATCAATTACTCAATCTCAAGAAACCTCAACCAACTTAAGGAATTTCCTTACCTCAAAGTGGTCACAAACCCTTAGGAATAACTTTGGATGATTTCCCCCAAATTCCACCTTGAAACCCTAGGTTAAAAACATCACCATAACAAGGTATTTCAAGGAATTAATCTCAAATTCATACTCTAGGAAGGAAAATATAACTATTTACCGAATAAAAACGAAGATTTACCGAATGTTTGAAGACTTTAGTTAAGGAATTGGCTATGGTAGTTGAAGCTTGGATGAAGAAGATGATGATGTTTTCTCCTCCCTTTTTCCTTCTTAATATTTCGGCCAAATGGCCAAAAAAAGGGAGAAAAGTCCTTATAAAGCAAGATAAAATTTTTGGGATAATATTTGAGTGACACATGTCAAATCCCTATTCGTAGTTTTAAGAAAATATCTCAATTTAGACAGTTCGGGGTCAAAACAGATGAATTTTCGGTAGAAAATAATTTAAATAGAATATTTCTTGAAACCACAATTTTATTCCAGTCAAAAGCTCCAATTTGGGCTAGGTTCGGTACACGGCGAAATTTCGCGATGTACGATCAAAAATAAATTTTTGCTGCTATGGGCTAATTTAATTCAATAGGAAATTCAAGAATAATAGTATGGTGTCTAAAAATCCATTTTCTAGGACAAACGGGTCCGAATACTAGTTCCTAAAATCTTTACGGTTCGTGACCGGGACGTACGATCGCAGCTTAATAACAACTACACTCACTTATAAAAATTCTTTTGAAGTATCGGGAGATCATAACTCATGTATGTCAATACCTTAGGATAAAATAATAATGTTAATAAAATACGGGGTATTACAGAATGTCCCAAGATGGGAAACATCCTTGAATACCCACAAAGATAAAGGAAAGGTAAAATTCATAGTTTGAAAAATTCTAGACTCAAACACCCTTCTTAGTTCTTCTAAGAAGGTGTCTATTTCCTTTTCGTTTACTCTCTTCTCCCCCTAAAGATTTCATCATCTCTTTCAAACCATATCTCCTCACTCCCTTCCTCATTTTCGAGTGTGGTCAACTCTCTCCACTCATTTCCTACCCTCTCTTCCTCACACTCATTTTCTTCATCACTCCAATCTGTTTGATTAGAAAAATCACTAACATTCTCACACGAATAGAATGAAGCATCATCCCCTTCACTCATCAACTCACTTTCACCCAAAGTAAAGGATTCATCTTCCAAGAAGTTAAAGCAATCAAAATCATTAGTAAACAAGATAGAATCCTTACAAGCATTAGTCAACGCATAAAACTTTTCTAGGGAATCATCCTCCCGAAATTTAAAGCAATCATAATCATATATGATGGAAGTATTAATTCGAAGGGAGTCATCCACAAGGGTGTTTTCTAAAAGAGCACAAGGATTTTCAAGATTATTATCACAAAGAAGATTAGGAATTTTACCATATTTTGGCTCTTCATCTTCCCATACTATTTCGATGTTCTCATCCTCACTCTCCATCTCTACTTCCTTTTGATTTTCCAATTCGAAAATTGCGACTTCTTCAAGCACCGGGGCGTAACAATCCTCCATTCTTTCGAAACTCTCCTCTCCCTTAGCATTTTGCGCGTTTTCGACTTCTTGTACAATCCTTGGATGGGCTTCCAAAGTGGGGATGTTATCCATGACGATGGAGTTAGCTCGGGGCTCATTCATTTTCATGAGCTCCTTTATCATGGACATCATCTTCGTTTCAACTTCTTCTAGTGGAAGTCCTTCTTTCCGGACGGTAGCGAGATAGTCCTTTAGTTCGCTCTTGATTTCAGCTTTTAGTTTAGCCGTATCCTCCTTAGCCATCCTAGTGAATTCGTCAATTTTTGCTTTTAGAATTTCAATTTCATCGGTGGCCGGTGGGATATAATCGCAAGGATCTATATGGGTATTATATGGGTAAGAGGGTAGTGTTTCAAAGGAATAGGTAGTATTGTTTTCTTTGTGGTTTTGTGATGGAGGTGGGTAATAAGTGTTTAGTTGGGAATTGGGAAATGAATTTCACTCGAGAGTATAGCTTGGATCAAGTTGTTGCATCATTTGCGCAAGCTTACTCTCTATGTTTTGGGATATTTCTTTGGAGCTTAATGAGTCAATTTCTTGATTGGAGTATTGTGAAGGGTAATTTTATTGAAAAGGTGGAGGTGGTGTTTCATAAGGGTATGGGTGATGATTGGGTGTATGGATTGGATAGTGATATGAAGCTGGTAATTGACATGTTGGTGGAATTGGGTAATGGTATGGATGTGGGTAGTGGTGTGTTGGTGGAAGGTAACTATAAGTGGAATGTGGGTAATAGGGATATGGTTGGGGTTGAGGATTTGTATAGAATTGTCCTCCATGGTGTGGGTAATCATGGGAATTCATTTTAGCACTTATTGGCAAGCTTCAAGAGGTTTGATTAAAGAGAATTTCTTGCACAATAGCTCAGCCAACAACAAATAATTTTGCAACTAGAAGTAGTTGCAAGTGAGCACAAGATATTCAAGATAATATAAGCTCACTTTTTCAAGCAAATAACAAAAATAAGAAAAGCAAATAAACAAAAAGAAAGCAATTCAAGAACTCTTAAAATTCTACTTCTAAGATGTCAACACTATTTGAAACCGTTTGCCATCCCCGGCAACGACGCCATTTTGACAATATTGTGAGTATGGGGTGAGGGTGAATATGAAGTGGTACGGAAGGTGGTAAAACGAAGAGTCAAGACTCCCCGAGTGTCGTGTCTCTCAAGGATGACGAATGGGAATCGAGTTAGTGTGTTGGCATCTAAGAGGTTGAAGAGAAAGAGTTACAGGAGTGCTAATGGTTGGATTCATTTGTAAGAAGGGGAAGGTTGATAGTGGTTGTGTAAAATAAAGAAGAGTAAAGTGGAGATTGGGGCTTTAGGCTTTTCCATGTGGTCTATCTTTGGATAGTTTTGCGAGTGCAAGTCGTGGAATAGACTAGTGAGTTCGTGGCATATCACCAAGTGGCGTCACACTTTGGACTCCCACATCCTCATTCGGTTGGGACATTTCATCAAACACTTTGTCTACCACTCCTCTCGGATCTTGTCCTTTCGGACTAAGAGCGGAGATGTGGGTGAGTTAGACTCGTGAGTGGCCGCTATCGCGCACACACTCACTTCCTTTGGGTTTGCTACCTAATGTGGCCACAAAAGGCACAAAGCTTGAGGAACATCATCCACACAAGTTCAACATCCAATAAACAAGCAATTCACAAATCAAAGCAATAATATTAAACATCCACATAGATCTACCATGGGGCCACCAATCCCATATTTAATCTACTCTATCATACTAGAGAAACAAGAAAGGGAAGGAAAATTCAAAGAAACAAGTATTGAATTAGAAAATGAAGAGAATGGTTACCACCCTTTTGAGAAGGGGATCTTACAACCTTGATCTTGAAAATCCAATCTCATCTCTTGCCCTTGATCTATTCTAAAACTTATGAAAGAAAGGAATTTTCTCCCAAGAGGGGAGAAAACCCTCTAAATCTATTCTAGCCTATTCTAACAATTTTCTGATCTAGTCTCCTCCTCTTTTAGGTTTAGGGCAAAAGGGATTTATATAGGTGACAAAAAGGGGACAAATTCCCAAAATTGCCCTTGGCCCGACCACGCTTGCTCACACGCGTGTGAGTGGCGTGGTGGCTCTCTGGAATAATTCCACGTCGAGCCACACGCGTATGAGGCTGCTTGGGACGCTACTGCATTTCGGCTTGTTTGTCTTTTGCTCTATTTTAGCTTTAAATCCCTCTCCAACCTGTGAAATACTTCAAAACTCTTTCTAGAAATGTTGTTAGAAGATTTTAATCGCATTTGAGCTAAAATGCATGCAATTGTTGTAATCGGATGCTAAAACGATGCGCTTTTAATCTAATAAAGACCCCTTATAAGTGCTATCCTTGGCGCTTATCAGATAGTATTGGCAATAACACGCCCTCTAGTTCCTATACCTTATCACTCAGTCAATCAACTATTTCAAGAAACATACACCCTTTCTACACTTAAAAATAAACATCGTCCTCGATGTTTCCATGAGGAACGGAGGAAATAAGATATATGTTCAAAGGGTCCTAAACACGCCCCTTTTCCACACTTAAAAAGTGTAAACTGGGCTGAAATATTTCTAGTAAGATCACATCCGACATAACAATCTCATGCAACTCTTCATGTGCATCCCTATTAAAATTTTGTGCAGTATGTACTTGCCCTTCAAAATTTGGTCAGAGTAAAGCTAAAGAAATGAAGAATTCAAAGTATACCTTTCAAGATTGGTTTTCTTGGATGATGGTGGAGTGGTATCTTCTTCTCCTTATTTTGTGGGTTGCCTCCCATGAGCGCCACGTTTAACGTCTTTGGCTAGACGAAACGTGCAAAACAAGACATAACAGAATATAACCAAAAATATAAACAAACATAGAAACAAAAAGATTGTCCGCAATCATAGTTTTAGAATTATCCAACACAAATCATCATTGTTTTTCTCTTTTTCTCCGGTGCCTTCTTTCTTCACGTTCTCTTGAGGTCTTTATCTCCCTTGCAATCTCTTCCAATTTCTGCATCTGCTCCAAGTGCAATTGATATTGGAAGTTCTGAAGGGATCTCCAATCGGTGACTGGGGTAAACCAACTTGGGATGTTGTAGCTTTCAGGGTTGGAAGTTTGCTCCTCGGCTTGGGGTGGAGGTACGGATGGTCTAGGCTCTCGTGGTGGTGGAGAATACATCGAAGAGTCCACAGGCGAGTACAACTCGTTTGAAGATGGGGAAAGGAATGACATCGGCGAGGGTGTAAATCCCGGAGATGTCATTGGCGTGTCGGTATGGTCTCCCGCCATCTCATGATCGTCCCTTGTTTGCGCCAAATATCTCAAGTGGAGCTTTGCGACGTCCTCGGGAGATAAGGGAACAATGTGTGCTCCCTGCAGCCTGTGTTCAAACCAATGTATTTTCATTTGATGACCTAGCGAGACACATAGTATTGTCACCAATGGGCCTATGAAAATTGCTATCGCTGACTCTTGCTGTTGCGCAATGAGCAGATTCTTGCAAATTGAGCTCATATTCACAGAATGGCCTGTGTCCATACTCCAAAGCATGAATAGCTCCGCCTTGGAGAGTCGATCATAAGTCCCCGGCCTGCCTTCCCATGAGTGTGCAATTACCTTCCATAAGACTTTTAGATCCTCCCTTACAATTTGAGAAACTCTTACTCTCGACCCAACCCATTCAACTCCCGATCTTGCAATCAATGACCAATACTTTCTTGGGATGTCTCTATCTCCAAAGTCGTGCCTTGGCCTTCGATACCAGTGTTTTGACTGGTCATCTTCTTCATAGAATCCCAGGAGAGCACCCAAGCGATTGGCCGAAATATAATAATCCTGGTTGAAAAGCCGGAATTTGATAGTCGGGCTGTAGAGATCTCCGGTCACTCCTTCGACATTCAGACTTGTAATAAACTCATGGACTAGGGAATGAAAGTATCCTGCCTCCAGCTCAACAAATTGTTCCAATAAGGCTCAGCGATTAACCTCTCCAGTCCATACTTACATTCAAAATCTTCCAGAACTGTTAAATCAACGTATTTCCATTGCACGATGGGGAAGTTAAGAAGCTGCCTGTATCTACCAAGCATAGTCGGTGTCATTAGCAGGATTTGATTTCCTGTGGGTACTTCGATGTAGGTAGTCTTTGCATTTCTAGCACTGTTCTCTCCCTCAGGAGCCTTTCCCTTTTGGAGCATTCTAGCTATTTGTTGTGCAAATTCGATTGGAGAAGACATTTTTCCTATAACATTGACAAGCAAAGCACAATGCAAGGAAAAACATTTTCCTCTTTAAACATGATTGTGAACAATATTGCACATTTTAAAGAAAAGATCATAAAAACTTCTTGCATGTAACATCATTTTGGTATTCATCAACAATTCTATCATATACATGCAAGGATTAGCTCATTCTATTCCATACTCAACTCATAGTCAAAAGGTCAACATATGGTCAACTTCATCTTCTTCCTCTAAACTAGCTTGAGGTTGAAAAATGGAGAAAATATGAAAGTTAAAATTGGACCAAATAACAAGTTAGATACAATAATGTAGTGCCTAGAGAGTAGGAAAGTTGCAAACTTTACCCACCATGCTCACTATATCATCAAGGATCTCATTATGACAAAAGAATGCCCAAATCAAACAATTTCAAGATCTAGTCACAAAGAGATGGTAAAACATGGAATTTCTAGTGTATAGAAGCAATGTAGGCCTATTACAAGTCTAACAAGTCATTTCATAACAATATATCTCAAGAAAAATCTCAAACAAAAAAAACCCATGGAGATATGCTTCAAAGAGAGTAAGTTCTTCATTCAAGTAAGTAATAGCAAAAGAGAGTATGTTCTTACCTTGGAAATGACTTAGGAAGATGAAAAGAAGTTGAAAAGCTTAGAAAGAAATGCCTTAGAGTTGTGTATTTTCAGCTTGAGGGAGACTTTGCTCATGGTGGTGAAGAAATGAAGCAAGGAAAGGGTTTTAAACTACTTCACGCGAAAAGTCCGTGAAAATCTGGTGCCCGTCCACGCACGTCACCACGAGTGGTGGTGGGCATGGGAGCTTTTTGGTTTGTTTCCACACCAGCTCACACGCATGTGAGTGGCATGGCAGCTTACTGGAAATTTTCCACGCCTGCTTACACGCGTGGTAGCAGGCGTGGAAAGCGTGATGTGCAAAATTTTACCTTGGTTTCCCTTCCTTCCTTTGTTAACGATGATGATCGTCGATCGATTGCGGCAATTTGTAACTCTCGGGTTTATGATCTGTACTTGTTAGCTTAACCAAGGTTATAAAAACACTATTGAAATAATGATCAAGAAAAGTATACTATAGATAATAAGAAAAGCTGAAAGAAAATGTAAGATAACATTGGGACTACCTCCCAAGTGCGCCATGGTTTTACGTCTCCTGGCCAGACGTAGTGTGGCCTATCCTTCCAGGCACACAGATTTTGGGACCCGACCAAGCGTCCCATGAACTTTAGCCTCAAGGTATGTCCCAAGGTGGGTAACATCCTTGAATTCAAAAGCACAGAAGGAGAAAACATATTGTATTGATAAATAAACACGGGGTACTACCCTAAGCTGTTTAAGGATAGCAAGCCTCTCTTCTCCCTTCTTGTTATAAATTCCTTCCCTCAAAAAGTTGTCCTTAAAAGCTTCCCAGTGAACACACTCACTACTATCTATCTCTCGTGAAGTGCCTACACCTTCTCCCGATTCATCAAACTCGCAGAACTCACTTTCACAAGAATAAAAAGATTTAATGTCATCCTCACTCCCCAAAGTATCATCACACAGTCGCAAGGAATCACACTCCCATGAGCAAAGAGAAAATTTGTCACATTTATCAAGATTATCACTATAAATCGTAAAGGAGTCATCCTCACAAACATCATAAGAACTTTTAATTAGAATTGGAGTGAGAGTTTTACCTTGTGCGGGTTTTCGTCTTCCCACACTATTTCGATATTATCCTCGTCTTCACTCTCAATCTCTCCCCGTTGTTGAGTCTTCAACTGAAGAGTTGAAACTTGTTGGAGTACTAGGATCTCAAGTTCTGTGCATTCTTGAACACTCACCTCTTCATCATCAATTATTTTTTTCATCTTGTCATTCTCTCGCCGGTTGGTTTCCATTGCCGGGTGGTCATTTGTGACAGGATCGTCAACCATTGGTAGCATTCTCTTCATAAGCTCCTCCGACATCGATAGCATTTTGGTCTCGATTTCATCCAGTGGAAGTCCTTCCTCACGGAGAGCGACAAGATTTTTCTTCATTTCACTTCTAATTTCATTTCGTAGATTGATGGTATCTTCCTTGGCCATTTGTATGAACATTTCTACTTTTTCTTTCAAGATTTGGATTTCATCATTGGCCGGTGGAAGGTACTCATAAGATGGTATAGGTTGGTTGAAACTTTGAACAAAAGGTGGTGTTTCATTGAAATATCTATCATTTGGTTGTGGTTGGGGTGAATAGCTAGTATTGGTGTGAGAATGAGAATACCAATGTCTTTCAGGTTGATGGTTTAACGGAGGGTTATAATGAATTTGAGGTTTAACGGTTGAAGGAATTGTGGCCTTTAATGTCGGTTCACAACTTGGGTCAATCTCCTTCATGACTTGAATAAGTCGATTGTTAATATTCTCCGCTATTGAACTAAGGGATTCCTCTCCATGTTGGTATGTAGGTTTCTCAATTCTCTCATAATTAAGCATATAGGATGTAGCATAAGGATATGGCTCGTAGTTAGGATAAGTGAAAGTATTTGGGTAAGGTGGGTATGTATGTTGTGATGGTGGGTACCAATAAAGATTTGGATAGTACTGTGGTTGTTGTTCATAGGTTTGAGATGGAATGTTTCTGGTGTATGGTCTTCCATGGTATGGGTAACCATGGGGATACGGATAAGCAGGTCTTCCATGGTATGGGTAACCATGGGGATACGGATAAGCACTCATTGTAAGCTATGGGTAACCATGGGGATACGGATAAGCACTCATTGTAAGCTTCGATGGATTGATTGTAGAAAATTTCCTGCGCAAGCTTAACAAACAACAAATATTTCGAAACTAAAAGTAGTTGCAAGTGGGCACAAGATATGTTCAAGATAAATAAGCTCACTTCTCTAATTAAGTAACAAAAACAAGAAAATAAAACAAACAAAAATAAAGCAATTCAAGAACTCTTAAGATTCTACTTCAAAGATGTCAACACTATTCGAAACCGTTTGCCATCCCCGGCAACGGCGCCATTTTGATGTTGTGTGTATTGCGGAAGTGTGGATGAGTGGTAAAACGAAGAGTCAAGACTCCCCGAGTGTCGTGTCTCTCAAGGATGGCGAATGGGAACCGAACTAGTGTGTTGGCATCTAAGAGGTTGAAGGAAAATAGTTACGGGATTTGCTAAGGTTGGATGTCATTTGTAGGGAGGTTTGAAAGGTTGTGTTGGTTGTGATAAAAATAAAGGAAAAGTAAAGTGAAGATTGGGGCTTTAGACTTCTCTATGTGGACTATCTTTGAATGGTTTCGTGAGCTCGAGATGTGGAATAGACTAGGGAGTTCGTGGCACTTTACCAAGTGGCGTCACACTTTGGACTCCCACATCCTCATTCGGTTGGAGCATTTCATCAAACACCTTGTCTACCACTTCTCTCGGATCTCGTCCTTTCGGACTAAGAGCGGAAATGTGGGTGAGTTAGATTCATGAGTGGCCGCTATCGCGCACACACTCACTTCCTTTGGGTTTGCTACTTAATGTGGCCACAAAAGGCACAAAGCTTGAAGAACATCATCCACACAAGTTCATCATCCAACAATCATGCAAAAAGCTCACATTTAATCTAGCAATTTATATCAAACATCGACATAGATTAACCTTGAGGCCACCAATCCCCTTTCTAATCTACTCTAACATTCTAAAGAAACAAGAAAAAGATATGAAATCTCAAAGAAAACAAATATTAGATTAAGACTTGGAGAGAATAGTTACTGATAAGCGCCAAGGATAGCACTTATAAGGGGTCTTTATTAGATTAAAAGCGCATCGTTTTAGCATCCGATTACAACAATTGCATGCATTTTAGCTCAAATGCGATTAAAATCTTCTAACAACATTTCTAGAAAGAGTTTTGAAGTATTTCACAGGTTGGAAAGGGATTTGAAACTAAAATAGAGCAAAAGACAAACAAGCCGAAATGCAGTAGCGTCCCACGCAGCCTCACACGCGTGTAGCTAGGCGTGGAATTATTCTAGAGAGCCACCACGCCACTCACACGCGTAGTCGGGCCAAAGGCCATTTTGGGAAATTTGTTCCTTTTTCTTTGTCACCTATATAAATCCCTTTTGCCCTAAACCTAAAGAAGGGAAGGAGATCAGAAAAATTGATAGAATAGAGTAGATAGATCTAGAGGGTTTTCTCCCCTCTTGGGGGAAAATTCCTTCCTTTCATAGTTTAGAATAGATCAAGGGCAAGAATGAAGATAGGGATTTCAAGATCAAGGTTGTAAGACCCCTTTTTCAAGGGTGCTAACCATTCTCTTCAATTTCTAATTCAATACTTGTTTCTTTGAATTTTCCCTTCTTGTTCTTGTTTCTTAGCATGCAAGAGTAGATTAGATAGGGGATTGATGGCCCCATGGTAAATCTATGTAGATGTTTAATATTATTGCTTTGATTTGTGAATTGCTTGCTTGTTGGATGATGAACTTGTGTGGATGATGTTCCTCAAGCTTTGTGCCTTTTGTGGCCACATTAGGTAGCAAACCCAAAGGAAGTGAGTGTGTACGCGATAGCGGCCACTCACGAGTCTAACTCACCCACATCTCCGCTCTTAGTCCGGAAGGACAAGATCCGAGAGGAGTGGTAGACAAAGTGTTCGATGAAATGCCCCAACCGAATAAGGATGTGGGAGTCTAAAGTGTGACGCCACTTGGTGATGTGCCACGAACTCCCTAGTCTATTCCACGACTTGAACTCGCAAAACCATCCAAAGATAGACCACATGGAAAAGCCTAAAGCCCCAATCTCCACTTTACTTTTCTTTATTTTACACAACCACTATCAACCTTCCCCTTCTTATAAATGAATCCAACCCTTAGCATTCCCATAACTCTTCCTCTTCAACTTCTTAGATGCCAACACACTAACTCGATTCCCATTCGTCATCCTTGAGAGACACGACACTCAGGGAGTCTTGACTCTTCGTTTTACCACCTTCCGTACCACTTCATGTTCACACTCACCACATACAAACATCTTTGTCAAAATGGCGCCGTCGCCGGGGATGGCAAACGGTTTCGAATAGTGTTGACGTGTTAGTAGTAGAATTTTAAGAGTTCTTGTATTGCTTTCTTTTTGTTTATTTTGTTTTCTTATTGTTGTTATTTGCTTAAAGAAGTGAGCTTATATTATCTTGAATATCTTGTGCTCACTTGCAACTACTTTTAGTTGCAAAATTATTTGTTGTTGGCCAAGCTATTGTGTAGGAAATTCTCTTTAATCAAACCTCTTGAAGCTTGCCAATAAGTGCTAAAATGAATCCCCATGATTACCCACACCATGGAGGACAATCCTATACAAATCCTCAACCCCAACCATATCACTATTACCCCCATTCCACATATACTTACCTTCCACCAACCTACCACTACCCACATCCATACCATTACCCAATTCCACCAACATATCAATTACCACCTTCATATCACTATCCAATCCATACACCCAATCATCACCCATACCCATATGAAACATCACCTCCACCTTTCCAACAAAATTACCCTTCACAATACTCCAATCAAGAAATTAACTCATTAAGCTCCAAAGAAATATCTCAAAACATAGAGAGTAAGCTTGCGCAAATGATGCAACAACTTGATCCGAGCTATACTCCCGATTCAAATTCATTTCCCAATTCCCATCACAAAACCGCAAAGAAAACAATACTACCTATTCCTTTGAAACACTACCCTCTTACCCATATAATACCCATATAGATCCTTGCGATTGCATCCCACCGGCCACCGATGAAATTGAAATTTTAAAAGCAAAAATTGACGAATTCACTAGGATGGCCAAGGAGGATACGGCTAAACTGAAAGCCGAAATCAAGAGCGAACTAAAGGACTGTAATACCCCGAAAATTTGGTCCATAGCAGCGAAAATTTATTTTGATCGTAGCATCGCTATATTTCGCGGTGTACCGAACCCAGCCCAATTTTGAGTTTTAGTCTGAGATAAATTTTTGGTTTCAAAATTATCCCTATTTAAATTATTTCCCACCGAAACTTTATCTGTTTGGACCACAACTGATAAGTTGGAAGATTTTTATTTTTGGAATCACAGGATTTTGACAAGTGTCACTTCCTCTACCACATTTCTTCATCCATATTTTATTATTATTATTAATATTATTATTATATATATATGAATGGATAAGCATTCCACATATTTTATTATTATTATTATTATTATTATTATTATTATTATTATTATTATTATTATATATATCATATTACGTATATATATATACGAGATAAGATTCATCTATATTTTATAAGATCAAAGCTTATGAGAGATAAGATTCATCTATATTTTATAAGATCAAAGCTTATGAGAGATAAGATTCATCTATATTTTATAAGATCAAAGCTTATGAGATAAGCTTCACCATTATTATTTATAAGATCAAAGCTTATGAGATAAGCTTCACCATTATTATATTAATATATATATGGATAAACATTACATATTTTATTATTATTATTATTATTATGATATATATAATATTACGTGTATATATATATGTTAAGAAGGAAGTTTCATTTCTTCCCTTTTCATTTCTTCATTCCCATTTCATTGCGTGAGAGAGAAAGAGAGAGAGAGTTCATCTTCTTTCACCATTAGAGCTCACCTTCCATAGTCAAGCTTTCTTCACAAGTGCCAAACTATTCGGTAAAACTTTAAATTTATTCGGTTAAAAGTTATATTTTTACTCCTAGTTCATAGTTTTTGTAACACCCCGGTTCTCAAGACTTACACTTATCACGAAATCCGTAATAAACGCTGCGGAAGCTTATACATCATATCAACAGAAAACCGGGTGCTACCGCCACACTTAGAGTGAATTCTATCACCTCTTTGATAAAACTTCCACTCTCAGTGCACAGGCTAAAAGAAATTTCACTCAACATCAACACCCCAAACATCAAAATATAATATTTTAGGTATATATATATATATATCATTATGAAATTTTATATGCTGACGGTTCTACTTATAGAACTACATGTCTAAAAAAAAATTGGATCAAATACCTTACCATTTTTCCCAATAAATCACGGAAGTTACTGCCAGAATCTACCCTGATTTCTTTCACTATTTTCACAAGTATAAGCTATATGGCATAAATATATATGTACATGCATATTCAGCATTATCATGTATAAAAAATATTCCAAAGCCCAAACCATATTCACCAATCAATTATCCAATTTCAAATGACTAACCAACTAAAGGGAATTCCTTACCTTGTAAAGGTTTCTAACACCTTAGGAAGCAATTTTGGATCCTTTCCCCAATTTCACCTTAAAACCTAGGTTCCAAAATCAACACAAAACATCATGTATCAAGAAATTAAACATAGATTCATAACCTAGGAAGGATTACAAAGCTTTCTACCGAATAAAATCGAAAACTTACCGAATAAATTGGAAGTTTAGAAGGATTTGGCTATGGAACTTTGGAAGAAAAAATGGTGGAAGATGATCACACCTCTCTCTCTCTCTTTTTGGCATTTGGGGAAGAAAAGGGAAAAAAAATTCCTTTTATTTAATCCCAACTTATGGGATAAGCTTTAGGAAAAAAATAATAAAATAATAAAATATCTCCACAACATATCAGTTGTGGTCCAAACAGATAAAGTTTCGGTGGAAAATAATCCAGAAAGAATAATTTTCGAAACCACAAATTTATTCCAGTCAAAAGCTCCAAAATGGGCTAGGTTCGGTACACTGCGGAAATTTCGCGGTGTACGATCAGAAATAAATTTCGACCCTTATAGCTCATCCAATTTCAACTTAACTAAGCAGGAAGTTCATACTTAGTCATAACATGCCTAATCATCAATTTTTAAGGAAATCCGAGCTGAAAATTCGTCCTCGAAAATTTTACGGTTCGTGACCGGCACGAACGATCGCAGCTTAATGACAACTATACCTCCGTATAAAAATTCCCTTGACATATCGGGAGATCATCTTATGAATGTCATAGCCTAAAGATATATTTTCCGACCCTTAGACTTATCGGAAAGACG
This sequence comes from Ipomoea triloba, assembly GCF_003576645.1. Lineage (NCBI taxonomy): Eukaryota > Viridiplantae > Streptophyta > Magnoliopsida > Solanales > Convolvulaceae > Ipomoea > Ipomoea triloba. Next base: position 10,527,759 of record NC_044922.1, on the reverse strand, counting down.
AGGGGTTACAGTCTACCCTCCTTAAAAAGAGTTTCGTCCCCGAAACTCAAAAGCATTTCAGGCCACGATTTTTCCTTTTGGCTTTGACACTTACAATCCAAACTTTCAGACTCTCAGTCCGAATTACTCCCCTTAATTTCCAACATCTGGCACTCATTAGTCCATGAGTCTGCCAAATTCCTCTTTACTATTGTCCAAACAGATGACTCAAATCTGTTCCCTTGCCATGGCCATACGGTCCATCGCCGAGACATCATTGCTTTCCCTAGCAGGTACGCTTCGTCTAGGAGGCATCTTGCTGAACAAGCGATTCTGAGTTAGCTCTCTTAAAGTTAGAAGTTAGAATTCGAGGGTCTAACCATTAATCATATTCATCAGGTAGGTATCCCTACCATGGCATAACAGTAGCAAGGCATCATGTCAACAGCCGACTTAAACCAATATGACCAACAATCAGCATATATATGCAATGACAAGTAGTAATTATACTACGCAACAATTAAATCACATATTATACACGGAATGGCAAGGTACCCCGTTCTCTGTCCGGCCTCCGGCCTCCAGCTCCAGCTCCAACTCCAACAAGGTCAACTTAAACTGACTCGAACCCTAGGCTGACTCGAATCATAGGCTCTTATACTAACTTGCGACAGAGCCTAACTCATTCTATTGCCCAAAGTAAGGACCTCAAAACCATGCTCTGATACCACCTTGTAACACCCCAATTTCTGCTCCGACAACTATTACAATATGCGTAATATAACGCTGCGGAAGCTTACATCTTACAGCAGTAAACTGGGTGCTACCGCCACACTTAGAGTGAAGCCTATCACCTCTTTGATAAAACTTCCACTATAAGTGCACAGGCTAAAAGAAACACACTCAACATCAACACCCCAAACATCAAAATATAATATTCTAGGCATATATATTAATATCAAAAGGTATTTATAAGAATTTGCCCGACGGCTGTTATTTACAAACTTCGGGTCCTCCACTGCCCTAACAGACTAGAGCCAGCCAAAACTAAGGCTACCAAAAGATATATATACACAAAAAGAGAAAACCATCCAAAAACTTCCCAACTCTGGCCCTCTAATCCAAACTTCGGTACACCGGTGTGGTGTACGTGCCCCAAACGAGGTGCCACTCTCCCTCGAACCACATGATGTGATCGAGGAAGCGACACTCGACTAACATCATTGACCACTCGTCACGAAAATCTCGTGGGTCGGAGTCCCACGGACACGGGTAGCGGACAATGAACTCGATAGGGTCAGAACCGGGAATAAGCTCTATGGGGTAGTACCCATACTGAGCATTTAACTCATCTACTAAGTCCAAAAAGGAATAAGGATTGACTGGGCTGACTGGGGTTGCTGGAGTATAGTCAGGGGACGCTGGAGTATAGTCTGGAGAGCTTTGAGAATCGGGTGGAGAATAGGGGTCTCTGTCCGGCGTGTCATGCAAAGTCTGACCAACAAAAGTAGGTCCCGGGCAAACATGATCAGGAGTGTTTGCCGGGCTACAGGATCCTTCACTGGATGACATCTGAAATGACGTACACGGTGAAGTGTAATTAGCACAACGGCTAAGTAAGGTAATCCATTTGTCACTTCCATCAGATAAAAGTTTTGACAAATAATTCATAAAGGTAAATACACATTACCAAATATGGTGTCCATGCCTTTCATTACTGCAATCAACAATTAATGCCATATAATCACAAGCATATAATGAGTATATAAGTCACAACACATTTCCTTATCAAACTTCCTAGTTTATCAAACTAGGTTGCCTTTGATTTCTTTTCATACAGGATAGGTTTTCAGAACTATCCCTGTCTATCACACATGTCAATGCCACAATTATGACTTCTAGTTGTCTTCAATTATGAAAACGTTACTTAGTTTCTGACTAGAAGCAAGAGACCTTATTGAGGATACAAGTTTCTTTGACTAGACCGAAATCGGATCTGGACATGGGGATTACGGTCCTGCCCCAAGTCTCATTCGTGATCCCTTGGACGAAGGTTCATCATTATGGTCCCTAGTTTGGCCCCACCTAGGTCCATAAAGCTGATACCAACCCGAAAATGACATGAGTATCTATACTTAAGTGTGCACACCCCCACGGCCTACTCCTGACTGAGTGATATAGAAAACTCCCCTGCGCCTGACTGAGTGACGCAGAGACTCCCTACGCCTAACGAAGTGACGTAGAGACAACTGTACATATATTGAAGAAAACCATCGGTACTATAGCCCGAGGTAATATAAATGACAAGGTTCTCTTTGACTTCCTGAAACTAAGGTTTTGAAAACATTTTCCTTCCTTTCTCATCTTCCTTGAGTCAAAATCATTTTTGGACATTTTCCATAAAATCAAGTCCCCATTTTGAAATCAATTACCATTCTGACCTTGGTTCACAAGTCTTGTCTCTCAAAACATTTTCCATCATCACCCTACACATATGTATATATGCATACCACACAACACTTTCCACATATTTATGCATATTCACTTAAGGTACACATACCCAAATATATACATACTACAACACTTTATTTAATTATACATACATACTCATATATGTACATATATACACACATTACCCGTATATATACATATATACATAATACACATATATACATATATACACACATACCATATATATATATACACAACACGTATATATATATATATATATGCTGCCCCATACACACATATAATATGTATACATAATACGGTACATATACTACAATTATATATACATAATGTCATACGTTATACTACTTGTACCTACTTGTTGTATACTATATAAATACATGTACATATATATACATCCTATACATATGATATATATATACTACATACACGTATATATGTATATATATATTGACATATACTATATTCACAATATAGGTAATTTGGCCTACTAACAACATAACATAACATATTTCATAGTATAGATAATTACACATACTAGTACCATAACATGACATATACATATGTGTATTATGTAGAACATAGTCATAATCCACGTCCTTAGCATCACCTAATCACCATTAACTCACTAACTACCTCACAATTATCATTAACACATCCATAATTATACTAAGCATAATTCAGAAAATTTCAGCTTGGCGCAGTCCGAAAGATTGAGCCGGTAAAAATAGTTCCCGAACTCTTTTTCACTTGAAATTTTTATGGTAGAATCCCAACTCATAGTACTTGATGTCCATAAAAAGTTTTGGTCATTTTGGTCCGCGAATAAACACAGAAAATTCCATCTTTGCCCTTGGCAATGTGCTGTCCGGAAATTTTGTCTCTCTCTGGACCAGTTTTGGGAAAAATTCCGAAAACCATACTTATACTACTCCGATCATTATGAAATTTTATATGC
>NC_044922.1:10371995-10524338 GCF_003576645.1 Ipomoea triloba | reverse complement strand
AAAACACCATATTTCAACCAAATAATCAATTATCTAATTTCAAGTGACTAAACCAACTTAAGGGAATTCCTTACCTCAATTAGCTACTAAAATCCTTAGAAAGAGTCTTTGAGTGATTTCCCCCAAATTCTTCTTGAAACCCTAGACCAGAATCCAACATCATAACAACACAATTTAGGAAATCTAAACTTAGATTATGAATCTAGAGAGGAATATAAGACTATCTACCGAATAAAATTGGAATCTTACCGAACAATTTGAGAGTTGTGAACAAAGCTTGGCTATGGTTTTAATGGAGGAAAATGGTGAAAATCATCTCTCTTTCTCTCTTTGTGATTTCGGCAATGGGAAGAAGAAAAGGGAAACAAATGGCTTTTATACTCACATCACACATAATTGGCTTATGTGATAAGATTAAGAAAAAAATAATAAAATAATAAAATATCTCAACTTGGACTGATCGGGATTGAAACAGATGAATTTTTGGTAGAAAATAATCCAGATAGAATAAATTCCGAAACTAAAAATTTATTCCAGACTAACCCTCAAAATTGGGCTAGGTTCGGTACACCGCGAAATTTAGCGATGTACGATCAAAATAAATTTTCGCTGCTATGGGCTAATCTGATTAAATAGGAAATTCCAGAATAATAGTATGGTGTCTAGAAATCCATTTCCTAGGACAAACAAGTCCAAATACTAGTTCCTAAAAATTTTACGGTTCGTGACCAGGACGAACGATCGCAGCTTAATAATAACTATATTTCCTTATAAAAATCCTTTTGACGCATCAGTCACTCATCTCAGGAATGTCATAGCTTAAAGACATATTTCTCGAACCTTTATCTTATTCGAAAAGACGAGGGGTTACAGTTTTGGGTAGAATTTTGTTGAACCCTATTTGTATTACCGTGTTTATGTTAGGGTTTTAAGAGCAAAGGTTGAATCCCGAGCTTCAATCTTCGAATTTCTTGTGTTCATAGTGAGATTGAGGTAAGTTACCCCTCAAGTTGGAATTATAGCTACTCAAAGTAGGTAATTGGTGAATTAATTTCCAATCCATGAAGTTGTATGTAATTTATGAACTTATTTTGTATTGGACATGTTGTACACATAAATTAGGAGTTATATATATATATATATTGTGTGTGTGTGTGGCGTGATATATATATGTTTATATATATATGTGTGTACGTAGGTAGCTATACATATTATATATATATATATATTGTGTGTGTGGCGTAATATATATATGTGTATATAAGTAATACAATACATAATATATATATAAACATACTATATATATACCGTAACATATATATATATTATGTTGGAAAATATATGTATTATCTATATACATTATATCATGTACCATATACCTATTATATACCTATATTATATATTATATTACCAATTACATGCTATGAATATATATATTACAATATATATGTACTCTACTATATCTATATTACATATTGTATGTCATATGTATTATATATATTATATTATATACCGTATATATATATATATATGATATATATATATATATGAGTATAGGTATGTTAATGTTATATATATATGTATAGGTATAGGTAGTGTATGTGAACTATGTGTTGTGAACATGAATAAGTAATAAAGTGCGTTGTGAGTATAGGAAAGAATCTAATAGTGTAATCATGCCATGTTGGTTGTTGTCGTGATATGTGAATTATGTACCACCGGTTTAATACGTATGTTAATGAGTGTATAAGTAGGAAAGGTGAGCGTATTGTCGGAACAAGAGTAGTGAATGTTTAAAATGAATAAAACCTTAATTTCAAGAAGTTAAGAGGACCTTGTTGTCTTTTTACCTCGGGCTATAATTACCGAAGGTTGTCATTGAAATATGTACGGTTGTATTCGTACTTAGGCGAAGTCTATTCGCCGAGTCTCTACGTCACTCATGTATGGCTAGACTGTGGGGGTGTGCACACTTAAGCGTATTGACTCCGTCGTCTCCGGGTTGGTGTCATTTTAATGGACCTAGGCGGGGCCAGACTAGGGGCCATTCTAATGAACCATCGTCCAAGGGACCGAGAAGAGAACTTGGGTAATGACCGCAAGCCCATGTTCCAGGTTCAATCGGTCAACGACAAGGAATATTCAACATTTCCTATAAGGCCTCATACTTTGAAATGAAACTAAGTCGAGTTTTCATATGTAGTGGTATGGTGGTGAAAATTCACGCGTGTAATGTGAATGTGATAACTTTATGCTTATTTATATAATCGTAATTTACAAGCATGAAAGCATGTCAATCACTAGGAAATTCTATGCTATGGTCAATTGGTAAGTTAAATCATCTTTACCTATAAATGAGAAGCTTATGGGTTCTTACTTAGCCGTCGTGCTAACGGGTGCTTCATTGTTGCCCTTTAACAGATGTCATCCAGCAATGAGTCGTATAGTTCGGTAACTTCACCGAACTATAATGACTCAGTTTTTGGATATGGAGACTATATACAGCATATGATAGGGGAAGACCCCTATGTACCCGGCTACACTCTGCTAGCTCCTGACGATTCCTCTTCATCATCCAGCTCTTTTGTGTGCCTAAAACTCTATTTTTGTGTACATATTCTGCAGCAGTCTTAGTAGATCAATTGCCAAACTTGGCATTGTGAATATATATATACATCTAATTTATGTTTTGGGGTACTAAGGACGTCGTTATCACACCTATGGATTTATGTAAATATATATGTGTTGGAATGTTTAACTTATACCTCAACTGTTGTCGAGTTAGTTAGTTGTGAATTGTTACAGGTTTATGGGAAGTGGGAGTAGGTCAGGGAAATTAGCCTGTGCACCTAGCGATGAACCGCTAAAGGTTAGCTGGGTTCGCCCTAGGTGTGGCGGTGATGCTCCCGGTTGTAAGGTTGACCAACCCGGGGTGTCACAAGGACTATCTAGCTACCCTCCAGAAATAAGGACTTCCACTAGAAGAAGTTGAAACGAAGATGATGTCCATGATGGAGGAGCTCATGAAGATGAATGAGCCCCGAGCTAACTCCACCGTCATGGATGACATCCCCGCTTTGGAAGCCCATCCAGGGATCGTACAAGGAGTCGAAAACGCGCAAAATGCTAAGGGAGAGGAGAGTTTCGAAAGAATGAAGGATTGTTACGCCTCGGTACTTGAAGAAGCTCCAATTTTCGAATTGGAAAATCAAAAGGAGGAAGAGATGGAGAGTGAGGATGAGAACATCGAAATAGTATGGGAAGATGAAGAGCTGAAATATGGTAAAATTCCTAATCTTCTTTGTAATAATAATCTCAAAAATCCTTGTGCTCTTTTTGAAAACACCTTTGTAGATGACTCCCTTCGCTTTAATACTTCTACCATATGTGATTATGATTGCTTTAAATTTCGGGAGGATGATTCCATGGAAAATTTTGGTATATTGATTAATGACTATAAGGATTCTCTTTTGTTTAAATATGAGTATGATTGCTTTAACTTTGTGGAAGATGAATCCTTTGTCTTGGGTGAAAGTGAGATGGTGAGTGAAGGGGATGATGCTTCATTCTATTCGTGTGAGAGTGTGAGTGATTTTTCTAATCCAATAGAGTGGAGTGATGAAGAAAAGGAGTGTGAGGAAAGAGATGATGGGAAAAGATAGGTCTTTCACGTTTGATCTTATGGAGAGAGTTGAGTGGAGAGAGTTGACCACACTCGAGAATGAGGAAGGGAGTGTGGAGATATGGTTTGAAACAAACGAGAAGATCTTTAGGGGGAGAAGAGAGGAAAAAAAAAGGGAATAGACACCATCCTAGAAGAATTAAAGAGGGTGTTTAATGCTAAAGTTTTTCCAATTATGCATGTTGTTATTCCTTTATCTTTGTGGGTATTCAAGGATGTTTCCCATCTTGGGACATTCCTTGAAGCTAAGGTTCACGGAACGCTTGGTCGGGTCTCAAAATCTATGTGCCTTGAAGGATAGGCCACATTACGTCTGGCCAGGAGACGTAAAACCATGGCGCACTTGGGAGGCAGTCCCAATGTTATCTTACTTTTTCTTAAAGTTTCTCTTGTTTTCTATAGTATGTTTTACTTAGTTTTATTTCAATAATGTTTCTATAATCTCGGTTGAGCTAACAAGCACAGATTAAACACCCGAGAGTTATAAGTTGCCCGCAATCAATTGACAAACATCGTCACTAGCAAAGGAAGGAAGGGAAACAAGGTAAGCTTTCGCACAGCACGCTTTCCACGCCACCACCACGCGTGTGGCTAGGCGTGGAAATTTTCCAGAGAGCCGCCACGCTGCTCACACGCATGTGAGCAGGCGTGGGAATAAACCAGGGAAGCTCCCACGCCTACCACCACGCGTGGTAGCGTGCGTTGACGGGCACTAGACTTTTCGCGGATTTTCGCGCGAAGTGGTTTAAAACCCTTTCCTTGCTTCATTTCTTCCCCACCACGAGCAAGCACTCTCCCAAGTTGAAAATATACACTTTCTAATCATTTCCTTCCAAGTCTCTCAACTTTTCTCAAAGATCTTAAGTCATTTCCAAGGTATGAACATACTCTTCTTTTCTATTTACTTGTTTAATGAAGAACTTGTTCTATTCTGAAGAATATCTCCATGGGTTTTTCTTGTATGACATTTTTCTTGAGATATATTGTTATGGGATGACTTGATAGACTTGTATTGAGCCTACATTGCTTCTATAAACTAGAAATTTCATGTTTTAACATCCCTTTGTGAATAGATCTTGAAATTGCTTGATTTGGGTATTCTCTTGTCATGGTGAGATCCTTGCTGATATAGTAAGCATGGTGGGTAAAGTTTGCAACTTTCCTACTCTATAGGCACTATATTGCTATATTCTACTAGTTATTTGGTCCAATTTTAACTTTCATGATGCTTCCATTTTTCAACCTTGAGCTAGTCTAGAGGTAGAAGATGAAGTTGACCATATGTTGACCTTTTGACTATGAAATGAGTATGGAATAGAATGAGCTAGTTCTTGCATGTATAGGATAGAATTGTTGATGGATATCAAAATGATGGTTGCATGCAATGAATTCTTATGATCTTTTCTTTAAATATGTGCAATATTGTTCATAATCAATATTTAAGATTGGCAAGTGTTTTTCCTTGTGTTGCTTTGATTACCCATGTTATAGGAAAGATGTATTCGCCATATGAACTTGCACAACAGATTGCTCAAAGGCTCCAAAGAGGGAAAGCCCCGGGAGAAGAAAACAGTGCTGGGGACGCTAACACTCGCTATATTGAAGTTCCCACCGGGACTCAAATATTACTGATGACAGCAACCATGCTAGGGCGATACAGGCAGTTGTTGAACTACCCTATTGTGCAATGGGGATATGTAGACTTGAGAGTATTGGAGGAATATGAGTGCAAATATGGACTGGAGAGGTTGATTGCAGAGCCATATTGGAACAATCTGTTAAGCTGGAGGCAGGATACTTTTATCCCTCTAGTACATGAGTTTATCGCGAGCTTGAAGGTTGACGGAGTGGCTGGAGATCTCTACAGCCCTACCATTAAGTTTAGACTCTTCAGCCAGGACTATGACATATCGGCCAACCATTTGGGTGTTCTCCTTGGATTTTACAATGAAGAAGACCAGTCGAAGAATTGGTACCGGAGACTAAGGCACGACTTTGGAGACAGGGACATTCCGAGAAAATATTGGTCGATTATCGCAAGACAAGGAGTCGAATGGGAAGGGTCGAGGGTAAGAGTCTCTCAGATTGTAAGGGAGGATTTAAAGGTTTTATCGAAGGTGATCACTCATTCATGGGAAGGAAGGCTTGAGACATATGACCGAGTCTCAAAGGCGGAGCTGTTCATGCTATGGAGTATGGACACCGGGAACTCGGTGAACATGAGCGCGATTTGTAGGAACTTGCTTGTTGCACAACAGCAAGATTCAGCCAGGGCTATATTTATAGACCCTTGGTGACGAGGTTGTGCGTCTCTCTGGGCAATCAAATGAAAATGAATTGGTTTGAACATCGGCTTCCAGGAGCGCACATAGTTCCTTTATCTCCCGAGGACATCGCAAAACTTCACTTGAGACAACTAGTGCGAACGAGGGTAGATGAGGAGATAGCGGAAGATCATACTAACACGCCTATGACATCCCCAGGATTCACACCTTCTCCGATGTCATTCAATTCCCCGTCTCTCCCGGACATGTATTCGCCGTTGGATTCTTCAATGTATTCTCCACCACCAAGAGAGCCCGGACCGTCTGTACCTCCCGGAAAGGGTGTATGCTTCTTGAAACAGTTGATTGATTAAGTGATAAGGTATAGGAACCTAGAGGGTGTGTTATTGCCAATACTATCTAGGAGGGCTCCTAACCTTGTGCCAAGGATTGAACGTCTTCAATATGCTTTGGAAGCTTCACTTTGCACCAATTTGCACATACCGACCCAAATTGAAAATTTTTGATGAAGTGCTTGCATGCTTTCACCTTGTATTTTGTTTGGACCCCAGTCAAGGATCTCTCGAAGTGGGAGTGTGAATCCTTTGAGTTTTAGAAAGATAAGAATAGCGAAGCCTGGAAACTGAATTAATCTTAGCAGGACATGGGGCAAAAGGAGAGCCTAAGTGAGCTTTGAGTGAAAACAATCCCTAATCCCTAGAAAAAAGGCATGAGGGGTTGATATGGTGAAACGTGAATAAAGGCAAAAGGCCATTCCTAGAGATAAAAGTGAGGTGAGCCATCTTGTCTGGATAAGGGGTAACCATTGCATTGTCTTCGAAAAAGCATGGATCTCCATGTGAAGTCGGTTACCCCGAAGAGATCTTGAAAGATGAGAAAATAGAGAGGAGGTGAGCCACTTCGCTAGGATTCAGGCACCCATTGCACTGACCTTCGAAAAGGCATGGATCTCCATGTGAAGTCAGGTAGCCTGATGACGTTATCCTAGGAAGTGAGAAAATAGAGTGATCGCCCAAGCCATGGCGATGAGCGGTCCATGTCCCTGCCCTCACTTATATAATGTAAAGAGGCTTTGGCGTTAGGTTGGAAATTGGCTAAGGGGTGAGCACCGGTCCCACTAGTCGAATCGGCTTGAGGCCCCTAGAAAATACAAGGTGAAAACTCTTTTGTCACTTACATGCTTGAAGGGTCTAAACAAAATCTTCTCATAAATTATCCATCTCTCGAGACCTTGACTTCCTTAGCATATTTCTCACATTTGGTTGGCACGAGTTTAGCAGTCTTGGTAGATAGTGTAGGGGAATTCACCCGCTCAACTCCGAACACCTACACATCACTTGATCGATTAACCGTGAGAGAAAGAACTATCCTTGGTGCTTATATGATTAGTGTTTAGGAAAGTATGCTTGCTTGAGGACAAGCAAGGTTTAAGTGTGGAAACTTTGATAAGCGCCAAGGATAGCACTTATAAGGGGTCTTTATTAGATTAAAAGCGCTTCGTTTTAGCATCCAATTACAATAATTGCATGCATTTTAGCTCAAATGCGATTAAAATCTTCTAACAACATTTCTAGAAAGAGTTTTGAAGTATTTCACAGGTTGGAAAGGGATTTGAAGCTAAAATAGAGCAAAAGACAAACAAGCCGAAATGCAGTAGCGTCCCACGCAGCCTCACACGCGTGTGGCTAGGCGTGGAATTATTCTAGAGAGCCACCACGCCACTCACACGCGTGTGAACAAGCGTGGTCGGGCCAAAGGCCATTTTGGGAAAGTTGTTCCTTTTTCTTTGTCACCAATATAAATCCCTTTTGCCCTAAACCTAAAGAAGGGAAGGAGATCAGAAAAATTGATAGAATAGAGTAGATAGATCTAGAGGGTTTTCTCCCCTCTTGGGGGAAAATTCCTTCCTTTCATAGTTTAGAATAGATCAAGGGCAAGAATGAAGATTGGGATTTCAAGATCAAGGTTGTAAGACCCCTTTTTCAAGGGTGGTAACCATTCTCTTCAATTTCTAATTCAATACTTGTTTCTTTGAATTTTCCCTTCTTGTTCTTGTTTCTTAGCATGCAAGATTAGATTAGATATGGGATTGGTGGCCCCATGGTAAATCTATGTGGATGTTTAATATTATTGCTTTGATTTGTGAATTGCTTGCTTGTTGGATGATGAACTTGTGTGGATGATGTTCCTCAAGCTTTGTGCCTTTTGTGGCCACATTAGGTAGCAAACCCAAAGGAAGTGAGTGTGTGCGCGATAGCGGCCACTCACGAGTCTAACTCACGAGTCTAACTCACCCACATCTTCGCTCTTAGTCTGGAAGGACAAGATCTGAGAGTAGTGGTAGACAAAGTGTTCAATGAAATGCCCCAACCGAATAAGGATGTGGGAGTCCAAAGTGTGACGTCACTTGGTGATGTGCCACGAACTCCCTAGTCTATTCCACGACTTGAACTCGCAAAACCATCCAAAGATAGACCACATGGAAAAGCCTAAAGCCCAAATCTCCACTTTACTTTTCTTTATTTTACACAACCACTATCAACCTTCCCCTTCTTACAAATGAATCCAACCCTTAGCACTCCCGTAACTCTTCCTCTTCAACTTCTTAGATGCCAACACACTAACTCGATTCCCATTCGTCATCCTTGAGAGACACGACACTCGGGGAGTCTTTACTCTTCGTTTTACTATTTCCATGTCCGACAATTACCTCACCGCAAAACGACTACTTCTTCAATTAGTCTTTTCCACATATAAATACAACCAATCAATCCATAGCCTCCCCCATCATTTCATTCTCCACATTAGTAGGCTTCTCCACCCTGTATCTTCCCCATCATTTTTTTTTGCATCAGTAGGTTGACGAACCAGAGCCGCCTTGCTGGAATGGATCATATTTTCGTTGACTCATCAATCAAACGATCAAAAGCTTCCAAATCTCACTAGCAATAGTAGAAGACAATGTAGAGCGCTTAGACTCATCTCTTTGCGTTCTTTCTGTATGAATTTTCTAATTTTCTAACTATATTCCTAATAAGCACCAAGAATAGCTTATTTTAGGGGTCATTTACGGGCTAGAATTGTAGAGTTTATTACCCATTTCATAAGAATATCATGCATTTAGACTCAGATGTGACCAAAACATCTAACGAGAGTATGGAAGATGTTTTTAAGGTATTCTACAGCCAAAGGGGGGACTTAAGGCCAAAACTGAGCAGAAAATGAAGAAACCGTGAAGCAGGAGCCTCCCACGCAGCCTCAAACGCATGTGGAGGGGTGTGGAAACATTCCAGAAGCTCCCCACGACCACCACCACGCGTTTGGAAAGATCGCGGAAAAATGTCTTCAGGGCTCGACGCGTCGAGTGCCCTGTGACACCCTAAAATTCAGCTTCGGGAAAAATGTCTATTTTGCCCCTGTTTTGTTCCCACTATATAAGGATGCCCTTAGGAATCAGATTTTAGCATACAATAGCATAGATTAGGTCTCTCTTAGGGATTTTATCCCCTCTTGGGGGAAATTCCTCTTCTTCTAGGTTAGATTAGATCAAGGGCAAGGAAGGAGATTGGAGTTTCAAGAACAAAAGTTGTAAAGATCCCCTCCTTGAGGGTGGTAACTATTCTCTCCTATTCTTAATCTAATATTTGTTTCTTTGAAATTTCCTTTCTTTTTCTTGTTTCTTTAGTATGTTAGAGTAAAGTAGAAAGGGGATTGGTTGCCCCAAGGTTAATCTATGTGGATGCTTGATATAAATTACTAGATTAAATGTGAGATTTTTTATTGTTGGATGATGATCTTGTGTGGATGATGTTTATTACTACTTTGTGCCTAAGTGTGCACCTTAGGTAGCAAACTCAAAGGAAGTGCGCGATAGCGGCCACTCACGAGTCTCACTCACCCACATCTCCGCTCTTAGTCCGAAAGCACAAGATCCGAGAGGATTCGTAGACAAAGTGTTCGATGAAATGCCCCAACCGAATGAAGATGTGGGAGTCCAAAGTGTGACGCCACTTGGTGATGTGCCATGAACTCCCTAGTATATTCCACATCTCTAGCTCACGAGACCATACAAAGATAGTCCACATAGAGAAGCCTAAGTCCCCGATCTCCGCCTTTCCATTTATTTTTACCACAACCATTATCAACCTTCCCCTCTCCTACAAATGAATCCAACCCCTAGCCATTCCCGTAACTCTTTCTCTTCAACCTCTTAGATACCAACACACTAATTCGATTCGCATTCGCCATCCTTGAGAGACACAACACTCGGGGAGTCTCGACTCTTCGTTTTACCACTTCACATTCACACCTCATCACCCTAAATTACATCCTTCAATTCCCCGATACTTCAATATTTTTTTGTAGTTTATATCGCTTGGTATGAGCTCGAAGATACTTAAGGAAGCTCTACTTCAACAAAAGGTAAATGAGGAGGAAGTTGCTCGGTAACAGAACCCTAATGGTTTAGTTTATGGAAGGGCGTAGAGATGCGATCGAGGATGACGACGACGGTGATTTTGATAATTTTGTAGGATTTTATTTAACTAATAGTCGGTATGTTGACTTCGAGGTTTGTATATGTTATTCAAGTTTCTATGTTTTCTTATACAAAGCTATAATTGTAAATTTATATTAGGCAATTATATTAATATAATTAATTATTAAGGCAAGTATAATTTATTTTGTACTGTGGACACACTATTTTTAATAATTTCAATTTAATAATATTATATCTTATTTATTATATATTATTGGTATAAAATAAATCATGCATGCCTTAATAATTAATTATTAATATTATTGCCTAATAATTATTTATTGTAATTCTCTTCACTTTTTTAGTGTAATATTATTGACACAAAATAAATTATACTTACTTTAATTCAAAAAATATATAATTATTTCTTAATTTAATTTCTTAATATTTATTATTGGTAATTATTCTGATAATTTTTCACTTTTTTTGTGTTATTATTATGGTAATTTTATGGTAATATATTTCAAAATTGTGACAATTCCATTAATAACTATGCTAATTTATTGTAATATATTTTAATATTAAAAGAGAAAAAATATTATAATTGATATAGTTAATGAAATTATTATAGTAATTGCCACAATATTTGATATTTATAATTTATATAATTAACTTCATTGAGCAATAATCACAACTTTTAAGCAAATACCAAAAGGCGAGGACATGATGAGCCGACAATCTTCAAATAGATGGGTCGTAAACTGAAGACAAAGCTCTAGACGCATCGTATTGTATATCATTCTAACTTTTCTTCCTATTTCTATGAGCATATTTACCTTGGTTCACAAAGGATGAGTCGCATGATTTTGTTATAATGGGTATAGTATTTTTAGAAAATTTATTTGAAGCCCATAGCACACTTTTTAAGTGTGGAAAGATACTTTAATGCACAATCTTTTAAGACCCTAATCCTTTTTCCTCTATTCCTAATGAAAACATCGAGGACGATGTTCACTTTTAAGTGTGGAAAGGATTTATGTTTCTTGAAATAGTTGATTAATTGAGTGATAAGGTATAGGAACTAGAGGGCGTGTTATTGCCAATACTATCTAGGAAGGCTCCTAACCTTGTGCCAAAATTTGAATGTCTTAAATATGCTTTGGAAGTTACACTTTACACCAATTTGCACAATTGACCCGAAAGTGAAAATTTTTATGTGTACTTGCATGTTCTTCACCTTGTATTTTGTTTGGACCTCAGTTAAGGATCTCTCGAAGTGGGAGTGTAAACCCCTTGAGTTTTAGAAAGATAAAAATTGCGAAGCCCGGAAATTGAATTAATCTTAGCTGGACATGGGCAAAAGGTGAGCCTAAGTGAGCTTAGAGTGAATACAATCCCTAATCCCTAGAAAAAGGCATGAGGGGTTGATATGGTGAAAAGAGTAAAAAGGCAAAAAGGCAAATCCTAGAGATAAAACAGAGGTGAGCCATCTAGTTTGGATACGGGGTAACCATTACACCGTCTTCGAAAAAGCATGGAGATCCATGTGAAGTCGGTTATCCCGAAGAGATCTTGATAGATGAGAAAATAGAGAGGATGTGAGCCACTTCGCTGGGATTCAGGCACCCATTGCACTGACCTTCGAAAAAGCATGGAGCTCCACGTGAAGTCGGGTCGCCTGATGACGTTATCCTAGGAAATGAGAAAATAGAGTGATCGCCCAAGCCATGGCGATGAGCGGTCCATGTCCCTGCTGATGTGTAAAATGGTGAGTGTAAATATGTGGGTGTAATGTCGTTCCGCTGAGGATTGGGGCTATGGCACGTATTTATGTGAATTAAGAAATTCTAGGCACCAGAGTATGAGAATAAACTAGAATCCAAATAAATAAGACTGAGATATGGAAGGAAAAAGGAAAGCAGATTATTATGGGAATAAACTGTATGATAAAGGAATGGGTCAGATTAGGGGAATTGCAATCTTGATGTTCTAACGAACTTAGAATTAGGGAAAGAAGAATTAACCAAGGGATTTATGGGCAATGCGCACAAGAATTCAATTCAGCTACTTTCGTAATCAATAAATAGAATTAGGCTAGGATTGCCCCACTTTCGTGATGCATCAATCTTAGTCTTAAGCACCTAAGCATTGTAAGCCCCCAAATTACCACTATTCTTATAGTAGGAAAAATTGGGTTGAAATTTGTAAGGCTCGAGGTCTTCACCCAACTTTCGTTGTAATGAATCCCTCTCCTAAACTAGTAATCAATTGTGGCCATCAATTAATAACAAGTAGAAATTAATCCCCAATTCAACATAAACCCTAGGTAAATAATTCAATCCCTTTATACAATAATCACAAATTGAACATCAAGATTAACAATAGATCCCTAATCTAAACCCATAATCGAACTACTCACTATCCATAATGGAATGCAACAAACTAACAATATTTAAATTCATAAGCATGGTAGATAAATTGTAAAGAGATAAAAGGAATAAGAAAACTTATTGATTGAAGACCAAACTCTTGGAGTTTCCTCCGTACACTCTTGCTTGAAAAAGAACACAACGCTAAAACTAAAATATGAAAACTAGAATGGGAGGAGATAGAAGGAATTGGTGAGGAATGGTGTGTTTCTCCTGCAAAGAAGAGCTCTATTTATACTTGTTCATGAGGAGGCAAAGCAGGATGGGTAGTGGTTGGGAAATTGGAAAAGTGAGGTGCCCACAACATGGTGTATAATGCATATGAGTGTTGAAGGCACATGGAGTCCATGTTCTACCAGATCTGGAGTTTATGGCCTGAATCATAGATGAAGCTCTTGAAGTCTTCTTTCCAATGCCGTTTGAATCATCCCATTTGGATATTCCTATAATGAGATATGATCAAAATACCGAGCAGTGGTCAGATTAGGGCGAAATCTGGAACTTCGACCTCAAGGCTGCTTTTGACCATTTTTCGGTCAGAATTACAAAATTTGTATCTCTGGAAAAGTTGCCTTGAAGTCTTCTTTCTAATGGTTCAAGAATCACTTAATTTGGACATTCCTAGACTGAGATATTGTTGAATTACCGAACAGTGGCAAATTGTGCGTAAATTTCAGCTCATTATTATTTTGCTCCACTTTTGCCTTGATTTGTTGTTGTGATCAAGACCATTAAAAATACCATTCTTTTGACTCCATTATTGGCTGATCTTAAAAATGGACCTAATCTTCTTTGCTTTTGTCTTCCACTTTAATTCATCATCATCCATCTTCTAACTTTTGTTTTTGTCCCTTCATGATTCTTTACATCTTCATGATTTTCCTGATATTTCCACAAGCAATTAAAAACATTAGGATGACTCATTAAAGATGAATATTACAAATTAAACTTTGGTTTTCTCTAAATCATCCAATTAAATGCAATATGACATAATTTTCTTTACTTTATTCCAAATAAGGTGATTGTTGCAAACATTAATCAAAGTAAAGAAAATTAAGGTTATATTGAACACAATTTATACAATCTAGTGGACAAATAAGCTTAAATATGGGGATTAAATATGATCAAATATGCACTTATCAACTCCCCCACACTTAAACTTTTGCTTGTCCTCAAGCAAAAACAAAGAATAAATTGCAAATCATTGCATTGAAATTGTCCAAACTCCCTTATTGCACAACCTATCAAACCACATATCCAACTTGCTACAAAACAACTTGCTACAAGAATCACCTTAGCTTGGCTCACGAGTTCCATTCCCAAGCCAATAACCAAACACCAAAACCATTAAAATGTGTGAGAATCTAGTGTGCACAAATGCTAAGTTGGGATTATGAAAAACTTGGCTTTTAATGAGATTCCATAGGCTTTCCCTTCATACTCCCATTAGATCGATCCTTGAAATACATGAAATGATCAAATAGGTCTTTATTCGGCTTATAACGGGGCTAAGGGTAAAGGTTTTAACAAAGAAGGGGTAGGGAAAGTAAACAAAATGAGAGAATTTCACACATATTCACAAACTAAGCTAGAAGAGATCTTGACAATAAGGAGCACTCTACAAAGAAGACTAGACAACACTCTCAAAAGGTGGGGATTTGACACAAAGAACAAGAAAGGAATATACTTTTTTTTATTCACTTTTCCCTTTTTTTTTTCTTTCCCTTTTCATCATCTCAAACTTCTTTTTCAAACTTTTTCAAACATCTTTTTCTTCATTTTTTTTTCTTTTTCTACTTTTCAAAGACTTTCACTTTTTTTTTCGAAATAACAAACAAACTCCATTTATTTAGCAAAACCCCCACACTAAAACAAGACTAACAAGAGTGATGTAAACAAAGATAAGCTCCAACATGAATCTCTTCTAACTATTGAACAAGTGCTACATTCTCTCAAGGGTGGAAGGGAGATATATTTTTTTCTTTTTGGCTAAAGGTTAAGGGAAAAATTAATAAGGGTAAAACAAAGAAAGACTAACATCAAGGGGAACAAGTGCTAAGCACTTTATTTAGTGAACTAAAGGCTCAAAAGGGGACAACTAGGGGTAAACACATATTAACAGGGTAGGCTTTAAGGCTAAGGGTTAAACAAAAATGGCCTATATCATTTCAAAACATGCAAATCTTAGATTTCACTTGGAGAGTAATGAGGCAAGTTCTAGCAAAACAACTATTACCGGAATCTCACATAAGCCTTCACTAGTAATGCACAACACACTAGATCAAGAATTGATTCAATTATTAAGTGGCTAACAAGGCTATTGGCAAGAGAATAGATCAATCATGTAACCCCTTAGCTCATCAATCACAAGATGAGTTGCAACAAGTTCCACCAAAACAAACCACAAACCAACAAAGAGGGAGTGATCACAATTTCAAGCAAGGAAAGGTAATTTACCCAACATTATGCACAATGAGTCATCCAAGCAAAGTTTCAAAAATTTTCAAAAATTACCCAATTTTAGTCTTCCCCCCACACTTAAAAATGCATCGTCCTCGATGTGAAAGAAAATAAAGCATAAGGGGGAAAGGGTAGCACAATAAGCACAAGGAGCACAATCTCTACTATCTACACCAAGTAAAGCACTATTCACAATTAAAAAGAGTAGAGAAGGTAGATGAGACTCCCCTAATGAATCCCTTATGACAAAGAATTATCATGAAGCCTTCTTGGAATTGAGCATACTCCTTAGTATCATTCCTAGAGTCAAGAGAATATACACATGAAAGCACAAGTGAAAGCATGATATATCAAAAATAAAAGTATAAAGAAAAATAAAGAAGAAAATACAATGCAATAAAATGAAAGATAGCATGGGGTGCCTCCCATGAAGCGCTAAGTTTAACGTCGCTAGCTCGACTTAACCGTATGGTCATCAAGTGTAGATGGGAATAAAAAGATCCCAAACTACTTTAGCCACCTCCTCCTTCGATTCTGGAGCATTGAAGAACTTCAACCTCTGACCATTGACCATAAATGGATCGCCAGTAGTACCAACAATAGTGACCGCACCAGATGGAGATTGCTCAACCACATTAAACGGTCCTGCCCATCTAGACTTGAGCTTTCCAGGAAACAATTTCAAACGGGAATTGTACAACAACACTTTATCACCTGGCTCAAAACTCCTTCTTAGGATCTTCTTATCATGAAAGTACTTGGTCCTCTCTTTGTAAATCTTGGCATTCTCATAGGCATCCATCCTAAACTCCTCAAGCTCATTCAAAGACAACAACCGCTTCTCACGAGACAAACTCTCATCCAAATTCAGCTTTGAAACCGCCCAATATGCCTTGTGCTCATACTCAACCGGCAAATGGCATGACTTCCCAAAAACAAGCTTGAAAGGGGACACACCAATCGGAGTCTTAAACGCAGTTCTAAGCGCCCATAGTGCATCATCCAACTTTAGTGACCAATCCTTTTTGTTAGGACTCACCACCTTCTCAAGAATTGACTTGATTTCTCTATTGGCCAGCTCAACTTGCCCACAAGTTTGCGAATGATATGGTGTAGACAACCTGTGGTAAATCTCATACTTAACTAAAAGTTTCTCCAACAACTTATTGCAAAAGTGAGTCCCATTATCGGTGATAAAGGACCTTGGCATACCAAACCGGGAGAAAATATACTTCTTCACAAACTCCACCACAGTCTTTGCATCATTCTTTGGAGTTGCTATCGCCTCCACCCACTTAGACACATAATCCACTGCTACCAGAATGAACTCATTACCGAAAGATGAAGGAAACGGACCCATGAAGTCCATCCCCCAAACATCAAACAACTCAACCTCTAAAATCTCTCTCTGTGGCATCTCATGTCTCCTACCGATAGTGCCAGTCCGTTGGCAGCTACCACACCTGCTCACAAAGTCTTTAGCAGTAGAAAATAGAGTAGGCCAAAACAAACCTGACTGTAGGACTTTTAAAGCAGTACGATCAGCACTCATATGGCCCCCATATGGTGAAGCATGACAATGATGTAAAACACTCTCAAACTCTTCCTCAGGAATGCACCTCCTCACAATACCATCAGGACATCTCTTAAAAACTAGTGGCTCATCCCAAAAATAATCTTTCACATCATGAATAAATCTCTTTTTCTTATTGTAATCAAAGTCATTTGGAATAAATCTCTTTTTCTTATTGTAATCAAAGTCATTTGGAATAAAACCACTTACCAGGTAATTCACTATGTCTGCAAACCAAGGCACGGAGGTACTCACCGCAAGCAATGTTTCTCCCTTGAATGAATCATCAATGGGCAACTCATCATGCTTCTGTCCCTCAAGCCTGGACAAATGATCCGCAACTACATTTTCTGTGCCCTTCTTGTTTCTTATCTCCAAATCAAACTCTTGAAGCAGGAGTATCCATCGAATCAACTGAGGCTTAGCATCCTTTTTCTGAAACAAATATTTCAAAGCTGCATGGTCAGTATGAACAATTACCTTGCTCCCCGTCAAGTAGGATCTGAACTTATCAATAGCAAACACCACTGCCAAAAGCTCCTTCTCAGTTGTTGCATAGTTCACCTGAGCTTCCTCAAGCGTATGACTAGCGTAATGAATCACAAGGTAACTTTTGTCCTTCTTTTGGCACAACACAGCTCCAACTGCAAAGTCACTAGCATCACACATCAATTCAAAAGGCAAAGACCAATCAGGTGGTTGAATAATGGGAGCATGGCAAAGGGCGTCTTTCAACTTTTCAAAAGCAACGAGACAAGAGTCATCAAAATCAAAGGGAACATCCTTAGCAAGCAAATGGGTGAGAGGCTTAGCAAGCTTAGAGAAATCTTTAATGAACCTCCTGTAGAACCCAGCATGACCCAAAAAACTCCTCACTCCCTTCACAGAATTAGGGGGTGGTAACTTAGCAATCACTTCAACCTTCGTTGGGTCAACTTCAATTCCCCTTGCAGAAACCTTGTGCCCGAGAACAATGCCCTCTGAAACCATAAAGTGACACTTTTCCCAGTTGAGCACAAGATTCACCTCCTCACACCTGCACAACACTCTCTCGAGATTAGTGAGACATTCACCGAATGACTTTCCATAGACAGAGAAGTCATCCATGAACACCTCCATAATCTCCTCAACAAACTCTGAGAAAATGGCCATCATACACCTCTGGAATGTAGCTGGTGCGTTACACAAGCCAAATGACATCCGCTTGAAAGCATAGGTGCCATATTGATATGTGAACGTAGTCAT
Source organism: Ipomoea triloba (assembly GCF_003576645.1). Lineage (NCBI taxonomy): Eukaryota > Viridiplantae > Streptophyta > Magnoliopsida > Solanales > Convolvulaceae > Ipomoea > Ipomoea triloba. The sequence continues at coordinate 10,506,187 of NC_044922.1, read as the reverse complement.
CTCTTGATCATCAGGATGGATAGAAATCTGAAAGTAACCTGAAAAACCATCTAGAAAGCAGAAATATTCATTGCAGGACATTCTCTCAAGCAACTGGTCAATGAAAAGGATGGGAAAGTGGTCCTTCCTAGTAGACTTGTTTAACTTTCTATAATCAATGCACATACAGTGCACAGTGACAAGTCTAGTAGGAATCAACTCATTATTTTCATTCTTAACAACAGTGATACCACCCTTTTTCGGGACAACATGTATGGGACTGATCCACTTGCTATCCGAAATAGGGTAAATAATATCATTATCAAGCAATTTGAAAATTTCCTTCTTAACAACATCTTTCAAATTGGGGTTTAGCCTCCTAAGGGGCTCCACAGTGGGCTTGGCATCACCCTCTAAATAAATTCTATGCATGCAATACTTAGGATCAATGCCAATTAAATCCCCAATCGTATACCCAATAGCTCTTCTGTGCTTTCTAAGCACAGCTAACAATCTCTCAACTTGCTCCTCTTTCAGGGAGGAACTAATGATCACAGGATAAGTAGAATTTGAGCCAAGAAATGCATACCTCAAACTGGAAGGTAAAGGTTTCAATTATACCTTCGGAGCCTGCTCTACTTCAAATGGAGCAAGGGAAACAACTATGTCAGATGAATTCTCATGCTCCTCTGGATCTGTGTCAGAAGAATCCTCTTGCTCCTCTTCCTCCACCTCTGCACTACACTGCTCCAACACTCCGACCATGTGACACTCATCAATGTAAGAGGGTTGGTGTTTGGCCATCTTAAAGATATCAAATTCAATTTTGTGGCCAGCCACCTCCATCACAAGCTTTCCCCTCTTCACATCAATGAGAGCCCCAGCAGTGGCTAGAAAAGGCCTACCAAGGATAATAGGAACCCTAGTATCCTCCTCCATATCCAGAATCACAAAATCCCCCGGTATGAAATATTGATCAACCATCACCGGGATGTCCTCAAGAACTCCTACTGGGTGCTTAATGGAGCGGTCGGCCATCTAAAGAGTCATAGTAGTAGGCTTGGGATTACCCAGGTTAAGCCTCTTACAAAGAGAATATGGCATAAGGCTAACACTTGCACCCAGATCACATAAAGCACTACCCACTACAAATCCCCCAATGATACAAGGAATGGTGAAACTACCTAGATCCTTCAGCTTAGGAGGCAATTTCTGTTGGAGAACCGCACAAGTCAAAGCTCCCTCACTGAGATCCACCACTGCACTCTTCTCCAACTTCTTCTTATTACTCAGAATATCCTTCAAGAATTTCTTGTATGAAGGAATCTGAGTCACTACATCCACGAAAGGCATAGAAATCTCCAACTTGTCTAGCATCATCTTGAACTTGTTCTCTCTCTCAGTCTCCCTGGATCTCCACAATCTCTGTGGAAATGGCAAGAGATTGCAGGGAACGATTGAGTCACCACTCTTCTTATCCTTCTTCTCATGCCTCTTGCTCAGAGCACTTCCTCTTGCACGGGAGCTTTTCTTTTAGCACTACCTGCAGGTTCCTCCTTGTTCTTATCAGGAATGTCATCACCTTCTACTTCAACCTCCTCTCTGGCAGCTACCGTTTCCTCATCTACTCTCCCAAGCACTGGATCATCAGAAGGAAAGGGAGGATCCTTCAAAGATAATCCACTCCTCGTGGTCACTGCATTCACCTGATTCCTTGGATTTTTTGTACTAGCTGGCAGTCTACCACTTGAAGACGAAGCTTGGTTAGGATTCTGATTACCTCATCCTTGTTGCTGAGCCTTGAGACTCTCTATCTCTACTTGTAGCTTGCCCATCTGAGCCATCATAGTGTTCATGAAAGTCCGCATGTCTACATCCTGAGAAGGTTTAGAGAATCCCTGGCCTTGACTATTCCCATAGCCTTGATTGCCTTGGTGAAACTGTCCCTGATTCTGATTCTGGTTATTCCTCCATTGAGATCCTTGATTTCCTCCCTTGTTCCCTTGATTTCCTTGAAAGCCTGGTGGTGGATTTCTCACTTGATTGCCCTGATTGTTCCAAGAGGGAACAAACTGATTTCTCCCTTGCTGCTGGTAATTCCCATAACCTTGCCCTTGTCCCTGTGGTCTAGAGTAACCGACCAAATCAACTTGCTCTACATTAGGCTGAGGAACTTGACTACTAGGATCTAACAGGTAACAAGTCTAAGAAGCATGATTGCCACCACAAACTGCACAACAGGCTATAAGAGGAACCTGTGGCATAGAATAAGGAGTAGGAACATAAGAACCATGAGGAACTGATGAAGGCTGAGTAACAGCCTAAACACTCTGAGTAGGAGCCTGCATCATCTGCTTGAGCATGTGCTGGATGGAATCCAACTGAGCCTGCATCGCCATCTTGTCATCTACTTCAAACATCCCAGCCGATTTCTCTTTCTTCGGTGGATCACTCCTCTCATTGTACCAGTAAGCAGTGTTCGAAGTAATTCTCTCAATCAGCTGCTCGCCATATTCAGGACCCATATCAATGAAAATACCTCCAACAGATGAGGTATCAAGTATGGTCTTTGCACTATCCAACAACCCCTCATAGAATGACGAGATGAAATCTCCTGGAGTCATCAGATTTTTAGGACACTGCCTCCTCAACCCTTTGAACCGCTTCCAAGCCTCGTAGAGACTCTCATTTCCAAACTGCTGAAAATTCTGAATCTACTTCTTAAGCTTAGCAGCCTTGGACGGAGGACAGTATTCCTGCATGAATGCCTTGTATAGCTGTTCCCAAGTAATGAAGTGATTGGCTGGAAACGAATTCAGCCAACTCAATGCTTGATCTCTTAGGGAAAAAGGAAACAGCCTCAGCTTGATGGCATCACTGGGAATTCTATTCATCTTGATAGTCTGGCAGATCCGGTCGAAGTGAACCACATGAGCTTTAGGATCCTCTACTCGAGCACCTCCAAACTGATTTGCTTGGACCATCTGAATTAGAGAAGTCTTCAGCTCAAAATTATTTGCCTCTACTCCTGGATAAACAATACAATCCTCCTCATCAAACTCAGGAGCCAGATGAGCTGCCATGGGTGGCTGACCACCCTGCCGAAACATAGGAGGAACTCCCTGTGGAAACTGCTGAGCAAACTGGTAGAACAAGTTGGGATTCATCTGGTAGAGAAGATTCTGCACCCCAACTTCTTGGCCCTGCTGCTGAACTGCAGGACGCTACTGCATGTGAGGAACTCCCAATCCTCCCCAACATGTGCATTCGGGTTCGGATTGGCCATGAAGTATTGTGCCTGATTCTGAACATTATTCACTGGAGGGTTGACACGAACTCTATGGTTTTCCTCAGTAACCTCTCTCTACCTAGGATTATGCTGTGTATTGACATCCTCATGGGTAAGCTGCTCGGTGTTGCTATTGTCTCTGGTCTCCATGTCTTCTTTGAAGTTCTGGAACTCTCGAAGCCACTCTCGTAGCACCCTTCTTTCCCTCCTTAAATTCCTCTCAAGATCTGGATCGAAGGAATGAAGATTTTCACTCTCCCTAGATCTAGTGCGCATAAAAAGAGGTAACCTGTTGCCAAACACAAACACAAACACCTTTGGAAGAAACTGGTTATGGGTTAGAGCAAATAAAACAACTTGGAAATTTTGTTTTTTTTTTTGAATGAAAACCTGATCTCCTAAAAATTCTCTATTTCTAATGCTAGAAATAAAATAACCACACAATACAACCAAATAAACCAATCCCCGGCAACGGCGCCAAAATTTGATGTGTAAAATGGTGAGTGTAAATATGTGGTGTAATATCGTTCCGCTGAGGATTGGGGCTATGGCACGTATTTATGTGAATTAAGAAATTCTAGGCACCAGAGTATGAGAATAAACTAGAATCCAAGTAAATAAGACTGAGATATGGAAGGAAAAAGGAAAGCAGATTATTATGGGAATAAACTGTATGATAAAGGAATGGGTCAGATTAGGGGAATTGCAATCTTGATGTTCTAACGAACTTAGAATTAGGGAAAGAAGAATTAACCAAGGGATTTATGGGCAATGCGCACAAGAATTCAATTCAGCTACTTTCGTAATCAATAAATAGAATTAGGCTAGGATTACCCCACTTTCGTGATGCATCAATCTTAGCCTTAAGCACCTAAGCATTGTAAGCCCCCAAATTACCACTATTCTCATAGTAGGAAAAATTGGGTTGAAATTGGTAAGGCTCGAGATCTTCACCCAACTTTCGTTGTAATGAATCCCTCTCCTAAACTAGTAATCAATTGTGGCCATCAATTAATAACAAGTAGAAATTAATCCCCAATTCAACATAAACCCTAGGTAAATAATTCAATCCCTTTATACAATAATCACAAATTGAACATCAAGATTAACAATAGATCCCTAATCTAAACCCATAATCGAACTACTCACTATCCATAATGGAATGCAACAAACTAACAATATTTAAATTCATAAGCATGGTAGATAAATTGTAAAGAGATAAAAGGAATAAGAAAACTTATTGATTGAAGACCAAACTCTTGGAGTTTCCTCCGTACACTCTTGCTTGAAAAAGAACACAACGCTAAAACTAAAATATGAAAACTAGAATGGGAGGAGATAGAAGGAATTGGTGAGGAATGGTGTGTTTCTCCTGCAAAGAAGAGCTCTATTTATACTTGTTCATGAGGAGGCAAAGCAGGATGGGTAGTGGTTGGGAAATTGGAAAAGTGAGGTGCCCACAACATGGTGTATAATGCATATGAGTGTTGAAGGCACATGGAGTCCATGTTCTACCAGATCTGGAGTTTATGGCCTGAATCATAGATGAAGCTCTTGAAGTCTTCTTTCCAATGCCGTTTGAATCATCCCATTTGGATATTCCTATAATGAGATATGATCAAAATACCGAGCAGTGGTCAGATTAGGGCGAAATCTGGAACTTCGACCTCAAGGCTGCTTTTGACCATTTTTCGGTCAGAATTACAAAATTTGTATCTCTGGAAAAGTTGTAGTCCTTGAAGTCTTCTTTCTAATGGTTCAAGAATCACTTAATTTGGACATTCCTAGACTGAGATATTGTCGAATTACCGAACAGTGGACAAATTGTGCGTAAATTTCAGCTTATTATTATTTTGCTCCACTTTTGCCTTGGTTTGTCCTTGTTGTGATCAAGACCATTAAAAATACCATTCTTTTGACTCCATTATTGGCTGATCTTAAAAATGGACCTAATCTTCTTTGCTTTTGTCTTCCACTTTAATTCATCATCATCCATCTTCTAACTTTTGTTTTTGTCCCTTCATGATTATTTACATCTTCATGATTTTCCTGATATTTCCACAAGCAATTAAAAACATTAGGATGACTCATTAAAGATGAATATTACAAATTAAACTTTGGTTTTCTCTAAATCATCCAATTAAATGCAATATGACCTAATTTTCTTTACTTTATTCCAAATAAGGTGATTGTTGCAAACATTAATCAAAGTAAAGAAAATTAAGGTTATATTGAACACAATTTATACAATCTAGTGGACAAATAAGCTTAAATATGGGGATTAAATATGATCAAATATGCACTTATCACCTGCCCTCACTTAAATATGGGGCTTTGGCGTTAGGTTGGAAATTGGCTAAGGGGTGAACATCATTCCCACTAGTCGGATCGGCTGGAGGCCCCTAGAAAATACAAGGTGAAACCCTATTGTCATTTGCATGCTTGAAAGGTGTAAAACTTTTTATGTTATATCTATCTCCTGAGACTTAACTTCCTTAGCATATTTCTTACATTTGGTCGGCATGAGTTTAGTGGTCTTGGTAGATAGTGTAGGGGATTTCACCCACTCAACTCCGAACACCTACACATCGCTTGATCAATTGAAAATGAGAGAATGGACTATCCTTGGTGCTTATATGATTAGTGTTTAGAAAAGTATGCTTGCTTGAGGACAAGCAAGTTTAAGTGTGGAAACTTTGATAAGCACCAAGAATAGCTTATTTTAGGGGTCATTTACGGGCTAAAATTGTAGAGTTTATTACCCATTTCATAAGAATATCATGCATTTAGACTCAGATGTGACCAAAACTTCTAACGAGAGGACTTAAGGCCAAAACTGAGCAGAAAATGAAGAAACCGTGAAGCAGGAGCCTCCCACGCAGCCTCAAACGCGTGTGGAGGGGCATGGAAACATTCCAGAAGCTCCCCACGACTACCACCACGCGTGTGGAAAGATCGCGGAAAAATGTCTTCAGGGCTCGACGCGTCGAGAGCCCTGTGACACCCTAAAATTCAGCTTCGGGAAAAATGTCTATTTTGCCCCTGTTTTGTTCCCACTATATAAGGATCATTATCCAAGCCTTAGGAATCAGATTTTAGCATACAATAGCATAGATTAGGTCTCTCTTAGGGATTTTCTCCCCCTTGGGGGAAATTCCTCTTCTTCTAGGTTAGATTAGATCAAGGGCAAGGAAGGAGATTGGAGTTTCAAGAACAAAAGTTGTAAAGATCCCCTCCTTGAGGGTGGTAACTATTCTCTCCTATTCTTAATCTAATATTTGTTTCTTTGAAATTTCCTTTCTTTTTCTTGTTTCTTTAGTATGTTAGAGTAGAGTAGAAAGGGGATTGGTGGCCCCAAGGTTAATATATGTGGATGCTTGATATAAATTGCTAGATTAAATGTGAGCTTTTTTATTGTTGGATGATGATCTTGTGTGGATGATGTTTATTACTGCTTTGTGCCTAAGTGTGCACCTTAGGTAGCAAACTCAAAGGAAGTGAGTGTGTGCGCGATAGCGGCCACTCACGAGTCTCACTCACCCACATCTCCGCTCTTAGTCCGAAAGGACAAGATCCGAGAGGAGTGGTAGACAAAGTGTTCGATGAAATGACCCAACCGAATGAGGATGTGGAAGTCCAAAGTGTGACACCACTTGGTGATGTGTCATGAACTCCCTAGTTTATTCCACATCTCTAGCTCACGAGACCATACAAAGATAGTCCACATAGAGAAGCCTAAGGCCCCGATCTCCGCCTTTCCATTTATTTTTACCACAACCATTATCAACCTTCCCCTCTCCTACAAATGAATCCAACCCCTAGCCATTCCCGTAACTCTTTCTCTTCAACCTCTTAGATACCAACACACTAATTCGATTTCCATTCGCCATCCTTGAGAGACACGACACTCGGGGAGTCTCGACTCTTCGTTTTACCACTTCACATTCACACCTCACCCTAAATTACATCCTTCGATTCCCCGATACTTCAATATTTTTTTGCAGTTTATATCGCTTGGTATGAGCTCGAAGATACTTAAGGAAGCTCTACTTCAACAAAAGGTAAATGAGGAGGAAGATGCTCGGTAACAGAACCCTAATGGTTTAGTTTATGGAAGGGCGTAGAGATGCGATCGAGGATGATGACGACGGTGATTTTGATAATTTTGTAGGGTTTTATTTAACTAATAGTCGGTATGTTGACTTCGAGGTTTGTATATGTCATTCAAGTTTCTATGTTTTCTTATACAAAGCTATAATTGTAAATTTATATTAGGCAATTATATTAATATAATTAATTATTAAGGCAAGTATAATTTATTTTGTACTGTGGACACACTATTTTTAATAATTTCAATTTAATAATATTATATCTTATTTATTATATATTATTAGTACAAAATAAATCATGCATGCCTTAATAATAAATTATTAATATTATTGCCTAATAATTATTTATTGTATTCTCTTCACTTTTTTAGTGTAATATTATTGACACAAAATAAATTATACTTACTTTAATTCAAAAAATATATAATTATTTCTTAATTTAATTTCTTAATATTTATTATTGGTAATTATTCTGATAATTTTTCACTTTTTTTGTGTAATTATTATGGTAATTTTATGGTAATATATTTCAAAATTGTGACAATTCCATTAATAACTATGCTAATTTATGGTTATATATTTTAATATTAAAAGAGAAAAAATATTATAATTGATATAGTTAATGAAATTATTATAGTAATTGCCACAATATTTGATATTTATAATTAATATAATTAACTTCATTGAGAAATATAATATTTCTTCCGTGGCAATATTTTTAGAAATTTCATTAAATTATAATCAATAAAATATGAAATATAATTAAGGAAATGAAATTATAAAATTAACAAAATATGTATTCAAAAATATTTAGAAATTTTTTTAAATACATACATATGCACTGCATTAATCATACAAAATTTAAATGCTAATTTTTTAATTTCCAAATATAAATTTTTAATTATAAATCTAACAATATAAATCTATATACTATATATAAAAGTAAAATCCTCCTATTTATTCTCCCGCCCAAACTTTTGTAATCAATTAATTAAAGATTTTATTGGTCAAATAATTAATAATACTTATTTGGTAAGAAAATGTAAAATGGAAATTAACTAATATCTATAAATTGGTAATATTATTTCTATTCACGTATAATACTGTCAAAATGGGTCAAAGCTCGTGGGCTGACCCGCACCCGCCCCGCGGTACGGCAGGTTAGGGTCATAAAAAATAGGCCCGCGAAAATGCCGGCCTAACGTGGCGCGTCAGCCTGCGGACCAACTAATTAAAAAAAATTACATAAGTAATAAATGAAAACTCCCAAGTCTCCCAATTCTATTTCACTAATTCCCAAACCTAATCGCCTAATCCCTAAACTCTTGCGATTTTCCAGTTTCTTTTTAATCCATAATTTCCAGTTTCTTTAATCACGTTTGTTTTTTTTTTTAACATTTAATCACTTTTGTTTTTTTTTTTTTGAAAGATAATCACTTTTGTTAAGTTTGTGTTGTAAAATTGGGAAGTGTATTATTGCATTATTTATTTATTTGGCAATTTTGCAGTATTCAATTTTGAACTTTGTTAAGTTTTTGAACTGTGAAATTGTGAATTTTGTTTAATTTGTGTTGTGAAATAAAAAAATAAAAATAAAAAACAAAAAGCCCGTGAGGCTCGCGAACCCGCACGGTGCGAGTTAGGGTTGACTAAATTTTAGCCCGCGGGCCTAACGGGCCGGCCCAAAAGCCCGCAAAAATTTAGGGTTCACTATCTCTAGTACAACAGCCTATGTTCATGCTTTGAACACAAAGCCAACCGTGAACACCTCCACCAGGCTTTTCAACTCAAGACGAGTTTACTTTTCTTTCTACTACTATCGAATAGAGATTACAAAGGTTGAAGTAAAGGTATTTCCTTCTTCTCCAACTAGAGAAATTGGCTCTAAAATCCAAATCTTGACATCTTGAGCAGCGCAAATCTCTAAATTATGGATATGATCGTTGTAGCTTTTGTCTCTCTTTTCTTTAGAACATTGGTGGCTAGAATACTTTTTGCATATGAATACTTAGACGATACTTGAAATTGACCAGCACCTTCTTCTTAATTTCAAGAGGGTATTTATAGGCACGTTGAAATAGTTTCGTCGGAGGGAAAACAAATTTAAAACTCCTATGGACCAGCGGGTAATCAGGATAGTAAGTGAGCGTGTCAGATTTTCCAGTCGTTAATGACTATTTTTGCGTTGAACAACGTTACTTTTTGTTATGCACAAATTGTCAGGGCATTAAAGGAAATATCTACATTGGGATATGTTCCTAGAACTTTTTATTCATCGGAGACATATGCTAAAACTTTTAAGGTTTCAGACTGTACAACTCAGAGAATGTCTCGAGCAGTCCTTTCGAATGGTTAACTAGGTTAACGCTTCAAGACCTTAAATCTATTACGTCTCATATACGAATGGTTGACTTTACCATTCGTCTCTTGTTACTCCTCGAAAGGTAGGTCTTTCCTACTCTTTGACCTTTGCGACCTTTCGATTAGGAATGGTTAACCTTACCATTCGTTCTTGCTAACACTTCAAAAGGTAGGCCCTTCCACCTCTCGGCCTTTGTAACCTTTCTTCTTGAGTTCTTTTACTCTTCGAATCTTTAGTCTTCAGTCTTCAATCTTAAACCACTCGAGAGTTAACCACTCAGGTTAGTCTTCGACTTGTTGTTACGACTGACCTTTCGAGTTATCATTCAGATAGATGGAAACGTTACTACTCGATGTACCATTCGGTAGGATTCCAATGTTTAGCAGAATGAATCCTAACTCTAAAATATAAACTAATTGCGGAGATCTAAAATTTCTATCATTTGGTATCATCAAAATCTAAAAACAGATGTTATTTAACACATTTTTTTAAAATTTGATATGATCCGTCAAATTTTTCCAGATGTAAGCCTAAGATTGGTTTTTATTTCTCTTCTAAGGACTTATTCTCATTTGATCCTATATATATATATATAGGCTTAGGATTCATATATAAAGCTAAGATTTGTAACACTTTGCAAAATATTTAAAATTGCATGGCTTCAAATTAGATAATTCAATATAGTTCCCCACGATTCATATGATAACACTGCACAGGTTCACATCGCTTCAAATTAGAATACACAAAATTATGAATATGAAGAAGCTGCAAAAGACGCAAGATTGAGATTCAAATTAGAATACACAAAACTATGAATATGAAGAAGCTGCAAAAGACGCAAGATTGAGATTCAAATTAGAATACACAGAACTATGAATATGAAGAAGCTGCAAAAGACGCAAGATTTAGATTTAGAAGATAATTTGATCTATGAACATATTATATTATACCTTCAAAGGCTCAGGACAGTTATGTTATAATTGTTATCATAGGAATCCTGGGAATTATATTGAATTACATGGCTTCAAATTAATATGTTCTTGAGTGTTTAATATATAGATTTAATAAAAATGATTAGGAAATTAGATATATTATAATTAAATAATAAATATGGTTAAGAAAGTAGATATATTTTGTTAATAAGAAATAAAGAGTTTCATAATTAAATACAAATTTTAAATATTTTGCAAAAAAGGACCCGGTCAATATTGACTTTTTTTTTTAATGATGTGACATCTTCTCCTTCACCGCCGGTGTATAGCATCATTAGGTGTAAGAATGTTACCGAGGTAAATTACTTGCACTTGTAAATGATTTTATTTGCACTTTTTCTAACTTTTAGATGCTATACACCGGCGGTGAAGGAGAAGATGTTACTGAGCTTAAGTTTCAATAACTTTACATAGGTGTACTTAACGATAACATCTAGTGCAACTAATGATAACGTTATGTGTACTTAGTATTGATGCTCAGTGTATATTTTACTTGCATTTGTAATACATTTTACTTGCACTTTTAACACAATTTACTTGCACTTCGATGATTAATTATTTGCGAAAATGCTACCGCATTTTTTTAAAAAATTAGTGTTTCTAATCCATTAGATTTGGACACGTGGATGGGTGTGAGTGGTTCTTAGTTCTCTCCTAAGCTACCCGTTCTCATCTAAACGGAGTCCTATATATATATACATATATATACATATATATACATATATATACATATATATATATATATATATATATATATATATAACTGTTCAAATGTGGTTGGGGTGCTCAGGTGCGGTTGTGCGGTGAGAGGATAATCATTGATATTGCCAAAATCAACGTTCAGTATTACAAACGTTTAAAACACGCAGTGACAATTGGGTCAATTTCCATATGGGTCAAACTTAAGTGTATGATTCTTCTTCTTAAGGTGCATGATTTTTGTGCTTAAGTTGCGTGGTTTTGAGCTTAAGGTGCGTTAGTTGTTGAAACTTAAGTGTGTCGATCTAAAGCATTAGGTGCGTGGTTTGTGTGCTTAAGTTGCGTAGTTTTGAGCTTAAGGTGCGTTTAGTTGTTGAAACTTAAGTATGTTGGTCTAAAGCTTTAGGTGCGTCGTTTTCCATCTTAAGGTGCGTGATTTTCCTTCTTAAGTTGCATGGTTTATGTGCTTAAGGTGCAAAAGTTATTGAAACTTAAGCTGCGTCGGCCTAAGGCTTTAGGTGCATGGTTTTCCTTTTAAAGGTGCATGATTTCCTTCTTAAGGTGCGGTTTTTTTTTTTTTTTTTTTTTTTTTTTTTTTTGCAGTTCCAAAACAAAAGGAATATTCTTTACAAGATTTTCTCCAACTTAAGATGCGTAGATTATAATAAGCTTAAGGTGCATCAATTTAATATTTTAAAAAAAAAAAAAGAATAGATCACCGCATAACCGCACGGGAACGCTTTCCCGCACCTGAACCATTCTCTCTCTCTCTCTCTCTCTCTCTCTCTATATATATATATATATATATATATATATATATATATATATATATATATATATATATATCATACCGTTCAAATGCAGTTGGGGTGCTCAGGTGTGGATGTGCGGTGCGAGGAGAGCCATTGATATTGCCAAAGTCAATGTTTAAGATTAACAACGCTTAAAAAATGCAGTGGCAATTTAGTCATTTTTTATATAGGTCAAACTTAAGGTGCGTGGTTTTCTTTCTTAAGGTGCATGGTTTTTGTGCTTAAGATGCGTAGTTTTGAGCTTAAGGTGTGTTAGTTGTTGAAACTTAAGTGCGTTGGTCTAAAGCTTTAGGTGTGGGGTTTTTCTTAAAGTGTGTGGTTTGTGTGCTTAAGGTGCACCAGTATGGAATCTTAAGGTGTGTCGGCCTAAGATTTTAGGTGCATCGTTTTCCTTCTTAAGGTGCGTGGTTTTTTTGCTTAAGGTGCGTCAGTTGTTGAAACTTAAGGTGCGTCAGTTGTTGAAACTTAAGGTGCGTCAGCCTAAGACTTTAGATGATGGTTTTCCTTCTTAAGGTGTGTTGTTTCCTTTCTTAAGGTGCGTTTTTTTTTTTTTTTTTGCAATTCCAAAACTCAAACAATATACTTTATAATATTTTCTCTACAAAGCCATATTTATGTTAATCTAGCTTAAACTGTGTAGATTAGAAGCTTAAAGTGCATCAGTTTAAATTTAAAAAAATATATATATATATCACTGCACAACCACACGGGTGTGTGTGTGTGTGTGTGTGTGTGTGTGTAGATATATACCTATGATACCCCGAATTTAAATCATGCCTTGAACCCTGGTAATTCTTCCTACTGTGGGTTTTTTTTTTAAAAAAAAAAATTCTTACATTAAATATTTAAGTGAGGAATTGAAGCTAAAAGTATAATTAGAGAGTCCAAGTAGCATTTTCCCAGTAAAGTAATATACAAAACAAAGCTTTATGCCTGGGGCCAGCCACTGCTTTGACAAGCAAACAAGAAGGTTCGTCATTAGCCTACCATCTTTGAATAGTCCTATTTTACAACTGTACTATTCTCCGCGTATGTACGGACGATGTGTGGATCACTTCCACTGATACGTATAAATTGTGGGCATTTCTTGCAACCAGCCCATATGCAACTCAACCTACCTCTCACCATCTACAATGGCAGCTTCTTCCATTATCCAGTTCTTGTCCTTCTCTTTCCTTCTCTTTCTCTGCTCCTCTTTTGCCCAAACCTCCTTTCGCCCTAAAGCTCTCGTCGTGCCCGTCACTAAACACGCTCCCACTCTCCAATACCTCACCAAAATCAACCAAAGAACGCCCCTCGTCCCGGTGAGCCTCGTCGTGCATTTAGGCGGCGAGTTTCTGTGGGTTGACTGCGATAACAACTATGTTTACTCGTCTTACCGCCCGGTCCGGTGCCGGTCCGCGCAATGCTCCCTGGCCACGAAGAACAGCGGCTGCGGGGATTGTTTCTCCGGGCCTAGGCCCGGGTGTAACACCGTGGGGTTAATTTTATTAATTGGGCCTGGTTCCTTTAAATAAAATATATTTCCTATTCTGGTTTATCCAATTGTTAAGAAAGTCCAATTCCTTAATTTAATTTTGTAAGGGATACCACTTGGGTCTTTTTGATCCCTTATAAAAATTGAATATTTAATTAGGCTCAATCTTTGAGGAATCAAACCTTGTACTAATTGAATTAATTCTTGATTTGGATTTAGCACATCCCTTATGTGAGAACCCATATTACATTTAACCACCCTAATATTTCATACATTATGTATGTATATATTTTTCCCCTAGTCTTCTTCTTTCTCCTACAAGAGATTCACACCATTTCTTCATCCCTAAAAACCCTATTCACACCATCTTTCATCCTAGCAAGGTTTCAAGCAAGATTACTCTTTTAGGATTTATTGTGCTTGGGTAAGTACTAGTCATTACTCTTTTAGGATTTATTGTGCTTGGGTAAGTACTAGTCCCTATTTAGATTGCATTTATTGTGCTTGGGTAAGTACTAGTCCCTATTTAGATTGCATTTTATCTTACAATTTCCTAGTCTTTCTATAAGCTTCTTATGGTTTTCTTTGGGGTGTTCTTGGGTCAAGATGACCAAGGTGGTGATGGAGGTTTGGTGGATTGAGCTTAGGATTGGTGTTGCTTCTGGATCATTAAGCTTCAAGAGGTAATCCTCCATGTTACACTAAAACCATCTTCACTCTTGTATATATGTATATGATTTGGTGTTGTGGAATCTTGTGAAATATCTTTGGTTTTAGCCTTTGATTTGTTGGATTGTTGAGTGATGGGCTGTACTTTTCTAGGGTGAGGTGTGGTATGTGTATTGGATGTGGTAATGATAAAACGAAGAGTCTAAACTCCCCGAGTGTCAGTCTCGAAGGAGGGACGTGGAGGTTAGTCTATGCTATTGCTTTCAATCGAATAAACGTGTGATGAGACGTGTGAGGGTGGTGAATGGCATGAAGGAAATGTAAGTGTGCAAGAGGTAACTAAAATCAAAGTAATAAGTGATAAGAAATGAGAAATAACAAATAAGAAATAAGGGGATAAGGGAATGAATTGTGCTTGTCTATGTTGCTTCATCGTGTGTCTCAAGTAGTGGTTTAATGATGCAATTGTGTTGGCTATTCAAGAGTGTGTCATCTTCGTCCTTTTCCACCTTGGTGTACTAGGGCTTCTTAGGCTTAGGAGTACCATTTGGCAACCAAAAGCCCTAAGAGACATTTTATCAAACACCTAGGCTACACACTTTCCTACTATTCCCAATCATGGAATTCCATAGGATCTAAGATTGCAAAAAGCTTCAACTCAACTCAAATCAATACCATGATACAGTCAAGGTCTCAATCTCTCAATAGATTGGCCAAATCTATACAAGATCTAATCAAACCAACAATCAATAGACAAGAATAGATCTTCCAACATCAAAGCAATAAAATCCACAATAAGAAATAGGATCTTCACACTAGCAACATAGATTCACACAACCCAATCCCTAGACAGAACTAGCCAAACATAATCATAGATTTAAGATCATAGACTAATTCAATCCAAGAACTAGATATGTAAATAAAAATAAGATTCAAATAGATATCACCTAGTAAATGAAATGGTAGTCTTCAATCCAAGCTTCAATTCTTCATTCTCAAAGAAAATGTAAAACCTAATCTAAGAATAGAAATTTGGGAACCTCTAAAAACTCTAAGAATTGCTCTTTCCTCCCAATAAACTCTCTCTGAAAAATTCTATCAAGCCTCCTTAAATAGTCTCTCCCAAAATTGCCCTAAAATAATTTCAACGCAATGTCTCGTTCACGTGACCTTCACGCGTGAATGGCCACGTGAATGCATACTGGAATTCATCCATGTGGCATTCACGCATAGACGCAACATCCTGGGCCCACGAGACTTCTGTCCTGCTCGGTTTTGCTAGTTTTGCTCCTCTCTCGTGCCTAACGACTCCCGGGACCTGTGAAATGCCTCAAAATATACCAAGGGTAGCTTTGCGTGTGGTTATTGAATTAAAGCGCATAATCTCGTAAATTAGTCATATAAGGATATCGAAATGCTATAAAACTATCCCTATTTATATCCAAATATATAGGTATCTTGGGAGCTTATCATTGAGCCTATATTGTGGATCTATGGACTTGTGTTCATTGTCCTTCAATCTTGATGTGTATGAGTATCTGTTGTTATGGATTCCATGTATTATTTGGCCTCTGAAATGTCTAATATGATGATATTTTGTGTACTAGAATGAGTTATCATGTATTTTGTTCTAAGTTTGGGATCGGTGCTTTCGGGTTGCGCTTGTGGTGCATCTCAGCAGTATAATGTGTCCCGCTGGGATTTTCCACAAGGTGACCGCGGTGTGGAGTGGCGGACCGAGGGGTTCCGCGGGGTTGCTCCGCCTCTTTCTCACGGAATGGAGCGGCGGACCGTGGCGTTCCGCCGAGTCGTTCTGTCAGCGGGAGTGGGGTGGGTTGGCGGTCTGGTGTGTTCCGTCAGCTTGTTCCTCCAATTCATTTTCCTTCTCTATTCCAGTGGTTGTTTTGTGGTCTATTGACTCTGTTGTTTCACCTTTGATTCTGGAGTATGTTATGTACATGTTGTTGAGTATGCTACCCTAATTGTTGAGTATTGGTTCATGATTATTGGTCGGTTATCTTTGATTATTGATCGAGTATTTATTGGTTAATTCTTTGGCTAATGTTCTGAGCATGTCCTGTATTCATGTTCTAAATCTGAGTACTATTGGTATGAGTATTTCCTTTGGGAATGAACCTGAATTTGTATGAGCTATTGTGAGTAACTCTTCGGCTTCTTGAGTCTTGTGTACCCTTTGGAAGGTGGCTATTCGGAATATGGCTCTATGTGCGCCTCTTGTTATGGGAGGAGTTATTTGGGCTTTACGCCTCTGTGGTAATGGTTTTCATGCTTCTGTGGTTGGGCTTTATGCCTCTGTGATAATGGGCTTTTATGCCTCTGTGGTCGGGCTTCATGCCTCTGTGGTAATGGGCACCATGTGCCTCTGTGGTCGGGCTTTATGCCTCTATGGTAATAGGCACCGTGTGCCTCTACGGTCGGACTTTATGCCTCTGTGATATGACATTGGTGTTATGGTTTGGCAGTTTTGGTTTGGATCTTATCCTATGTACCGTGATTTGGGGTCACTCTAAGGGAGTGATGTGAGGTTGGTGATTGGTTGGTTTCACTTGTGTTGTTCAGTTGAGTTTGTGCTTTCGTTGAGTATCGTATTATGGAACTGTTGTATTGTGCTTTCGTTCTTTGTTAGTGGATTCATTTGAGGTGTCCTTGGTTTGTCATTCATTCAGCCTATTGTTGTTGCGTCATCTGGTTTTTAAACAAAGGACAGTTTCGTTGGCGTATATATTCTATATGCGTGTGAAAAATCTATTTACAACCTATGCTATACTACTCTATTTCTCACGAGTGTGAGTGGTGGATTGCTTAGCATTTCTTTGCGAATATTTTTAACTGTTTTCCAAGTATGGAGTAGATTGAGCCGTGAGAAGGCTAGCAGTAGATTTACTTCGCCTTTATGATTAGCTTAGTGTTTGTTGAGTTTATTCAAACATTTCAGGCCTGCGTGCCTTAGACTCATGATATGTATTGACTTATCTAGATTATGATTGGCTTTGAGGATTGATGAGTTGGATTTTGGATTTTGCCTTAGCATCTAGGTGCTGATTTACCTAGATGTGGCGTAGCACCCTCTGTGGTTTAGTATTGATTCCGCATTAATACAATTTGGTTCTGAGATTTACTAGCTTTTGCCTTAAGTATGTTGCCTATCTTAGCGTGAAATTTTAGGGGTGTTACAATTGGTATCAAAGCCTGTGTTGAGGTCTAAGTAGGAACCCTAGGACTTGACAATTTGAGACTCAAGGACCTGATCAGTAGAAGTTAAGGTATAACGTGACTCCTAGGATGTGTGAGAACTAGGACTCGTGATAAGCTCCCAAGATGACTTATTATTTAGGTCTATAACGAGGTAGTTTATTAGCAATTTAGTATCCTTGTGTGACTAATTCACGATATTTTGTGTGTTGATTAGATAACAACGTGCAAAGCTACCTTTTGTATATTTTAAGACGTTTTACAGGTCCTAGGAGCCACTCGGCAAGAGAGATGGGTATGTATAACGAGCAAACAGAGCAGAAAAGACTCCCGGGACAGCTAGGATGTACCTTCCACGCGTGGGGCCAACATGGACGAATTCCAGTAGTCATCCACGTGCCCATCCACGCATAGATGAGTACATGGATGAGACATGCGAAGGAAATTAAAGTAGGGAAACTTTGGGGAGGTTATTTAAGGAAGCTAGATAGGATTTTTCAGGAGTTCTCAATTTTCTAGTTCTTAGAGGTTCCCAAAAATTCCATCTTAGAATTTAGTTTTCATATTAGAGATTTACATTGAGAGAGATTTCCATTTTGTATGAAGAAGTGAAGATCTAAAGCTTGGATTGAAGTTGTAATTTAATTCACTAGGTGACTTCTATCTTGAATCTTATTTCTAATTTCTATTTCTATTTTGCAATTCATATATATAGATTGAATTAGATTTATGATTTTGAATTCATGAATATGCTTAGCTAATTCTATCTAGGGATTGAGTTGTGTGAATCTATGCTTGCTTAGTGTGATTTCTCATTTCTTAATGTGGATTTGATTCATTTGATGTTGGAGATCTATTATTGTCTATTTATTGTTGATGTGATTTGATCTTGAGTAGATTTGGCCAATCTCTTGAAAGTTAGGACATAGCTTTTGCAATCTTAGATCCTATGGAATTCCATGATTGGGAATAGTAGGAATGTGTAAAGTCTAGGTGTTTGATAAAATGTCTCTTAGGCCGGGCTTTTGGTTGCTAAATGGTATTCCTAAGCCTAAGAAGCCTTAGTACACAAATGTGGAAAAGGACTAAGAGAGCACACTCTTGAATAGCCAACACAATTGAATTATTAGTCCATTACTCAAGACACACCGTGAGGAAACATGGATAACACAATTCATTTCCTTACTTTCTATTATTTGTTATTTTACTTTTGTTTACCGTATTTGATTACACACACTTTAAATGCCACTCCACTTTCACCAACAACCTCGCATGTTCCATCACGCATTCCTTTAAACAAAAGCATAACAATCTCCCACATTGCCTCATTCGAGACCGACACTCGGGGAGTCAAGACTCTTCGTTTTATTCCTTTTTACATCTTTTGACATACCACCACTATCACCGCAATCAAACAACTTGTCAAAATGGCGTCGTTGCCGGGGAGGCAATAGGTTGCTATTCCTTTGCTTTTCTTTTTAAGTGAATGCTTTTGCGAACTTGAGTGTTGTTAATTCCATTTTTTTGTTTTACTTGTTTTGTTACTTTCCCTTCATTGACTACTTCTAGTCAATAGAGGATTATTTGTTTTCTTGATCATTTTAATAGGTGAATGCACACAAGAGCGGAGGGAAACTAATGATTACTTACTTACATACCGGAAATCAATAAGGCAACGAGAAAGAAAAACATCCGAACTGAACAAATGGCTTCTACAAGTGCTACTAGAAACTCTCAAGGGAGAGGAACACTTATACCAACCCCACCACCAATCCCGAATAGTCCACCTGGAATACTTAATCCGAATGAGCCAACAATAGAAAAACCGCAGATTGACCAAGTAAATCAACCGGAGCAGATTAGAGTTGAAGAATATTATGAAATGCCATAGGGATAACAGAGATCGATAGTAGACTACATGACACCGGAATTCAATATGCATAATTTTATTTATGTTCCACCATTGGAGAATATCAATTTTCACGTGCATCCGACGATCCTTACATTGGTACAATCCATATGCAGGATTACCTCAGAGGACCCACGCGGACATATAACGAGATTCCTCCGAGCTTGTGGAATGTATAGACAAGAAGGAGTGAGTGAAGAGGTCATTCAATTGAAACTATTTCCATTCTCAGTGATTGGAGAAGCTGCAAGATGGCTCGAGAGCAAAGATGACCACCACTTCCGTTCTTGGCAGCAACTACATAAGGAATTTGACAACACTTGCGTGCGTAGGGGTGAGATGTCATGTAATGTGGAATGTAAATGTAAAGATAAAACGAAGAGTCTGTGACTCCCTGAGTGTCGGTCTCAAAGGAGGGACGTGGAGGTGTGTCAAATGCTAATACTTTCGATTAATTGAGTCATGTGATGCATTGAGTATGGGTAGTGAATGTGGTAAATGGTAATTTAAAGGTGCAAGTGTTCATAAGGTAGTGCAATGTGAAGATAAAACGAATATAAGAAAGCAAGGGATTGTATCGTGTTCATCTATGTTGCATCCTAGTGTGTCTCAAGCAATGGATAAACGGAGCAATGATGTTGGGTATTCAAGAGTGTGTCTTCTTAGTCCTTTTCCACCTCTTTATACTAGGGCTTCTTAGACTTAGGCGTGCCTTTTAGCAACCAAAGTCCTAAGAGACATTTTATCAAACACCTTAGCTACACACTTTCCTACTATTCCTAATATGAAGTCCATATGATCTACGATTGCCACAAAGCTTCAATCTCAACTCTAATAAAAATCATGAAAGAGTTAAGAGCTCAATCTCTCATTTAGATTGGCCAAATCCATACAAGATCTCATCAAAACAACAATCAATAGACAAGAATATGAATTCCAACAAACAAAGCAATTGAATCCAAAATAAGACACACTAGTAGAGAATGACAATAAAAATTGGACTATTAGCACCTGTTGTTGAAAAAAGAGTTTCTAAAACAGACAAGGTGACATTTTTGTAAATTTTTAAACAACACTAGCATCTGTTAGTTTAAAAAAACAGTCGCCAATCCTTAAAATAAAAATACGCTAGCGTTTTGGAGTCCGTTGTTTTAACAACTGACGCGTGTTGTCTTATTAAAAGCATAAAAAAAACCCTAGCCCCTCCTCATTCTCTCAATCTGTTCGATCAAATCTGCTAAGTATCCCTCTCCTCCCCTCCCCTCCCAAACGCTGGCCTCCATTAACATCTATGGCCGACGGCAGTAGGCTATCCCAAACGACGACGGGCGAACTCTTCTCCACTCGACCCCGGCGATCTGATCTGCTAAGTGCGTTGCTAGTTATCGCCTCTCCCAACCGCGTCGACCTCCGATCCCATCTACGGTCAACGACGAAACTATAGCAACTGACCGGTGACCTGGGCGAGCTCCTCTCCACTCGACCCGGCGATTGCAATAGCTCCAGCGCAGTTCCACTTGACTACGACGCAAATCTTCAATAGGTACGGTATTAGCTAATTTTTACGGCACAGTTCCACTTGACTACGGTATTGACGGAAGCGCATCTGAGATGACCTTGTAGAGAAGGTGAAGAAGCAGGTATTGTATCTGTTTATGTGTCAGTGAACCAGAAACTCTGATGAAATATCCTCAATCATTTTTCCTAGGACCTCAAAGCAAACTGCAATTTGGGTTCTATGTTTTTAGTGAAATTTTGTGCTCTAGGATTGGAACTCCATGGAATATGCTATATATGCTTTCTTCAATTATTTTATTGTCATAGATCCTTTCTAATTCTTATTGTAGACAACTTGACAGAAGCACTGCACTCATGCTCTTATCACATTTTGATGGTATGTCCATCATGTTTGTTTTTCTTTCTCAGCAACCAAGGGAGACTTGCAATAGTGATATCATGACAAGGAAGGTTTTGGCTATTTATGATAGGTAGCTGCAAGGTAATCAACTCTGGTCTAGCACATTTTCTTTTCTGACTTGTTATGGTTTTCATTATTTTTCATTACTAGTGTTTTCCTAATTCTGCATCTACTCATGGAAACAATTCTAGTTCATCATATAACAACTATAATTATTTACATATTTGTACAGTGGGACAAAATTTAGTATGTTACTATGAGTGATTGATCAAAATGCTTAAATTATGATGATATGCTCAAAACAGTTAGTTATTAAATTTACATTTCTTATACTAAAGGTTATGGGACTTAAAAGGGTACTTCTTCCAATCTTATTCTGGTTAAGAGATCAATAAGAAGTCTAATTTGGTTTCTAGCATTTTATTCTTGTGTTTATGTGTCATCTTCATTTGAAACCTTAACTAATATTCCCTTTGTAGAAATTAACTAACAGTTCTAGCTCATTTTAAACCTCATCATACTTAACAAATCACAAATGTCATAACTGCAAAAAGAACTATTGTTCTACAACTTTATGTCAACTAACAATCTGTCAAGAATGATCATTTGCTTCCTATTATGTTATTCATGTGCCAAATGCCCAGATTATATTTTAATAATTATTGAATGAATACTTGTTATTCCTTTCATTTTTCTTTTTATGCATAAATGGTAAGGCCTAATTTTATTTTGTAACCAATCTGCTTATCCCAACTCCACTAAGTCTTAGTTTAATCTATTACAACTGCTGATCCAATTGTTGCTGCATAGGTGGTTTAATCAGCATGTCTTGACAATCCCTTGCATATTGTCTGTTGCAAGTCCTTGAGCAGCACAAGTTTATGGACTTAATGTACTAGATGAAAGGATTCAGGTATGAGCATCTTTATGTTTATGGAATATATATATATATGTGTGTGTGTGTGTGCGTGTGAGCCTATATTGTAGATCTATGGACTTGTGTTCATTATCCTTCAATCTTGATGTGTATGAGTATTTGTTGTTATGGATTCCACGTATTATTTGCCCTCTGAAATGTGTAATCTGATGATATTCTGAGTACTAGAATGAGCTATCGTGTATTCGGTTTTAAGTCTGGGATCAGTGCTTTGGGGTTGCGCTTGTGGTGCATCTCAGTGGTATAATGTGTCCCGCTGGGATCTTCCGCAAGGTGACGACGGTGTGGAGTGGTGGACCAAGGGGTTCCGTAGGGTTGCTCCGCCAGCTTGTTCCTCTAGTTCATTTTCCTTCTCTGTTCCAGTGGTTGTTTTGTGGTCTATTGACTCTGTTGTTTCACCTTTGATTCGGGAGTATGTTCTTTACATGTTGTTGAGTATGCTACCCTAATTTTTGTGTATTGGTTCATGATTGTTGGTCGGTTATCTTGGATTATTGATCGAGTATTTGTTGGTTAATTCTTTGGCTAATGTTCTAAGCATGTCCTGTATTCATGTTCTAAATCTGAGTACTATTGGTATGAGTATTTCCTTTGGGAATGAATCTGAGTTTGTTATGAGCTCTTGTGAGTAACTCTTTGGCTTCTTGAGTCTTGTGTACCCTTTGGAAGGTGGCTATTCGGAATATGGCTCTATGTGCGTCTGTTGTTATGGGAGGAGTTATTTGGGCTTTACACCTCTGTGGTAATGGGCTTTTATGCCTCTGTGGTTGGGCTTTATGCCTTTGTGGTAATGGGCTTTTATGCCTCTGTGGTCGGGCTTTATACCTCTGCGGTAATGGGCACCATGTGCCTCTGTGGTCGGGCTTTATGCCTCTATGGTAATGAGCACCATGTGCCTCTGTGGTTAGGCTTTATGCCTTTGTGATATGGCATTGGTGTTATAGTTTTGTGGTTTTAGTTTGGATCTTATCCTATGTACCGTGGTATGGATCACTCTCTAAGAGAGTGATGTGAGGTTGGTGATTGGTTGGTTTCACTTGTGTTGTTCAGTTGAGCTTGTGCTTTCGTTGAGTATCGTATTATGGAACTGTTGCATTGTAGTTTCGTTATTTGTTTGTGGATTCATTTGAAGTGTCCTTGGTTTGTGATTCATTCAGCCTATTGTTCTTGAGTCATCTGGTTTTTAAACAAAGGACAGTTTCGTTGGCGTATATATTCTATATGCGTGTGTAAAATCTATTTACAACCTATGGTATACTACTGTATTTCTCATGAGTGTGAGTGGTGGATTGCTTAGAATTTCTTTGCTAATATTTCTAACTGTTTTTCAGGTATGGAGTAGATTGAGCCGTGAGAGTGCTAGCAGTAGATCTACTTCGCCTTTATGATTAGCTTAGTGTTTGTTGAGTTTATTCAAACATTTCAGGCCTGCGTGCCTTAGACTCTTGATATGTATTGACTTATCTAGATTATGATTGCCTTTGAGGATTAATGAGTTGGATTTTGGATTTTGCCTTAGCATATAGGTGCTGGTTTACCTAGATGTGGCGTAGCACCCTCTGTGGTTTAGTATCGGTTCCGCATTAATATAATTTGGTTATGAGATTTGCTAGCTTTTGCCTTAAGTATATTGCCTATCTCAGCGTGAAAATTTAGGGGTGTTACAATACCCGCCAAGAGATTGCCACGGGACAGGGGCAAGAGTATAGTTCGCATTCTGTGACCTCACCCGACTCCTCAAGATAAGAACCTAGTCCAAGGTTCAAATAAGATGGAGTATTGTCCAAGATAGCTCTCAATGCCTGGATAGAGATGAATCAAAATACCTTAGACCTCATGAGAAACCCTTAGTCCTGAATCATCAAAGACTTAGAAACATCCCATTGTAGCTTCAAGTACCTCAATGATGCAATCTTCAATCAACTAGAGTTAGATCTAGTTTTCTTCGATTCAAGAACAAATCCACGAACCTGAATCTAAGGTTCAAGAAAAAAAGATTGATTCAATTCCAAGAATAAATTTGCTAGTCGAGTCCACGAACGGACCACTAATTTAGTCCACAATTAGCCATAAGATTTCTTACACAAGTGTAAAGAAATACTTAAGAATTTTATTCAATGAAATCCTCCTTAAAACTACTATGGTTGTGCTCTATTTATAGCTATAGAGGCAGCATTATAATTCTAAATACAATGGAAAAAAAGATTCTTAAACCTAATCTAGAAAGCAAGTAAATATAGTCCTATTTAGAAAAGGGTTTAAGGAATCCTTTCTAAATACAAAGTAATGTTCTTTTTCATGCCAAACTATTTAAATTAATGATGACAAAAAATAATATGGCTGATTTGGGCCTAATTTAATCTCCAAAATCAGCACTTAAACAATTATAAATAGCCTTGAGTTCTTCTTCATCTTTAGCAATTGATCTTGACTTGGATTTTCACCATCTTTGAACATAACCAATGAAGAGTTGTCTTCATTGTTTGGACTTGGACTTATGATTTAGCCAATTGGTACTCTTAATGGATCTTTAGTCTGCTGGGCCACATCACCTCGTCCCCATTCTCATTCTTACCAGGGAATAGAAACTATATATCGTCCTAGGGATTGCCACGGGGTAGGGGCGGCAAGAGTATAGTCCCCATCCCGTGACCCCACCCCACTCCTTGTCCCCATCATCATTCCTATCAGGGAATAAAAACTCCTCATTTCTGTACCTGCTGAAAATTTTCAAGAACGAAAAATCCCCACCCAATAAATGCTATACTACAATTTTTAATAATTAAGTAAAATTTTTAAATTTAAATTTTTAATTTTTAATTTTTTTAGTACTCAAAAAAGTAAAAATTTTAAATTTATATTTAAATATTAGAATTTAATTTAAATTTAAATTATCAAATTCCAATTGATACTATTAATAATTAAAAAAAATCATCATTTTAACTTCCCATCCAAAACACTCTTATACTATTAAATTTTGCGTAATATTGTAAAAAATATGATAATACTATTCATATTCGTACTGTACTATAATTGTACATTAGAATATGGTAATACAATTCCTAATACAATATATTCTTTCGCACTTTCCTATTCTTAATACAATTCTAGATTAAAATTACTAATATATCAATACAACTAATAAAAACAAAATCTTACTTTTACAACTCCCGGCCCAAACTACCTCCCAAGCTATTACTATACAAAATCTAATGCGGAGTAACTATAATAGTAAATAATAGCTTAATAAATATGACAACTTATATATATATATATATATATATATATATATATATATATATATATATATACATATATATATATATACATATATATATATATAAGTATATATATATATATATATATATATATATATATATATATATATATATATATATATATATATATATATATATATATATATATATATATATATATATGTACATATATATGTACATATATATATGTACATATATATGTACATATTTATACATATATATATACATATATATATGTACATATATATGTACATATCTATTCAAATGTGGCCGCGCCTTCCCGTGTTGTCGGTGCAGTTCACACCATTCAATATTAGAAAATGCACCAGTCAATGTTAGAAAATGCAACACTCAATGTTAGAAAACGCACCACAATGAAAATACACAAAAACACCATTAAACACACCACACACCCAAAATAATGCACCATAACTCCCCTGCCCCTAGTGGTGCATTTGCTAACACTGTGCGGTGTATATTTATATACCTAATGGTGTGTTTTTTTATGATGCGTACCTAATGATGCACATTTGTGTGGTATATTTTCTAACATTGAGTGGTGTATATTTGTATACATAGTGATGTGACCGCACTGACCGCACGTTAAGGGCCGGCCACACTTGATCATGACCTTATATATATATATATATATATATATAGAGAGAGAGAGAGAGAGAGAGAGAGAGAGTCATCATTAGGTGCGGTCTGGTCATTAGCTGTGGCCGTGCGGTATATTTTCAGCCATTATATATGTTACAAAACACACTATTCTACATACTAAAACGCACCAGATGACCGATAAAACACATTCCAGACTATAACCAAATGCACCTATTCACTTAAAATTCATCAATATACGTGATAAAACGCATCATTCTACATATTAAAATGTACCACAACGTGCCTCATGTTAGATTATAAGTATACACTATTTACACATATTAGAAAACATGTGCTAAAATATGCACCATTCTACGTATTAAAATGCACCACAACATGTGTTAAAATACACAATTTCACTCGTTGAAAATTTCCATCCCAGATTATAAACATGCACTATTACACTTATTAAAAAATATGTGTTAAAATACACACCATTTAACATATTAAAATGCACCAGAGGACAGATTAAAACACACCATTCCACAACACACTTATTAGAAACACATATGTTAAATACACATCATTATTCGTATTAAAATGCACCAGAGAGCGTATTAAAACACACCATTCCACAACACAATTACACACCAGTCTACGTATGAAAATACACCAACGAATAGATTAAAACACATCATTCCACAACACAGTTAATGCACCAACATACGTAATAAAACGCACCACAGTATGTATTCAAACGCACCACACTATGTACTAAAATGCACCATTTCAATTCACGTAATATAGATACTAAAATTACCATAATACCCCCACTTAATCATACGCGAATTTCAGTTGGATTAATGAAATCGGACGACGCAGATTAGGCTGCACGACCGCATGGGAGCTCCCCGTCGCATTTGAATAAAAATCTATACACACACACACACACACACACACACACACACACACACACACACTTAAGTTATAATAGTATAATTGCACAAATATTAGTATAATTGATTAATAGTTATTATGATAATTAAGTTAATAATTACTATAATAATATTATTATTATTACAATTAAACATGGGTTGTTAGATTTTTTCTTTATAATTATTACAATTAATTTTTTGATAATCTATATACATATATTTTTATAAACTTAAGGTATAATACTATTAGAACAAAATAAATTATCATTCCTATTCTCCCATGTAATTATTATGGTGAAATATATATATATATATATATATATATATATATATATATATATATATATATATATATATATATATATATATATATATATATATAGGGAAGGGTTCCCGTGCGAAGACAAGTTTCAGTGTGGTATTGCGGTTAACACACAATGGATGCACCTTAAATTTGACCTAGATGTAAAACGACCAAATTGTCACCGCGTTTTTTAATCATTGTTGATCTAGAACGTTTACTTAGGCAAAATCAATGACTCATATATATATATATATATATATATATATATATATATATATATATATATATATATATATATATATATAAAGATCAACTAAGGACCTACAGTTAGGTAAGGACCCTGCGGACTTATTTGATCTTTTGATTTAAATAATTCAATGGTTGTGATTAATTATATGCAATAGATTAAATTTTTCGCGCTCAGTTTGTTGTGCATTGGTACTCATTTTGTTGTGAATCCGCTCTCAATGTGCATTCGTTACTGAACATATAAAAGTATAATTGCATAATATTAATATAATTATCTAATCATTATTATGATAATTAAGGAATTAACTGCACATATAATAGTATAATTGGCTAATAATTATTTTGTTAATTAAGCTAATAATTACATAGATATAAATATAATTACAATTAAACATGGGTCGTTGGATATTATTTTTTATAATAATTACAATTGATTCTGGAGGAGGAAGAAAAAAGTAAAGGCAATATGGTTAAAGGAATATACTTAAGGTATAAAAGTAAACTTGCACGGATATTAGTATAATTTCCTAATAATTATTATGATGATTTAACTAAACATGGGTTGTTGGATTTATTTTTATAATAATTACAATTAAATTATTTTTTCTTTTTTTTTCTCATATTTATTTTAGTAATAATATAATTACATAAATCATGTTACATATCGATTTTTTGAAGATAATTGCAGACAAACGAGTCATATATTATTCAATTAATTGAATGATACTTTTACACTAATATTATAATCAAATAAGTGTACACTTTCAAATATTAGAATATTTTATAATTTCATCTTTACTTAGCTATGAAGAGATACTACATTTGTTTTTGGTAAATTTACAGGGTCTTTCTCTATGTCCGTTTAACGGTCCGGGAGGCACAGGAGCTGGCCCAGGGTAACAGAGTCAATAGTACTCAAAAAAAATCTTTACTTTTATTATCTAAATATATAATAGAAAAAATGAGTTAACACCACAAATGGCATTTGACTACTGGGCTAGTACTCATTTTAGTCCTCGACTTTCATTTCGACCACAAATGGTCTGACTTTCATTTTTGACCACAAATAGCCCTCAATTAAAATTTCTACTTATATATATATATATATNATATATCTACTATACTAATAAGAGCCAAAGAGAGTTAGGCCTAAAATGGGTAGAAAAAATGGCGGTCAAATTATTTAATCAAATGGATGGTTCAGATGAATTATTTAATCAAATAGATGCTTAAGATAATTCAGATTAATATTATTAATAGAGATTACCTAATTTAACCTTACTTTTATGATTATCCCTTAAGTTTTCCGTTAAATATTCTCTTCTCCGTTAATATTCCGTTAACTTTTAACTTACCCATTAATTTCTATAAGAAAGATCATAGGTTCGAACCCCATCTCAATCAAATTTGACATAATTAAGTTTCTCACTCTACTTACTCTTATTAAATTAAATAAATTAGTAGCTACAACAAAAAATGATACATATGTATTTCTTTAATTTAGAATTATGTGTCTACAATACCTTTATTTGAAAAAATTATTCATTATCAAAAAATTAAATTAAATAAGATAAATAATTTCATTAGTTATATTGTCTTTATTTTCTCTCATGCAAAGATTCTTTACATTCAAATTTATCAATTGATATTCATTACATTATCCATTATCTTATTTTTACAATATCTTGTAATTAAATATCAAAGTTATAGTACAAAATAATGCTATATATTTATTTACCAAGTATTTTATTAATACTATGAAAAAAAATTTTAAAATAATTTGAAGCTAATTATATTAACTACTTGGGGATTGGTTGACAAAGAGAGTACTCAAATAACCCAACAAATTGAAGTGGAATCGATGTATTTTCCTCTTATTGAATTAAATAAATTAGTAGTTACACCAAAAAATGATACATATGTATTTCTTTAATATCATGAAAAAAATAAAAAAGAATAGTTTGAAACCAATCATATTAACTACTTGGAGGATTGGTTGACCCCTCAAATAACCTATTACCCAGCAAATTGAAGCGAGAAACTTCCTTTTAATATCTTTGGAATATATAATATTTTAAATTTTCAAATTTTTATTAATTTATTTAATCTTTTTTCTTAAACTATGGATTTCTTTATCCACAATAACTTATTCAACAATAATGGTTGAACCAAATGAACCCCAAGCAGAACACCTAAAGGAAAGTCCATAGCTCCTATATCATAATCTCATTGCACGACGTTGTCATCTATGCTACCAACAATAACCGAATTACAAATAACACACTACCAACAAAAAGGAAGAGAACAAATAGTACAAATAACACACTACCAACAAAAAGGAAGAGAACAAATAGTAAAAATAACACACTACCAACAAAAAGGAAGAGAACAAATAGTAAAGATGACACACTACCAACAAAAAGGAAGAGAACAAATAGTAAAGATGAAGAAAATGACAATGTTACTCAAAGAACAAATAGTAAAGATGAAGAAAATGACAATGTTACTCAAAAAACAAATAGTAAAGATGAAGAAAATGACAATGTTACTCAAAAGAGAATTAAGAACACTTAGAAAAATTCAAATGAAAAGTAGTATTTATTTAGACTACCATTTTTAGACCAAATATTTAGACTATCGATTTTACAAGGCTGCAAACATTTATTTTAGTAATAATTATAATGAATTTTCTATATTATCTTAGATTCATATACTTTGAGTTAGATATTTAAATAAAAAAATTCGACATTCAATTACCCATGTATAAACTTCTCTTATATAATCTTGCATTGATATACTTTCAAATATTTATTTAAATATAAACGTTGGGCATTAACCCATACGCGTAGGGGTGGAAATAGGCTAGGCCGAGCCAGGCTTTAGAAAATTAGGCCTGGGCCTGCTATAGAAATCTAAAGCCTGAGCCTGTATGTAGGCTTTTTTTAAGGCTCAAGCCTGAGCCTACAGTTGGCCTGGCCTGGCCTGAATCCTTTTTTAAAAGCCTATTTAACATATAGACTTTTAAAAAGACTTCAAAATAGATCCTAAATAGGCTTTGAACCTATTTAAGGCCAATATTTTTAATCCTTTAAAGTATACCTGTAAAAAAATTTACAAAAAATACCTAAGTTCATATTTCATAATGAATGACAAAACCATAAGTTCATATTTCATAATACAATATCCAACACCACAAGTCTAATAAGTAAAAGTTCGTAATACAAAATTCAATAATACATTGTTTACTAATTACTAGTATTACTAAAAATCTATAAATCCTGCAATCAATTACTCGTAGGCTCATATTATATATATATACATACATATATATATATATACATACATATATATATATATACATATAGGCTAGGCATGCGGGCTTGTAGGTTAGGCTTTTAAATATAGGCCTAGGCCTATTTAACTAAATAGGCTTCTAATTAGGCCTAGGCCTGGCCTTTTTACTAAATATGCTAGGCCAAGCTAGGCCCTAAGTAGTCCAGGTCGTAGGCTCCTATGAAGGGGTCTAGCCTATTCCCACCCCTAC
Organism: Ipomoea triloba; assembly: GCF_003576645.1. Classification (NCBI taxonomy): domain Eukaryota; kingdom Viridiplantae; phylum Streptophyta; class Magnoliopsida; order Solanales; family Convolvulaceae; genus Ipomoea; species Ipomoea triloba. Next base: position 10,474,912 of record NC_044922.1, on the reverse strand, counting down.
ATACGCGCAATGCGCGTATAAAACTAGTATGTTAAATAAGTGTTAAAAATAGATAGCTCTAATATTAAATTTTCATTTTGTACGCATAATTACGAGAATAAGGTGTATTGCCTTTTTATTTAGGAGTATTTATATTCGTTAATTGTTTCAATTATGCTTGTTGGTGAAAAATTCTAAATATTTTTATTTTATGACCATTATATATATATATATATATNTATATATATATATATATATATATATATATATATATATATATATATATATATATATATATATATAGGATCGCGTTCAGGTGCGAACTGGCCGCCCAGGAGAGAATTGCGGACGAATCATAACGCGCCACGTGTCCGGAATGTAGTTGCACCTAACGTTATAACTAGGTGCACGTCATGTTATAACTAGGTGCACATAGGTGTACCCAGGTGCATAAGTGTTAACAAGGTAAATTAATTGCACCTACAAGTGAAAATAGGTGCACACGTGCAAGTAAAATGTATTACAAGTGCAAGTAAATTATACAATGTGCATCAATACTAAGTGCACCTAATGTTATAACTAGGTGCACCTATTGCTATAACTAGGTGCACATATGTTGCAACCAGGTGCATGAATGTTAACAAAGTAAATTACTTGCACAAGTGCAAATAAATGTATTACAGATGCAAGTAAAATGTATTACAGGTGCAAGTGAATTGTACAGTGAACATCAATACTAAGTGCACCTAATGTTATAACTAGGTGCACCTAATGTTATAACTAGGTGCAACCTATGTTATAACTAGGTGCACCTAATGTTATAACTAGGTGCAACCTATGTTATAACTAGGTGCACCTAGGTTGCACCCAGGTGCATGAATATTAACAAGGTAAATTATTTGCATTTGTAAGTGAAAGTATTTGCGAAAATAGGTGCATGAATATTAATAAGGTAAATTACTTGCACTTGTAAGTGAAAATATGTGCGCAAATAGGTGCACTTGTAAGTGTAACTAGGTGCACTTTTAAGTGAAACTAGGTGCACTTGTAAGTGAAACTAGGTGTACCAAAGTTCCAGTTATTTACGAAAATGCCACTGCGTCATTTTTTTTTAAATTGCATCTGATTCGTTGATCTGGACACGTGGACAACTGTGGAGCGTTCTCATTTCCTACTTGAGCGAGAGTTCGCACGAGAGTGCAACCCTATATATATATATATATATATATATATATATATATATATATATCAATTTGACGATAATACCCCTAGATTTAACACCTAGTTAACCGAAATTTTAATGGAAAATACTACTTGGACTCCCAAGCTATACTCCCTACTTTTACTCCGTCACACAAAAGTTTGATGTTGACACTTTCCTTGGGACCACAGGATGAAGATAACCTATCATATCTTGTCACGTCAGGGAGTGAAGGTGAGGGACTAGAAAATGGGAGTCCATGTAATAGAACTCAATTTTAATGGAGGACTATTTGTGGTTAAAAAGAGTTTTTACCCATTTTGGTCCCTTTACTATTGCATTTTCTCAATTTTACATTTTAACTTTTAATTTCACCTAATGTGGTCCCTTGACTTTAAAAAATTCCCCTATTTTAGTCCTCCGTTAGGTTAATCGTGAAGCCAACGTTAAAAGTGAGGGTATTGTCGTCCATTCACCTCTTTGACTCCTTTGATAGCTGCCTTTGACTGAATAAACCCAATTACTCCCCCAATTAAGAGCATAGAAGAACATAGACGAACAAAAACCCTTTTCCGACGATGACAGACTTTTCGACGGAAACGATGGCGAGTTCAATAGTTTCAAGGTGGTCGGCGAAGACCTGAGTGATGGCGCCGATGATGTATTGACAGAGGGAAGTGAAAATGGCCGGAGCGGAGAGGAACCAAAGTTTCTTTGACTCAGAACAAAAGTGCTTTAGGAGATGGCGGCAATCTGAAGATCAAAAGAATGGGAGTGGCAAAGATAATAATATAGGGTTTTGCATGGGTAGTGTTTTAGGAGATGGCGGCAGTGAAGAAGATGAAGAAGAAGCTGAAAGTGGGAGCCCTGTTGATGAAGAGCCGTCGCTGCAACTTGCTCTTTTGCCTCTCTCTCCTTGTGCCGCCCAGCCTCGTTAGTTTTCCATGGCTATCCCACAACTGTAATATAATATAATTTAATTTCCTTGTTTTTTCATTAATTTGTTGTTTTTTCGATTTTTGCCTCTCTTACGTCTTTATTAATGTTTGGTTTTGGTGTAACACACATATACGCAGTGGGTTCTAAGCAGGGATTGTTGTCAAATTTACTGGGCGGAAAGGGGTGGGGCTCCGGCGGTGGAGCAAAGGAGGCGGCGGAGGCAGTCAGCGGCACGTCATCTTTTCCGGAGAGATGGTGGTCTAGGAAGAGAGATATGGAAGGAGATATGATGAGAGAGAGAGGAGGTTCTTCTAACAATAACTCTGTAGGCAGTGATGAATTGGAAGACGAGATTAATGGCGGTTTGGGCAGAAAAAAAACCGAAGCTCCTATCAAACTGGGTTTTTGTTCGTCTATGTTCTTCTATGTTCTTAATTAGGGGAGTAATTGGGTTTATTCAGTCAAAGGCTCCTATCAAAGGAGTCAAAGAGGTGAATGGACGACAATACCCTCACTTTTAACGTTGGCTTCACGATCAACCTAACGGAGGACTAAAATAGGGAAATTTTTGAAAGTCAAGGGACCACATTAGGTGAAATTAAAAGTCAAAATGTAAAATTGAGAAAATGCAATAGTCAATGGACCAAAATGGGTAAAAACTCTGGTTAAAAATGAAAGTCAGATGACCATTTGTGGTCAAATTGAAAGTCGAGGACTAAAAGTATTACTAGTCCAATAGTCAGATGACCATTTGTGGTATTAACTCTAAAAAAACTTTATCCGTGCGTCCATCACACACGGGTAATTAGGCAACTATTTGCTCGAATTTAAGTAAGAATAACATCAGAAAACATAATCAATCCAACTCATTTAATCAATTGCACTATATAATATTCGTTATTATATTTTATATAATTGTATATCCATCCAAAAATTAAAAATTATGTATATATAACTCCCTGTCTCAATTCCACATATTTGGTCCTTGAATCTGTTAGAGCAGGGATATTTAGTGCATATACTATTTTTCATATTAATTAGAACTTGTGTGTGTGCGTGTAATATGCATGTATGCCTAACTGTGGTTCGATTTTAATTTGTGGAATAAAATTTCAACCGGCAAAAATCAACTACAAACACAAATGCACAATGGAAGGCACGGCTCGGAAGCGAGAAGAAATAGCAATGCTTTCCAGAGTGCGAGCTAGAGCCGAGTTTCAAGATTTGTTAAAAAAAAAATAGAATCGGAGTTGCCCTTGGACCAGAACAAAGATTCAAATTCAAGCACTACATCATGATGATGATGATTCTTCAAAGCATTGAAGAACAAGCAAACTGCTAGCATGAAAAGTAAGAATAGCTCACACCAAGCCACTACTAGAATATATTACACTGCTAAGCATAAGAGATACTAGATTTAACAGGGTCACTTTCCCTATACTACAGTCAAAATGCAACTTACATCATTCATTCCGTAACTAATTCCCTAGCCTTCTTCTCCTGCAAGACACTTAAATTGCTTTCGGAGCAAAAACACATTCAGATTTTAACTATTCCCCTGTTGCAACCGCCTTGTGAATTTCTTCCACATGTTCACGAAGTACCTTCCACTGCAAAAAATCAGGACATCAAGCAAAGCTGACTACTTTAAACTTAACATAACTTATAAACACTAAAAAAAGAAGATAAGCAACAGAGCATACCTGATCCATGGTTAATGAAATGCCTGGATAAGAAAAAAGGAACTCAGTAAATAATTAGGAATAATGTGTACAACTTACAAAGTTAGTGCAGTCAGTCATCAAGCCAAACAAGTATATTCCCACAAACAAAATCCTAAATGCAACCGAAATGTAAAGATGTTTTTACTCAACAAAGACAATATTTCACATAAAAACACATATCACCAAAATAACTTCAGTACTTCAATCACCATGAAAAAATATGTTCCCCACTTTATTCAATTCATCATACCATCAAACAATTTTTTTCATCCCTTTCCTACAGGCTTACCAAGCTGACTAAAACACCTGCACATTTGACCTCTTCAACCTGAACTACCTTCTTCTTCACCACTTAGCAGAATACACAGTTGAAATAATTTATATGAAACTATCCTCCAGGGTCTAGCATATGCCATCTGGCCATCCACAAATGCACAATCCAATCTATGAATCATGCACTGTAACCCTATATATACATCTTGCCAACCCTTTACTTAAAATTGTTTTCTTATTCTTTAACAAAATGCACTATCTATGCATACATAAATATTATAAAATTCTGCTAAACAGTTTTTAGAGAATTCATGGATTAAAAAGTTCAAGGGGATAAAACATAAAATGTGAAAGAAATCATTCTCCTTTCAAGTTGAAAAGTAAAAATATGCAAAAAACAAAACAAAACAAAAAAAAAAAGTAGCCAAGGCATTGCCTTCCACACACATAATTCATGAAACTTAGCATGTGAAAAATTCATACGCATCTCCCATTCTCCCAATAAGGCAGAAGCTAAGAACAGCATTTTGCAAATGACGCATCATGATACAATCTCACAACTCCTAATATCATATCATATCTTTATAAAATACAAACAATCATTCTCACAATCTTTTAACTCCATTCTAATGGTTGACAGAATGGCAGACACCAATCTGCTACATAACTAGCACAAACACTACATTTCTGCCACTTTAGCTTGACATGAAATAAGCATAACTGATCTATCCACACTGGTACAATAGGTCACCTCAAAGGTGCTCTAGTCTCTAGCTGATTGAGATTGAGGGTGCAGATAATGTGAATCTTATGGCAGGTAATAATCATGTACCAAAAATCTCCATCTAGATCTTATCAAGGATTTATACATCCACCTGATAGGGGCATTGCACAAATGCAGAGGTTTACACTATAATTCGTCCCCAGTTAGAAAAGAGTAAGCAACAGAACTTACAGAAGTTATTTTTCCACTTTCTTAATTGCCTAGTGTCAAGGGAAAACACTTCTGCAAACAAATTTTTAAAAAGTACTGGACAACAATGTTCTTTTTCATTTTTCCATTTCCGTTCTGCAATTTTTTCTGGAAACTTTCCAATTAGTGAAAGTGCCCCTAATTTTGCACACAATATATTCATATAAATATATACTTACATGCACCAAGAAACATATTTATATAATTATGTATACCAAGAAATGCATTCATACAATCAGCATAACTAATAAGAATGTTAGAATTTAAAAAAAAAAAAAAAAAAAAAAAAAACATGAATAAAACCTTTTTTGCCAGGCATTTCCTTTCCATCTTTCACATAGAACTCGCGGAAATCAACCACGAGCTTCCCCTGCCAGTTCCTCACAGCCACTCTACGGTTCTTCGAAATCTATAAAATCCCAACCAAAAATAAATGACTAAAAAGTAGAGGTACTGGAGTGTATACATTTCAGGCACACAGCATACCTCCCAGACGAGGTTATCGTCGGAATCATCGGAATCGTCGGTCTTTGAAGTCTTCTTGGGACGGTCGTTGCTTTCAGAGGCAAAGCCGTCGTCTTCCTTCCGCTTTCCGAACCTTTTAGACATTTTCTTTCTCTAGTCTCTAGCAGAGAGGGGTTAGCAATTTCACTGTTGTCCGCCCAGAGAAACCGCCAAGAGTGAGCAAGAGAGCCATTCTCAAAACCCTTATTTAATAACATCAAATCTACAATTACTTTTCGGCGTTTTCGCCTTTCCCTCTTCCGTATTTTTAGGCAAAAGTAGGAGTGTAAATGAGCCGATCCGTTCGCGAACCGCTCGTGAGCGGCTCGGTCAAAGCTCGGCTCGAGCTCGTCAAAGTCGAGCTCGAGCCGAACTCGAGCGGCTCGATTATTTAACGAGCTCGAGCCGAGCGTACATACTCCAACCTCGTTGGCTCGTCGAGCTACTCGCGAGCATTATATTATAATAATAATAATAATAATAATAATAATAATAATAATAATAATAATAAAATTTGTAATTGTGTATGTTTCATAATTCACTTTCAAGTTTCAACGCTAACTCAAATCCCAAGCCCTAACGGCCTAACCTAACTTAACGTTGTCAAGAGTTGAAGACGAGACGACGATGTTACTGCCTTAGCCGTTGTCCGTCCGCAAAAGTGCAGAACTCAGACCTCAAAAGACGAGACGAAGACGACTCCTTGCCGACGACCTTGTCTCCGGTTTCCACCCTTACGGACGACGAACGGACGAACGGACGAAAGGAGGAAGCTTCTGCTGCTACCGACGACATACAGAGTTTGCCTTTGCTGCCGACGACGAACACAGGAAGCCTCTGCCCTGCGGTGTTGCGGACTCTCCTTCTTCCGGTACAGTTTACGTACAGTACAGTTAAAGTGATTAATAATCCTTATACTTATTTCCTACTAATTAATAATCTTTATATTTAATTCTTAGTTCCTAGGGATTAACAATTATATTCTATATTGTATATTCATATTATGTAATATTTACGTGTTTAGGTGTTTGTAAGACTGCACTGTTTACTATTTAATGTTTACTATTTAGGGCTTTAGGAGTTTAGGTTTACTCTTTAGGGTTTTAGGAGTTTAGGTTTACTCTTTAGGGTTTTAGGAGTTTAGGCTGTTAGTGTATATTGTATAATCCTAATTCCTAACTGTTAGTGTATAATTATATTCTGTTAGTGTAGCATGCTAAATGATATGATGTTAGTGCTACTACTAAATGATGTCTAATAAGTGTTCCTTACTAAATGATGTTAGTGTATAATGATATTCATGTGAGAGTATAATACTATAATCCTTACTGTTTACTGTTTAGTATATTCCTATTTTTTTTTTACATACTGACTAGTTGATTACTTGATATTATTATTGTTTTTTATTAGGTATGTCTACCGAGAATTCATCCGTCCCGCCAAATCCACACAGTTTAAATAGTGTGATTGGTGAAAGCAATGAAACACTTAATGAAATACAAAAACAAGTTGAAGGACTTGAAAGGATAGGCTTGCATTCAAATGGTCCTGACACACAAGAAAATGAAGAAATAACAAACGAACAAGAGATTCAAACACAGAAGAGAAAAAAGACTTCAGGGGTGTGGACTGATTTTCACATGGTCAACATAGGTGGAGTGCAGAAGGTACAATGTAATCATTGTGGTCATCAATTCCAATTCACTAAAACGGGCACAACAACTAGCTACAAGAGGCATCAAGACAAATGCGCTAAGAGAAAGTTAAATTTGAGGGTAACTACTTAAATTTGAAAATAAATTTATGTATTTCAATTTTTCAATTCATCAATAATAGTAATTGTATTGGTTTTGTAGGTGGTTGATCAACAAACAAAGTTAAATTTTATGCCTAGTGATGGAGTTTCATCTTCTATTCCTCCATTACATCCTGGAAAGTTTGACATGGAACTAATGAGGGAGTATGCTGCTAATTGGATCATGATGCATGAACATCCATTTACCATTTTGGAAGAAGTAGGATTCAACCTCATGATGAAACAAGGATGGCCTGAGTGGAAAAAAATTAGTAGAAATACAATCAAATCGGATTGTTTGAAGGTTTATGAGATTGAAAAGAAGAAGTTGAAGAACAATCTTGAAAGTGTTAGTAAAGTAAGTTTGACAACAGATTGTTGGAAGTCAAAAAATCAAAAGATTGAGTATATGGTTGTCACTGGACACTGGATTGATTCTTCTTGGAGGTTGCAGAAGAGAGTTTTAAGTTTCATTAACATTCCACCACCCAGGGGAGGTCTTCAGCTTTCTGATGCTATATTTGGATGCATGAAAGAGTGGGGCATTGAAAAGAAAGTGTTTACAATTACAGTTGATAATGCTTTAAGTAATGATTCTGCTATTCGGTACATGAAGGATACGCTCCAAAGGTCAAGAAGTTTGGTATGTGGGGGGCGTTTTTTCCATGTTCGTTGTTGTGAACACATCTTGAACCTGTGTGTTCAAGATGGATTAGATAAGATTCAACATGTCATTAGTGATGTTAGAGATAGTGTGGAATATGTGAACCGGTCGGAGGCAAGACGTATACAATTTGCTAACTGTGTGCAGCAATTGAAATTGAAAGATAGGAAATTGCTTCGTGATTGTAAAACTAGATGGAACTCGACTTTTGAGATGTTAAGTTGTGCACTCAAGTTTAAAGAAGCTTTTAAAATGCTAAAAGATCGTGATCCATTCTTTGACAGTTGTCCGTTGGAAGATGATTGGGACAATGTTGCCAAAGTTTGCTCAATTTTAGAGGCTTTCTGGACAGCTACTCACATTATTTCAGGTTTGTGTGTTTTAATTTTTTTTTTATACAAATTTGGTTAAGGTTGTGACTTGTGAGTATGTAAATTTAAATTTGTTTTAGGTTATGAGTACCCTACTTCAAATTTGTTCCTTCAAGAAGTTCAAAAAATCAAAGCAGCATTGGATAGTCATGTAGATGATGGAGATGACTTTATTAGGGATTTGATTAAGAGAATGAAGATGAAGTTTGATAAATATTGGGGAGAGTGCAATTTGTTAATGGCTATAGGTGCTGTCTTTGATCCAACAAAGAAAATGCTTGCATTTGAGTTCTGTTTTCCTAGACTTTATTCTGATCAAGAAGCTAGGGAGAATATAGCAAAAGTGAAGGAGATCATCAATACTCTTTATGAAGAGTATGTTGTTGAATCAGTGAATAAACATTCTGAAAATCCAAGTTCTTCTAGCACTTTTAGAAGCCAAGTCAGTCACCCGAAGTCTGTATATGCTTGGGAAGATTTTGATGCATTTTGTGCACAAGTTGAAACTTCAGTGCCTAACAAATCAGAGCTGGTAGACTATTTAGAAAAGGGGCGTCTTAAGACTACTGAGGTTCCTAGCAACTTTTGTTGCTTAGACTGGTGGAAGATGAATAGATTGCAATATCCAATATTATCAAGAATGGCAGCCGATATTTTAGCTATACCTATTAGCACTGTGGCTTCAGAAGCAACATTTAGTGCTGGGACAAGGGTAATTGATTCGTATCGTGCATCTTTGTTGCCTGAAACAGCACAAGCTTTACTTTGTGGGGGTGATTGTCTTCGACATATACATGGAGTTACCAAAAGTAAAGTAAGTTAACTTTTATGCTAAATGATACATTATCTTTTTAAAGCATTTATGTAATTATACACTTATTTATCTTTTTTTTTTTCAGAAAGAAAAATCATACCAAGAAATATTCCTTCCGGCATCCAACCCATGAAAGTAAGTTACTAAGTTACACTTGATGAATTTAATATTCTTGGCTTATTTAAAATATATGTTTAATTATACACTTATTTATCTTTTATTTGTTATCTAATATTATTCATATTATTTGCAAGTTGAACAGATATTTCTCTTTTGGAAATTGGAAATTTGAACGGCTTATCCCGGAAGAAATATATATGTAGAAGGAATCAAAGACTGTTATTGTAGTGTTGTTGACTTTTATTTTGATGCGAAGTTGTGACTTGTTATCTTATTTTGAATGCTTTGAAGTTTGAACAATGTTGTTGACTTGTAGTTTGTTGCGATTTGCGAATTTTTTTTTGATAAAATAAAGTAATTTATTCTTAATTTAAAATCAAATAGGTAAAATTCGAGCTCAAATTCGAACTCGAGCTCGAGTTCGAGCCTGAACTCGAGCTCGAAATCAAGCTCGAACTCGAGCTCAAGATCGAGCTCGAGCTCAAGATCGAGCTTGAGCTCAAGATCGAACAAACGAGCTACTCGAGCCGAGCTCGAGCAGCTCGACAATTGCCGATCTCGAGCTCGAGCTCAAATTCTCGAGCTCGAGCTCGAGCTCGAGCAAGGCCACCCTTAACGAGCTCGAGCTCGAGCCACCCTAGGCTCGAGCTCGGCTCGTTTACACCCCTAGGCAAAAGGGTAAAAGAGGCCCATGTACCCCTAATTATTTTTCATTTAATATTTTTAAAAAAATGCTGAAATGTTCCATCTATGCAAATTATACTGTGGATTATGATCCACAATGCATTGTGGAACATGGTCATAGTTGATACTGCAGTTGTGTTAAATGATACTTCAGTTGTGTTGAAAGGTAACTGTAGTTGCGCGGAACGGAGGTTGTTTCATCCGTTCAACATAATTGCAGTATTAGTTCAATACAACTGTACTTCCAGACGGATGAAACGACTTCTGTTCCGCACAATTTCAGTTCCCTTTCAACACAACTGCAATATCATTTCAACACAATTGCAGTATCAATCATGGTGCATGGTCCATGGTATAACGATTGGTCCATCTAAGCTATTATATGAAAATTAAATTATTTTTATAATAACTTAAGAAATTGTATTAGGTAAATTTTATTATATTTTTAAACAATAATTTAATTTTTATATATCGATTTTCATGGAATTTCATTGGCCAACGATACCGAATACCCCGTTATATATACAGTTAGGGATGTCAATCGGGTCAGCCCTGTCGATTTCGGGCTAACCCTGTCGGGCTTATCGGATTCGGGTTGTCAGTTAATTATTATTTTATTCTCGGATTTGGGTTAGCCCTAACCCTAAACTTCGGGTTGTCGAACTTATCGGGCTGACTAAACTATTTGAACTAAAATCGAAAATGAATACTTACATTCGATAAAACAGGTCAAGTCGTCAACCGGATCCGGATTCGAAAGAACGGGTCAACCGGATGAGCATTGGCACTTTAAAATTTAAATAAAAAATAAATGAATACTTGCATTTGAATATTCGATAGAACATTAGAAGTTAGAATGGGTAAATCGGATGAGCATTAAGCACATTAAAATTTAATAAATGCAATTGCAAAATTAAAAGTTTAGAGAAAAACGACATTGGTTCTCAACAAGAAAGCATGTGTATAGCTTACAATTTTTAAAATATTCATAATAGGATTAATAGCCTAACTTTAGCATTTGACAGTGTTCACGTGCATTCAGAGGGAAATTGAAAAGTTTTCCCTAAGGTCAGGCCCCCCCCCCCCCCTTATTCTTCTTTTTAAAATGTCTTCCTCCCAGTCCCTTTTACCATTTTCTTATCGCCATCAAGGCGTCACTGCCAACCCTATGGCATCCTCTTCTCGGCCGGCGACCGCCACCCCTGCCACCTCCATTGCCCTGGTCAAACCCGTGATCAACAAAGATCTGGGTCATTTTTTAGGACCTAGAGTAGCCGATGGGCCATCACTCCACTCTCTCTGTTGTTGACTATAACCACGCTCGCCGACTACTCGTCTGGCCACGAAAACCCAAGAGGCCGGGCAACGGCTGATTACCGAACCCTAGAGGGCGGTTTTGTGGGCGGTTGATTACCGATGTTGCATCTCTTTGAGATTCTTAGGGGGTTGCATGTCTAGGATGGCTTTTACTTTCTCCGGATTGGGTTCGATCCCGCGCTTGGTCACCATGTAACCCAAAAATTGTCCCCCCGACTACAAAGGCACACTTCTTAGGGTTCAACCGCATGTTGTACTATCTCATGATGCGAAAGCAATCGGCCAAGCCTTTCACGTGCTCTTCTTCCTCCTTGCTTTTGACCAGCATGTCATCCACATAGGTAGCCATTGACTTGCCTATCAGGCTCTTGAACAGCCTGACTACCAAAGGGCATCACTTTATAACAATAACCCTCGTGATAGCCCCTAAAGGCATCCATGAAGCTGAGTAGGGCGCAGCCAGCCATCTTGTCGACTAGCTAGTGATGTGAGGGACAGGAAACTGGTCTTTTAGGCAGGCCTTATGAGTAGGGCGCAACCAATCGTCTCGTCGACTAGCTGGTGATGTGAGGGAGAGGAAACAGGTCTTTTGGACAGGCTTTATTCAGGTTTATATAATCGATGCACGTTCGCCACGCTGGCGGCTTGGGCACCAACACCACGTTGGCCAGCCAACCGGGGTACTTCACTTCCTGAACATGATCGGCCGCCAATAACATGTCCACTTCCTTTATTACGACGTCTCAGCGGTTATTCGACAAGTAATGCCTCTTTTGACCCACGGGCTTGAGTCTCTCAGCATATCCTCAAGTCCATAGACAAAGATTTCCTTGTAGTCTCTCAGCACGTGAACAACTACCTTCTTGATGGATTCGGTCAACCCCACGCAGATCCTAACCATACGATCAGGGTAGTTAAGGTCGAGAACGACTTCCTCTAGTTCGACTACCGGCTTAGGGTGCTCAACCATTCTTTCCTCAGCCTGGTGGGCGATGGTATTGATCTGAAGGTCCTTCTCTCCCACCTATCGATAGGCTTGCATGTAACAACTCCTAGCTATTTTTAATCACACCGCACTATGCCTACACTAGTCGGTGTGTGAAATTTCATGTAGAGATGCACGATGGAAATCAAGGCACCTAGATCCTCCAAGCCTAGTCTGCCGAGGATCACATTATGTGCACACTCCAGGCCGACTACTACGAACTCCATTTCAATCTTTTTCACATGGGGCCAAGTGCCCAATTTGACTATTAGTGAGGTAGAGCCCTCGGCATCAATTGAATCTTCAGTGAACCCTGCCAACGGAGTCTTGACCGGGCTAAGTCAATCCACGGGCATGACGTTAAGCTTCGTCTTCACCTCCTTACTCGTGTGATTCGAGGCTACCACCACTACATAACCAACCAACCACCACAAAGGTAGAATCGCAAGAGCTTCGACCAGGGGTAAATTGTATCAATATCTAGGCCTGTGCATCGGACGGGTTCGGACAGATCGGTTTTGTAACACCCCGGCTCGGCTTGTAACCCCTCGTCTTTCCGATAAGTCTAAGGGTCGGAAAATATATCTTTAGGCTATGACATTCATAAGATGATCTCCCGATATGTCAAGGGAATTTTTATACGGAGGTATAGTTGTCATTAAGCTGCGATCGTTCGTGCCGGTCACGAACCGTAAAATTTTCGAGGACGAATTTTCAGCTCGGATTTCCTTAGAAATTGATGATTAGGCATGTTATGACTAAGTATGAACTTCCTGCTTAGTTAAGTTGAAATTGGATGAGCTATAAGGGTCGAAATTTATTTCTGATCGTACACCGCGAAATTTCCGCAGTGTACCGAACCTAGCCCATTTTGGAGCTTTTGACTGGAATAAATTTGTGGTTTCGGAAATTATTCTTTCTGGATTATTTTCCACCGAAACTTTATCTGTTTGGACCACAACTGATATGTTGTGGAGATATTTTATTATTTTATTATTTTTTTTCCTAAAGCTTATCCCATAAGTTGGGATTAAATATAAAAGGAATTTTTTTTCCCTTTTCTTCCCCAAATGCCGAAAAGAGAGAGAGAGAGGTGTGATCATCTTCCACCATTTTTTCTTCCAAAGTTCCATAGCCAAATCCTTCTAAACTTCCAATTTATTCGGTAAGTTTTCGATATTATTCGGTAGAAAGCTTTGTAATCCTTCCTAGGTTATGAATCTATGTTTAATTTCTTGATACATGATGTTATGGTGTTGATTTTGAATCTAGGTTTTAAGGTGAAAATTGGGGAAAGGATCCAAAATTTGCTAGGTTTTAAGGTGAAAATTGGGGAAAGGATCCAAAATTTGCTTCCTAAGGTGTTAGAAATCCTTTACAAGGTAAGGAATTTGCTTCCTAAGGTGTTAGAAATCCTTTACAAGGTAAGGAATTCCCTTAAGTTGGTGTTAGAAATCCTTTACAAGGTAAGGAATTCCCTTAAGTTGGTGTTAGAAATCCTTTACAAGGTAAGGAATTCCCTTAAGTTGGAATTAGAAATCCTTTACAAGGTAAGGAATTCCCTTAAGTTGGAATTAGTCACTTGAATTTGGATAATTGATTTTTGGTTGAAATATGGTGTTTTTGAGCTTGGGAAATATTTTTATACATGTTCATAACTTGGATATGCATGTATATGTTATATTTATGTTCATATAGGCTTATACTTGTGAAAATAGTGAAAAGAAATCAGGATAGATTCTGGCAGTAGCATCCGAGATTTATTGGGAAAAATTGGTAAGGTATTTTGATCCAATTTTTTTTAGACATGTATTTCTATAAGTTTAGAACCCGCATATAAAATTTCATAATGATCGGAGTAGTGGAAGTATGGTTTTCGGAATTTTTCCCAAAACTGGTCCAGGGAGAGACAGAATTCCGGACAGCCCACTGCCAAGGGCAAAAATGGAATTTTCTGTGTTTATTCGTGGATCAAAATGACCAAAATTTTTTATGGACATCAAGTACTATAAGTTGGGGTTCTACCATAAAAATTTCAAGTGAAAAAGAGTTCGGGAACTATTTTTACCGGCTCAATCTTTCGGACTGCGCCAAGCTGAAATTTTCTGAATTACGCTTAGTATGATTATTGATGTGTTAATGATAATTGTGAGTGTGTGTAATATATATATGATGTGTGCGTGTGGTATATATATACTGTATATGTATGTGTGTGATATATTTATATATATGAAAATAGTATTACATATTTATATATATTGGATGTGTAGCATAACCTACGTATGTGTATATAAGTAATATATACATATTATATATGGTATGAGTATTAAGTATATATATATATATGTGGTATGTATATATATATATATACGTGTAATGTGTGTATTATAATATATGTACATATATGAGTATGTATATATATTTAAATGGAGTGTTGTAATATGTATATATTTGGTATGTGTACCTTAAGTGAATATGCATAAATATGTGGAAAGTGTTAGGTTTATGTGGTATGCATATATACAAATGTGTAGTGTGATGATAGAAAATGTTTTGAGAAAGATGTTTTGAGAGACGAGACTTGTGAACCAAGTTGAGAATGGTAATTGTTTTCAAAATAGGGACTTGATTTTGTGGAAAATGTCCAAAAGAAGATGAGAAAGGAGGGGAAATGTTTTTAAAACCTTAGTTTCAAGAAGTTAAAGAGGACCTTGTCATTTATATTACCTCGGGCTATAGTACCGATGGTCTTCTTCAATATATGTACGGCAGTATACGCNAGGTAAGGAATTCCCTTAAGTTGGAATTAGTCACTTGAATTTGGATAATTGATTTTGGTTGAAATATGGTGTTTTTGGAGCTTTGGGAATATTTTTGTATACATGTTCATAGCTTGGATATGCTTGTATATGTTGTATTTATGTTCATATGAGCTTATACTTGTGAAAATAGTGAAAGGAAATCAGGGTAGATTCTGGCAGTAACTTCCGAAATTTATTGGGAAAAATTGGTAAGGTATTTTGATCCAATTTTTTTTAGACATGTATTTCTATAAGTGTAGAACCCGCATATAAAATTTCATAATGATCGGAGTAGTGGAAGTATGGTTTTCGGAATTTTTCCCAAAACTGGTCCAGGGAGAGACAGAATTCCGGACAGCCCACTGCCAAGGGCAAAAATGGAATTTTCTGTGTTTATTCGTGGATCAAAATGACCAAAATTTTTTATGGACATCAAGTACTATAAGTTGGGGTTCTACCATAAAAATTTCAAGTGAAAAAGAGTTCGGGAACTATTTTTACCGGCTCAATCTTTCGGACTGCGCCAAGCTGAAATTTTCTGAATTACGCTTAGTATGATTATTGATGTGTTAATGATAATTGTGAGTGTGTGTAATATATATATGATGTGTGCGTGTGGTATATATATACTGTATATGTATGTGTGTGATATATTTATATATATGAAAATAGTATTACATATTTATATATATTGGATGTGTAGCATAACCTACGTATGTGTATATAAGTAATATATACATATTATATATGGTATGAGTATTAAGTATATATATATGTGGTATGTATATATATATACGTGTAATGTGTGTATTATAATATATGTACATATATGAGTATGTATGTATATTTAAATGGAGTGTTGTAATATGTATATATTTGGTATGTGTACCTTAAGTGAATATGCATAAATATGTGGAAAGTGTTAGGTTTATGTGGTATGCATATATACAAATGTGTAGTGTGATGATGGAAAATGTTTTGAGAAAGATGTTTTGAGAGACGAGACTTGTGAACCAAGTTGAGAATGGTAATTGTTTTCAAAATAGGGACTTGATTTTGTGGAAAATGTCCAAAAGAAGATGAGAAAGGAGGGGAAATGTTTTTAAAACCTTAGTTTCAAGAAGTTAAAGAGGACCTTGTCATTTATATTACCTCGGGCTATAGTACCGATGGTCTTCTTCAATATATGTACGGCAGTATACGCCAAGCCTCTACGTCACTTCGTCAGGCGTAGGGAGTTTCTGCGTCACTCAGTCAGGCGCAGGTTTTATTCATACGTAAAGCGAAGTCTATTCGCCAAGTCTCTACGTCACTTCGTCAGGCGTAGGGAGTCTCTACGTCACTTCGTCAGGCGTAGGGAGGCTCTGCGTCACTCAGTCAGGCGCAGGGGAGTTTTCTATATCACTCAGTCAGGCGTAGGCCGTGGGGGTGTGCACACTTAAGTATAGATACTCATGTCATTTCGGGTTGGTATCAGCTTTATGGACCTAGGTGGGGCCAAACTAGGGACCATAATGATGAACCTTCGTCCAAGGGATCACGAACGAGACTTGGGGCAGGACCGTAATCCCCATGTCCAGATCCGATTTCGGTCTAGTCAAAGAAACTTGTATCCTCAATAAGGTCTCTTGCTTCTAGTCAGAAACTAAGTAACGTTTTCATAATTGAAGACAACTAGAAGTCATAATTGTGGCATTGACATGTGTGATAGACAGGGATAGTTCTGAAAACCTATCCTGTATGAAAAGAAATCAAAGGCAACCTAGTTTGATGAACTAGGAAGTTTGATAAGGAAATGTGTTGTGACTTATATACTCATTATATGCTTGTGATTATATGGCATTAATTGTTGATTGCAGTAATGAAAGGCATGGACACCATATTTGGTAATGTGTATTTACCTTTATGAATTATTTGTCAAAACTTTTATCTGATGGAAGTGACAAATGGATTACCTTACTTAGCCGTTGTGCTAATTACACTTCACCGTGTACGTCATTTCAGATGTCATACAGTGAAGGATCATGTAGCCCGGCAAACACTCCTGATCATGTTTGCCCGGGACCTACTTTTGTTGGTCAGACTTTGCATGACACGCCGGACAGAGACCCCTATTCTCCACCCGATTCTCAAAGCTCTCCAGACTATACTCCAGCGTCCCCTGACTATACTCCAGCAACCCCAGTCAGCCCAGTCAATCCTTATTCCTTTTTGGACTTAGTAGATGAGTTAAATGCTCAGTATGGGTACTACCCCATAGAGCTTATTCCCGGTTCTGACCCTATCGAGTTCATTGTCCGCTACCCGTGTCCGTGGGACTCCGACCCACGAGATTTTCGTGACGAGTGGTCAATGATGTTAGTCGAGTGTCGCTTCCTCGATCACATCATGTGGTTCGAGGGAGAGTGGCACCTCGTTTGGGGCACGTACACCACACCGGTGTACCGAAGTTTGGATTAGAGGGCCAGAGTTGGGAAGTTTTTGGATGGTTTTCTCTTTTTGTGTATATATATCTTTTGGTAGCCTTAGTTTTGGCTGGCTCTAGTCTGTTAGGGCAGTGGAGGACCCGAAGTTTGTAAATAACAGCCGTCGGGCAAATTCTTATAAATACCTTTTGATATTAATATATATGCCTAAAATATTATATTTTGATGTTTGGGGTGTTGATGTTGAGTGTGTTTCTTTTAGCCTGTGCACTTATAGTGGAAGTTTTATCAAAGAGGTGATAGGCTTCACTCTAAGTGTGGCGGTAGCACCCAGTTTACTGCTGTAAGATGTAAGCTTCCGCAGCGTTATATTACGCATATTGTAATAGTTGTCGGAGCAGAAATTGGGGTGTTACACGGCTATACCATACATCCGGAGTAGTTACCGCCACACCTAGACTAAACCCAATCAGATCCCGATAGAGTTCACTCTAGATGCACAGGCTGAAGACAAGGAAACGATAGAGTTCACTCTAGATGCACAGGCTGAAGACAAGGAAACTGTTTCATATCGTCATTACCCATCATAACTTCATATATATATATTAGCAGTAAAAGGGTAGCTATACTAGCTACAAATATGTACAAGANGATAGAGTTCACTCTAGATGCACAGGCTGAAGACAAGGAAACTGTTTCATATCGTCATTACCCATCATAACTTCATATATATATATTAGCAGTAAAAGGGTAGCTATACTAGCTACAAATATGTACAAGAGTTTTCTTACGGCCCATTAGAACAAAAGTTTGGGCTATTCTCGACCTTACTAGCCAACTTGGAACTACCATGGCTAAAAAAAGGTATTTACACAAAAAGGTCAGCTTTGACTTCTTCCCTGGGACACGATCTACTCTAGTGGGCAGTACACTGGGCCGGTATATGTTCCCCAAACAAGGTACCACTCGCCCTCAAACCAGGTGATATGATCTAAGAAATTACATGGGGTGTTTACCATCATCCACTCGTCATAACTTTCCGGGGGACTAGGGTCCCACGGATAAGGGTAGTGAACAACGAACTCGAGAGGGTCGCTCCCCTCTAAAACCTCGATGGGGTAGAACCCATAACTCGCCTGAATAGCATCAATGAAACTCAATGGACTACTGGGAGCAGGAGGACAGACAGGTACAACTAGGTGAACAGGAGCAGGAATAGGATCAAGAGCATAAGTCAGAGCTGGAGGGACAGGAGTGAAGCCGGGAGTATACGGGTCGTCACCCGCTAGATACTGCACATAATCATCATAATCTAGTATGGGGAACATGAACTCTGATGAACCACCAGAGTTTTCTGGGCTAAAAGAGCCCGCGCTAGACTGCATCTAATAAGGAACACAATGAAGTGTAGTTAGCACGACGGCTAAGCAAGGAAATCCATTGTCACTCAAAAGTAAACAAAGGTTTTGAAAAATATAATAATTTGAAAGCTGTAAAGTTTTACCCATAAGTTGAAACTCTACCTGCAACCAGATTATCAACAGTAGAAAGTATAGTAGAGTATGTGAGTTGAATCAACATGTAAAACTTTTCTCAATTAAAGATAATGGCATAACTGCCGCTCAAAATCACTTTTCCGTCTTTCAGACAAGTTTGCAAAACTTTTCATTTCAAGGAATTTTCATCATTTTTATCTCAAAAAAAAAAAGAGTTCAGCAGCACACTTCAGTGCTCAAAATTCGTCACATTTTGCTCTTCTGTATAGTTACGGAGTAACTAAATTTTCATAGTTAAAATTCACTTAGTTTTCCCCTAGGTAAGCGTGAGGCCTTTTTGGTGTGTTTTCTTAACTCCCTTCTTCCAACCCCGGGCCATGGCATTTAAGCCCTCCCGTAGGTCAATCATGTCTTCCTCAATCTTGTAACAACCCCGGGCCATGGCACTTAAGCCCTCCCGTAGGTCAATCATCTCAACAACCTCGGGCCATGGCATTCAAGCCCTCCCGTAGGTCAATCATCTCAACAACCTCGGGCCATGGCATTCAAGCCCCCCCCGTAGGTCAATCATCTCAACAACCTCGGGCCATGGCATTCAAGCCCTCCCGTAGGTCAATCATCTCAACAACCTCGGGCCATGGCATTTAAGCCCTCCCGTAGGTCAATCTTGTAAACAACCGCTGGGCTATGGCAATTAAGCCCTCCCGTGGGTTAATCAAGTCCTCCACAACTTATCCAGAAACTAAGGTTTTCAAAACACTCTTTCTTTCCTGGATTCAAATAGCATTTTCACATAATGCCTCCCAAAAACAGCTTATTTCTTTCAAACTATGTTTCCAAAATATTCACATTTGCCAATGGCTTTTCAACACAAATTTCTCAAGTGACAAGGGTTATACTTATTCCTCAAAAACAATATTTTTCTTCCAAAGTGATGTTCATAACTTCCAAAACAATGTTTGTTCTTTCAAAAATTGAACTTAGTTGCCCATAGGCCTTTCAAACATCATATCATGTATGAGCAAAAATTTTGGAAGAAAACTCAGTTGAAAACAGATCCATGCAAAACTTGGACGCATAGGAGAACGCACCGGTGGACGCGCGTCCGGCCTCGTGTCCGCACCACCGTTCTGCCTGGTTTCGAGCCTACTGGACGCGCATTGGACGCGCGTCCAGGGTCGCGTCCCTGAATTCTGCCAGTTTTGGGCAATGAAAACAGTGTGGTAACAACTTGAATTTCCAATATTTTCATCAGTATAAGCTTATATGGACATAATTATAACATATACATGCATATACTAGCTATATATGGACATAATTATAACATATACATGCATATACTAGCTATGAACATGTATAATTATAACATATACATGCATATACTAGCTATGAACATGTATAATTATAACATATACATGCATATACTAGCTATGAACATGTATACATATAACATATACATGCATATACTAGCTATGAACATGTATACAAATAACATATACATGCATATACTAGCTATGAACATGTATACAAAAATTTCCAAAATTCAAAGAGTAGTCTCATGAGCTAACTAAGAAATCCTCAAACTTTACACATAATTTCCACGTAAAACTCCTAGTCTCATAGTTCACTAGCAATTGTCCATTTTTAACTGACTAAACCGACTTAAGGGATTCCTTACCTTTTAAGTAGCTTTTAACACCGTAGAAATTGTTGTGATCCTTTCCTCCAAATTCCCACCGAAGATCCTAAGTAATTTATACCATAATAACAATATTTTCAAGAATTCTTAGCTTAAAATACTGGAGGAAAAATTGTTGGTCTCGATAGGTGAGTAAGTGAGTCTAGAGGGGGGGGAGGGGGTGTTGAATAGACTCACTAGCGTTTTGAAAAATTCTTTTACAAGTATACTCTTTTGAGATAAGACTTGATCAAGAGTTTTGGCAGCGAAAAAATAGAATGTTGTTCGTTTTAATATTTACTTTGCACGGATTTTTTTATGAAAATTTTAGGCTGGGTTGGTGGTATGCAAATGCAACAAATAAGGAGATAATAAATAAAAGAGTAGGGAGAGAAGGATTTTATAGTGGTTCGGCTGTTAACGAAGCCTACTCCACTCTTCTTCACAACTTGTAAAGGTTTGCACTATTTTCTCCTCTGATAGTACAACTCGTCCCCAACGTGCTCCTTTGATCACTAAGCCGGACAGTCACATTGTTGAAGGGTTTTCAACTCCTCTTTGAGTTTACTCCCCCCCTTTCTACTTATCTCCAAGTAGAGATTGGTTGGTGAATGGTTGAACTTTTGATCGGTCACTATTTAAAAGAAAGATTATCAAGCAAGGAATTCACCTAGATAGGGTTCTAGATCCTAATTCCCAAAACTCCCAATTAACCAAAACCATTCACAACATGCAAATGCCTAAAGTTAGCCTAACTTCCCACCTTGACTGAATAAGGTCGGGTAGCGCTTCCTCATCTCGTCCTCCATCTCCCAGGTTGCCTCCTCGACTCCGTGGTTGGACCAGCATACTTTCACTAGCTTTACTGCTTTGCGGCGAGTCTCTCGGGTCTTGAAATCCATAATGTTCACTAGCTTCTCTTCATATGATAGAGTCTCATCTATGCTTAGGGTCTCGGGTGAAATCACATGTGAAGCATCATGCATGTATTTCTTTAGCTGCAAGACATAGAACACATCATGCACACGATCCAACTCGGCTGGTAGAGTTAAGCGATACGCCACCGAACCAATCCTCTCCAGGATCTCATATGGGCCAAGAAACCTGGGAATCAGCTTCCCCTTCTTCCCGAATCTCATCACACCTCTAGAAGGAGAAATCTTCAACCACACTTTTTCCCCTTCCTGGAGTTCAGCCGCTTTCCTCCCTAAATAAGCGTAATATTTTTGGCGATCTTGAGCGGTTTTCATCCTTTCCTGAATCAGCTTGACTTTTTTAGTTGCTTCCTGCAGATATTGCGATCCTAATGTCACAGGATTCACCAAATCTTCCCAGCATAATGGGTTTCTACACTTCTTCCCGTAGAGGGCCTCGTACGACGCCATCCGAATGCTCGCGTGATAACTGCTATTGTAGGAAAACTCAATCAGATCAAGATGTTCTTCCCACGACCCTGGAAAATCCAGAACACAAGCCCATAACATATCTTCCAATGTCTGAATAGTTCGCTCGGTCTAACCATCAGTGGCTGGGTGAAGAGTAGTGCTCATTTTTCAGTTTAGTACCCATGGCCGCCTGCAGAGCTTTCCAAAACTGGGACAGGAACCTCGAGTCTCTGTCGGACACAATGTTGCGAGGCACACCATGGTATTTCACTACTTGATTCACATAAGCTTTGGCCAGCTGGTTCATAGTCCAAGTTTCCTTCATTGCAATGAAGCGTGCGGTCTTGGTGAGACAGTCCACGATTACCCAAATCTTAATCTTTCCCAGTCTTGGTCAGTGGTAACCCACCTACAAAATCTATAGAGATCGAGTCCCACTTTCCCTCGGGTATTTGTAGTGACTACACCAGTCCCTTGGACTTATATCTTTCTACTTTAACTTTCTGGCAATTTAAGCATCGGCTCACGAAGTCTACTATTTCCTTTTTCATATTCGACCACCAGAACAGTCTCTTTATGTCCTTATACAACTTGTCACCACCAGGATGTACTGAGTACGGAGTGTCGTGCCCTTCTTCCAGAATTTGCCTTTTAATTCCTCCACACGAGTGTGGTACGCACCAACGCCTCTGGTAGCGCAAACTACCATATTTATGTAGCTCAAAGGGTCCTTTCTTCCCATCCATCAAACCTGCTCTTATCTTGTCCAACCTCGTGTCCCCAATCTGGCTTCTTCGGATCTCGTCGAGCCATGCTGGTATAACTTGCATGTTAAAGAGTCTGATGTCACGGTCCACCTGCCCTTCCTCCATTACTTTAATGTTCATCTTTTGAAATTCTTTGCACAGCTTATCTGTAAGTACCCTAGTGGCACTAAGAGAGTGTCTAGTCTTTCTACTTAACGTGTCTGCCATCACGTTCGCTTTCCCCTCATGGTATTGAATGATTAAATCATAATCCTTAATGAGCTCCAGCCAACGCCTTTGTCGCATGTTTAGCTCTTTCTGTCTGAAGATGTACTTTAAGCTCTTGTGATTTGTATAGATCTTGCACTGCACCCCATAGAGATAATGCCTCCAAATCTTTAAGGCGAAGACCATCGCATCCAGCTCCAGGTCATGCGTGAGGTAATTTTCCTCGTGACTCTTTAGCTGCCGGGATGCATAAGCGATCACCCTACTATTCTGCATCAGTACGCATCCTAGTCCCTTCTTTGAAGCATCGCTGAATACCTCGAAACCCTCGGTCTCAGATGGTAAGCTCAAGATTGGGGCGGACATCAACCTCTTCTTCAATTCTTGAAAGGCATCTATACAATTGTCGTCCCATTTGAATGGCATGGTCTTCTTCATGAGTTGCGTTATGGGCTGCGCTATCTTCGAGAAGTTTGGCACGAACCGTCTATAGTACCCTGCCAATCCCAGAAAACTTCAGACCCGGATCTTTGCGGGATCTACCAAGATTCCCTCCTTGGCTATCACGTGGCCTAGAAATGCTACACTAGTCTTGTAACACCCCTAAATTTCCAAGTTGAAATAGATAATAACTTAAAGCAAAAGCTAGCAAATCTTAGAACCCAATTAAATTAAAGCGGAAGCGATACTAGTTCATAGAGGGTGTCACGCCACATCTAGGTAAACCATCTCCTAGATGCTAAGAGGGTGTCACGACACACCTATTCTGAATTAATTCTTTTTTTATTTTTGCAGGTAGTAACACGGATACAAGAGCACACCAGTAAAGGCAGATCTGACATTCATTTGTTGGATCTGCAGTTTTGTTTTGATTAGTTATTCGATTGAAGTGGGACTATTGTTGTTTAGGGATGGGTTTGGGGGGCTGTTTTATGTGGCATTCTTTATCTTAAACCCATAGTCTCTGTAACCCCTCACCTATTCGAGTAAAATTAAGGTTCGAAAAACATTTCTTTAGGTTATAACATTCATGAGATGATCTCCCGATGCCTCAAAAGAATTATTATAAGTAAGGACAGTTAGTAATAAGCTGCGATCGTACGTCCCGGTCACGAACCGTAAAAATTTTAGGAACTAGTATTCGGACCCGTTTGTCCTAGGAAATGGATTTTTAGGCATCATACTATTATTCTTGAATTTCCTATTTAATTAGATTAGCCCATAGCAGCCAAAATTTATTTGTGATCGTACATCGCGAAATTTCGCGGTGTACTGAACCTAGCCCAATTTTGAGTTCTAGACTGGAATAAATTTTTGGGTACGAGAATTATTTGAATTGAATTAGTTTCTACCAAGAATTTATCTGATTTAATCCCAATCAGTCTAAGCTAAGATATTTTAGATTATTTTATTCCATTTTATTTTGGATCTTATCCCCAAGAGTGGACTAGTCAACCAAGTGGGTAGATATTTAAGCCAATTTTTTTCCCATTTTGCTAGTGTTGGCCGAAAAAAAAGAGAGAGGGAGAGAGAGTGGGATCTTCATCATCTTCATCAAGCTTCAAGACTCCATAGCTAGCAACTTCTTCACAATTATCAAGTTATTCGGTAAAACTCCAATTTTATTCGGTAGATAGCTTTATTTTTCATCCTAGAACATGAATCTAAGTTAAGATTTCTTAAAATCATGTGTTATGTGGTTGATGGAATTCTAGGGTTTAAGGTGAATCGGGGGAAAAATCATCCACAAAGATCTCCTACAAAATTTGAAACCCGGTTGAGGTAAGGAATCCCTTTAATTGGTTGAGGTTGTTTGAAACTAGATAATTGATAGTTGGTTGAAATATAATGGCTCTAGGTGGAATTTTTGGGTACATGATGAATGTATATATATATAAATTGTGTACACATTTGAGTATATGTACGTATGGTACAAAGCATCCAGCTCCAGGTCATGCGTGAGGTAATTTTCCTCGTGACTCTTTAGCTGCCGGGATGCATAAGCGATCACCCTACTATTCTGCATCAGTACGCATCCTAGTCCCTTCTTTGAAGCATCGCTGAATACCTCGAAACCCTCGGTCTCAGATGGTAAGCTCAAGATTGGGGCGGACATCAACCTCTTCTTCAATTCTTGAAAGGCATCTATACAATTGTCGTCCCATTTGAATGGCATGGTCTTCTTCATGAGTTGCGTTATGGGCTGCGCTATCTTCGAGAAGTTTGGCACGAACCGTCTATAGTACCCTGCCAATCCCAGAAAACTTCAGACCCGGATCTTTGCGGGATCTACCAAGATTCCCTCCTTGGCTATCACGTGGCCTAGAAATGCTACACTAGTCTTGTAACACCCCTAAATTTCCAAGTTGAAATAGATAATAACTTAAAGCAAAAGCTAGCAAATCTTAGAACCCAATTAAATTAAAGCGGAAGCGATACTAGTTCATAGAGGGTGTCACGCCACATCTAGGTAAACCATCTCCTAGATGCTAAGAGGGTGTCACGACACACCTATTCTGAATTAATTCTTTTTTTATTTTTGCAGGTAGTAACACGGATACAAGAGCACACCAGTAAAGGCAGATCTGACATTCATTTGTTGGATCTGCAGTTTTGTTTTGATTAGTTATTCGATTGAAGTGGGACTATTGTTGTTTAGGGATGGGTTTGGGGGGCTGTTTTATGTGGCATTCTTTATCTTAAACCCATAGTCTCTGTAACCCCTCACCTATTCGAGTAAAATTAAGGTTCGAAAAACATTTCTTTAGGTTATAACATTCATGAGATGATCTCCCGATGCCTCAAAAGAATTATTATAAGTAAGGACAGTTAGTAATAAGCTGCGATCGTACGTCCCGGTCACGAACCGTAAAAATTTTAGGAACTAGTATTCGGACCCGTTTGTCCTAGGAAATGGATTTTTAGGCATCATACTATTATTCTTGAATTTCCTATTTAATTAGATTAGCCCATAGCAGCCAAAATTTATTTGTGATCGTACATCGCGAAATTTCGCGGTGTACTGAACCTAGCCCAATTTTGAGTTCTAGACTGGAATAAATTTTTGGGTACGAGAATTATTTGAATTGAATTAGTTTCTACCAAGAATTTATCTGATTTAATCCCAATCAGTCTAAGCTAAGATATTTTAGATTATTTTATTCCATTTTATTTTGGATCTTATCCCCAAGAGTGGACTAGTCAACCAAGTGGGTAGATATTTAAGCCAATTTTTTTCCCATTTTGCTAGTGTTGGCCGAAAAAAAAGAGAGAGGGAGAGAGAGTGGGATCTTCATCATCTTCATCAAGCTTCAAGACTCCATAGCTAGCAACTTCTTCACAATTATCAAGTTATTCGGTAAAACTCCAATTTTATTCGGTAGATAGCTTTATTTTTCATCCTAGAACATGAATCTAAGTTAAGATTTCTTAAAATCATGTGTTATGTGGTTGATGGAATTCTAGGGTTTAAGGTGAATCGGGGGAAAAATCATCCACAAAGATCTCCTACAAAATTTGAAACCCGGTTGAGGTAAGGAATCCCTTTAATTGGTTGAGGTTGTTTGAAACTAGATAATTNCGTATGGCTCTCGCAATGGAACAGATGGCTGGATTTATGATGGCTCAACAAGTCCAGAATCAAAATAACAGACAGCCGCGAGTTGATTTTGCAAAGGCCATAGCAAGCAGGCAGCCACCATACTATGCGGGTGAAGAAGACCCGGTGATCTTAGAAGAATGGATTAGGACATTTGACAAGCTACTCGATGCAGTCAACTGTCCTGCAAATCAGCGAGTATCCTCTGCCGTGTACTATCTGACAAAAGCGGCAGACAACTGGTGGTCAACAGCTGGACCCGACTTGCTGCAAGACCTAGACTTCGGCTGGGAGGAATTCAAGGAAGAATTGAGAGGACAATTCTATACAGAAAGGATCAAGGGAATCAAGTGTGAGGAATTCCTGCGGTTGAAACAAAAGGGAGCGACTGTGCAGGCCTATTATGATCAGTACGTGGAGCTGGTGAGGTTTGCTCAGAACATTGTGCCTGACGAAGCCAGTAAGGCGAGGAGGTTCGTACGTGGACTGGATTGGGCTGTGAGAGGGGCGATTGCACCGTTTATGTGCACTACGCTCAAGGAGGCATATGACAGAGCATCTGACCACTACCAAGTGTACCTGGATCAACAGGAGGTCTACAGCAAGAATAATAGGAAGGGGGATGATAGACAGGGAAAGTTTAAGTCGGATAACAAGAAAACCAGCCAGGGAAGATTCAATCCGATGCAAGGGGAAAGGAAGGGAGGAATGAATCAGAGGAGAAGTTCAACTTGCCGGAGGTGTGGACGAGATCACCTTGGAGAGAATTGCCAAGGAGAGAAGATCAGGTGCTTTAAGTGCGGGTTCTTGGGGCACAAGTACTACGAGTGCCAAACTAGGATGGACAATCATCGGGACCCCTCGCAGAAAAAAATCAAAGAGGAGGATTCGGGGGGAACACCAGCCAGAGGCCCNGCACTACGCTCAAGGAGGCATATGACAGAGCATCTGACCACTACCAAGTGTACCTGGATCAACAGGAGGTCTACAGCAAGAATAAGAGGAAGGGGGATGATAGACAGGGAAAGTTTAAGTCGGATAACAAGAAAACCAGCCAGGGAAGATTCAATCCGATGCAAGGGGAAAGGAAGGGAGGAATGAATCAGAGGAGAAGTTCAACTTGCCGGAGGTGTGGACGAGATCACCTTGGAGAGAATTGCCAAGGAGAGAAGATCAGGTGCTTTAAGTGCGGGTTCTTGGGGCACAAGTACTACGAGTGCCAAACTAGGATGGACAATCATCGGGACCCCTCGCAGAAAAACAATCAAAGAGGAGGATTCGGTGGGAACACCAGCCAGAGGCCCGCGGAGACGAGAAATGGGGGAGGCAACTCTCAACATGGAAACCGGGGGAGGCCGGCTAATGCAGCTCCAAATCCCACCAACAAAGGGAAAGCACCCGTGGGAGAAAGCAGCACGGCAAACCAAGGCAAGATATATGTCGTTAACAGCAAGCAAGCTCAGGCTAGCGACGTTGTGACCGGTACATTCCTTATTAACTCAGTACCTGGCTTAGTATTGTTCGATACAGGAGCTACCAATTCATTTATATCCTCTACATTTGCGGATAAATTAAAGTTAAGGCCTACTATCGAGTTAGATTTGAATGTAAGAACTGCCTCGGGAATAGTAGTGACCTGTAAGGAGGGATATGACAATATCACAATAGAAATAGCGGGATCCAACTGTCCCGGAAACCTCATTCGTTTCGGTCTAGAGGGTATTGATGTGATACTAGGAATGGACTGGTTGGATAAACATAAAGCTCAGATAGTATGCAGTGAGCGAAAGGTTGTCTTGCGAGGACCGAAGGGGAGGAGGATATCCTATCGAGGAATGGAAAAGCAACCTGAACCAAGGTTGATGACGATGCAAAGGCTGATGAAGTACGCTCGCAAGGGGTGTGAAGTGTACCTCTGTTTAATGCAGGAAGCTGGGATGGAAGAACCTGAACTAAATCAAATCCCGGTGGTGCGTGAATTTCCCGATGTGTTCCCGGATGACCTCACGGAAATGCCGCCAGAGAGGGAAGTGGAATTTACCATCGACCTCGTACCGGGGACCGCACCAGTATCGAAGGCGCCTTATCGAATGGCACTGAAGGAGATGGAAGATTTGAAGGCTCAACTAGCAGAGTTATTGGAGAAGGGATTTATTAGACCAAGTGTGTCACCTTGGGGCGCACCGGTACTGTTTGTAAGGAAAAAGGATGGAAGTCTAAGACTGTGCATTGACTATAGAGAGCTCAATCGAGTCACAGTGAAGAACAGATACCCATTGCCCAGGATCGACGATCTGTTTGATCAACTGAGGGGAGCAGGCGTGTTTTCAAAAATTGATTTACGGTCAGGGTATCACCAAGTGCGAGTCGCGGAACAGGATATTTCCAAAACCGCATTCCGGACTAGGTATGGGCACTACGAATTCACAGTTATGCCGTTCGGAGTGACCAACGCACCAGGAACTTTCATGGACTTGATGAACAGGATTTTCCTTCCATACCTGGATAGGTTCATTGTTGTCTTCATAGATGACATTTTGGTTTATTCTAAGACACCGGAAGAGCACGAAGAGCATCTTAGAACGACGTTACAAATGTTGAGGGAAAAGAAACCTTACGCAAAACTTTCAAAATGCGAATTTTGGAAAGAGGAAATAGCATTCCTGGGTCACATAATCACCAGGGAAGGAATAGCAGTGGATCCAACTAAGATAAGAGCTGTAATGGAATGGGAACCACCCAAATCGGTTACAGAAGTCCGAAGTTTCTTTGGATTGGCAGGTTATTACAGGAGATTTGTCCAGGATTTCTCGAAGATAGCAAGACCTTTGACCAATCTGCTCAAGAAGACTACCAAATACAGTTGGAGTGGAGAATGCGAGCATGCGTTTCAGGAACTCAAGAGGAGGTTAACGACTGCCCCAGTGTTAACCTTACCTGTGGGAACGGAAGGCTATGAGCTATACACAGATGCGTCCCACAAAGGACTAGGATGTGTCTTGATGCAACATGGAAAGGTAATAGCTTACGCGTCTCGTCAACTAAAACCACACGAGGCTAACTACCCAACCCACGATCTGGAACTAGCAGTTGTGGTGTTTGCCCTGAAAATCTGGCGACATTATCTTTATGGAATCACTTGCAAGATCTTTACGGATCATCAGAGTTTGAAGTACATCTTCACTCAGAGGGATCTTAACTTAAGGCAAAGGAGATGGTTGGAGTTAATCAAGGACTACGATCTGGAAATCCAATACCAAGAGGGTAAGGCAAACAAGGTAGCAGATGCTTTGAGCCGAAAGCCAAATCATGCTCTCTGGGTATTACCCGAACAATTATGCAAGGATTTTCAGAAACTCAATCTGGAAATAACAATGTGCGGTCAGGCAGACCAAGAGATGAAGCTATATTACCTATCGGCCACTCCAGCCCTATTTGAAGAGATCAAACAAGCCCAAGGAGAGGATAACTGGGTAAAGAATATCAAGGAGAAAATGGTGGATGGAAAACAGGGTCCATTTGAACTGCATCCGGATGGGAGCATGAGATTCAAGGGCAGATGGATCATACCTGCAAGTTGTAAGGAATTAATGAACCAATTAATGAGGGAAGGTCACAACACACCTTATTCTGTTCATCCAAGAGTGGACAAACTGTACAAGGATCTGAGGCAAAATTTCTGGTGGATGGGCATGAAGAAGGACATTGCGGAATTTGTGGCTAAATGCTTGAATTGCCAAAAGGTTAAGGTAGAGAG
Source organism: Ipomoea triloba (assembly GCF_003576645.1). Taxonomy (NCBI): domain Eukaryota; kingdom Viridiplantae; phylum Streptophyta; class Magnoliopsida; order Solanales; family Convolvulaceae; genus Ipomoea; species Ipomoea triloba. Next base: position 10,444,454 of record NC_044922.1, on the reverse strand, counting down.
AAGTAAGCCGAAAGGGTTGCTACAACCATTGGAGGTTCCTCAATGGAAGTGGGATTCAATCTCCATGGACTTTGTGGGAGGATTGCCAAGAACAAGAGCCGGAAACGACCAAGTATGGGTTGTTGTCGATCGATTGACCAAGACAGCAAGATTTATTCCGATGAACAAAACTTGGTCAATGGAGAAAATGGCAAGAGCCTACATCAAGTATGTGGTTAAATATCATGGGATAGCACACGATATTATTTCAGACCGAGATTCACGGTTCCTATCGAGATTTTGGGAAACATTACAGGTAGCCATGGGTACGCAACTCAAGATGAGCACTGCCTTTCATCCTGCCACTGATGGTCAAACGGAGCGAACAATCCAAACCTTGGAAGATATGCTCAGAGGTTGTGAACTCGATTTCCAGGGCTCGTGGGATGAGCAGTTGGATCTAATTGAATTCTCATACAATAACAGCTATCATGCCACTATAAGAATGGCTCCTTACGAAGCATTATATGGACAGAAGTGTCGAAGTCCACTATGCTGGAGCGATAAGAGTGATGCTGTTACTCTTGGACCTCAGTACTTACAAGAAACCATTGAAGCAATCAAAGTGATTCAGGAGAGAATGAAAGTCGCACAAGATCGCCAAAAGTCCTATGCTGATCTAAAGCGACAATTCATAGAGTACCAGGTGGGAGAGAAGGTGTTATTGAAAGTCTCACCACAAAAGGGGTCAAAAGATTTGGAAAGAAAGGGAAACTGAGCCCTCGATTTATAGGACCCTACGAAATTTTAGAAAGAGTGGGAAATCTGGCATACCGGTTGGCTTTACCAATCGAACTGGACAGAGTACATAATGTGTTTCATATTTCTCAATTGAAACGATATGTACCTGATGTGTCTCATGTACTGGAGCCGGAGGGACTGATAATGGATGACTCATTGACGTATGAAGAAAGGCCAATTCAAATCTTGGATTCTAAAACCCGAGACACGAGGAGAAAGTCGATTAGGATGGTCAAAGTTCAATGGTCAAACCATAGCCCAGAAGAAGCTACCTGGGAATTGGAAGACGCGATGATGGAACAATATCCAGAGTTGTTTAACTCAAGTAAGTAAGAGTCAATCTACTTATTATGTGTCTAAGATACTTGATGTGCAATGTTCAATGTGCTAATTGTCATATGTGTGCATGAAAGTAGGTAGCGGTCTACTGAGAAAGTAAGTTTCGGGGACGAAACTTTTCTTAAGGAGGGTAGACTGTAACCCCTCACCTATTCGAGTAAAATTAAGGTTCGAAAAACATTTCTTTAGGCTATAACATTCATGAGATGATCTCCCGATGCCTCAAAAGAATTATTATAAGTAAGGACAGTTAGTAATAAGCTGCGATCGTACGTCCCGGTCACGAACCGTAAAAATTTTAGGAACTAGTATTCGGACCCGTTTGTCCTAGGAAATGGATTTTTAGGCATCATACTATTATTCTTGAATTTCCTATTTAATTAGATTAGCCCATAGCAACCAAAATTTATTTGTGATCGTACATCGCGAAATTTCGCGGTGTACCGAACCTAGCCCAATTTTGAGTTCTAGACTGGAATAAATTTTTGGGTTCGAGAATTATTTGAATTGAATTAGTTTCTACCAAGAATTTATCTGATTTAATCCCAATCAGTCTAAGCTAAGATATTTTAGATTATTTTATTCCATTTTATTTTGGATCTTATCCCCAAGAGTGGACTAGTCAACCAAGTGGGTAGATATTTAAGCCAATTTTTTTCCCATTTTGCTTGTGTTGGCCGAAAAAAAAGAGAGAGGGAGAGAGAGTGGGATCTTCATCATCTTCATCAAGCTTCAAGACTCCATAGCTAGCAACTTCTTCACAACTCTCAAGTTATTCGGTAAAACTCCAATTTTATTCGGTAGATAGCTTTATTTTTCATCCTAGAACATGAATCTAAGTTAAGATTTCTTAAAATCATGTGTTATGTGGTTGATGGAATTCTAGGGTTTTAAGGTGAATTGGGGGAAAATCATCCACAAAGATCTCCTACAAAATTTGAAACCCGGTTGAGGTAAGGAATCCCTTTAATTGGTTGAGGTTGTTTGAAACTAGATAATTGATAGTTGGTTGAAATATAATGGGCTCTAGGTGGAATTTTGGGGTACATGATGAATGTATATATATATAAATTGTGTACACATTTGAGTATATGTACGTATGGTACAAGATATATATACATATTAATATGCATTGTGTTCATATATATATGTATAGAATGCATGTACGTGTGATGTATATATATATATTATAACTATTATGTACCTAGATTTATATAATATGTACATACGTGTAGTATATATATATAATTATAAGTATTATGTAAATACATGTAGTATGTAAGTACGTGTAGTGCAAAGTATATATATAATTATAAATATTATGTACACATTTATGGGTAAATGTAGTATAGTATATATATAGATACTATTATGTAGTATGTACCTATTATGTGTATGTATGTGTGGTATAGTATATATAAATATATAGATATTATATGTGAATTAGGCATGTACTTGAATTAGGCACATATATATATATATATATATATATTATATACGTGTGGTATAGTATATATATATGTATAATTTATATAGGTGTATTATCTATATGTACATGAAAATCAAATATATATGTACCTATATGGGTATGTATGTATTAATAAAATGTCACCTTTTGGGTATAGTATATGGTATGTATAAACCATAATTATATATGTTGTTAGTAAGAAGAGTAATACTATGTAGTTAGGTATATGTTCTATGAAGATTGTGTTACACATGGGTGAACTTATAAATAGTATGAGGAAGTGGTAGTATGTGTTTGTAAAGAATAAATATATGTTATGTGTTATGCATATGTTGAAATTGGGAAATGTATATGTTATATGCATTGAGACTTATGTGATAAATGTGGAGTTGAAAGTGTAGAGTAGTTACACTTGAATTACTTTGTGAAAGGATGTTAGTGGATCGTCCAAATGTCTTGAGAAAGAAAAGGATAATTTTTGAATTGGGTGAAAAGGAGAATTAATTTCCGAGTATTGGGATTGACCCAATTATGTCCAAAATATTTTCAATGCAAGAAAAGAGAAAGAGTAGAAAAATGTTTTCAAACCTTAGTTCTAGTAAAAGTGGTGAAGGATCTTGTTAACCACGGAATAAAGATGAGCTTAAAGTGCCTATTCCGCATGGTAATTATGTGTATGATCAATCATACTTTGGGCGAAGTCTATTCGCCGAGTACTATATCACCCGGAAGGAAAAGGTACTCCTACGGGGGTGTGCACACTTAAGTATAGTCACTCTATGTTCGGGTAGGTGTCGTTCTTATGAACCTAGTGAGGCTAGCTAGGAATCATTCCAACGCTCCTATAAGTCCAGGGGATCAGTATTAGACCGGGCGATGACCACTGAACCCGAGTTCAACGATCCAAGTGGTCAAAAGTGGAGAAAGAACTCCAAAGGCCTCACACTTTCTATCTAGGACTAAGTGGAATTTCGAAATACGAATGTAGTTACTCCGTAGCTACGGGAAAGAGAGATGTAACAATTTTTAAGTACCCAAAGGTTGTGGGTGATCTCTCTCTTTGAGAGGTGAAAAGTGATGAGCATCTCATTATGAGGGAAAGGTTTCTACTAAAGTGATCACAAGCAAGATATGTGACTTATGTTTTATACTACTTACTAGTATGTTTAATTGTTTAGCAATATATTGTTGAGTATGTAAATGAATATCAAATGACCCTGTCAAGAGGGAAAATGTTATGAGACGTTATGGAATTGTGCTCATAATCTATGCAAGTTGCTATTTATGACTGTTGCAGGTAGAATCTTGCAGATGAGTAAGGTATAGGGTTTCTATGTAACAATTTTTACAAAACCTTTATTTAGTTTGAATAACCCATGGATATCCTTACTTAGCCGTTGTGCTAACTACACTTCACTGTGTTCTTATCAGATGCCGTCTAGTGTCAGTTCTTGCAGCCCGGTGAACTCCGAAAGTTCACCGGAGTATGTGTGTCAGGGCATGGATTATGATGATTACATACAGATGATGGAGGGAGAAGACCCATACGCACCTGGTTATGCTCCCGAGGCTCCCACCAACCCAGATACTCCTATGGCTCCGTCGGCTCCTTTTGTCTCTTGCCCGGTTATGGACGAGGTCCAGGCTGCTTATGGCTTTTACCCCATAGAGCCGTTAGATGGTAGCGATCCCCTGGAGTTCATTGTGCACTACCCCTACCCTTGGGACCCTAGCCCTCGGGATGTTTGGGAGGAGTGGTCGATGGTCATAACCACTTCTCGGTTTTTGGACCATATTACCTAGTATGAGGGGGAGTGGCACCTGGTCTGGGGAGAGTTCACTGGCCCCGTGTACCGCAGGCTTGACTAGACGTTGGATCTTTGGGAGTCTTTGGGAAATTTTTGGTGTACATATATTTTTTTGTAGCCTCGGTGATGGCTAGGTATGACCAGTTGCGTCTAGGTGGAACCTTGTTGGTATTTTGGCCCGTGGGTCAATCTTATGTATGTATTTTTGCAACATTATATACTTTGCTTAATGAAGCTTCACCAGTTGCTATGTATGAAAGTGTTAAGTACCTGTTGAGTGATTATTGTGATGAGAATAGTTCCTTTAGCCTGTGCACCTAGAGTGAGGTTTATCGCGGAATGATAGAACTCTCTCTCTAGGTGTGGCGGTAATGCCTCGGATGTACGGGAAGGTAGGTCCGGGGTGTTACAGTCTCACTCTTGATATGTGGATTGAAAATGGTTGATGGATGTTGATATGGTATAGGTTCCTTGCATTGCATACACAGTGAGGTGGGAGTGCTTCTGTGCAAGTTTTATGTTTGAATGATATTGGAGATGGTGTTTGTTGAAAATGAAAAGAAAAATGATGATTGAAATATGAGGGGAGAGGGGTGTGACTGGAGGTATCATTGCTTAGTATTTGAACCATTATAGTTCTTGCTGATAAAATACAGAGCTCTGTACAGTATTTGACTGGTTTGGGTGCTAAGGGTGATGGGTGAGGGAGGCATTGCTTGTGCTCTTGAATCATTAAGCTTTCGGTGATAAAACACGGAGATCCATGCATTTGAGAGTGGTTTGAGAGCATAAGGGTGTAGGTGGTGTGTGCCATCGCTTAGGGGTATAATTGTTAACGCCCGGAGGGTAAAAATACAGAGCTCTGTACCTCTAGGTTGATTGTGCCGCTAATGATGGTTGGGAATGTGATAGTGTATGGGAGCACCGGTCCCACCCTCTTGTGTGGGGCAAGGAACTTGTATTTTTGATGTCATGTATGAGGAGGTTTGGTGGAATGAGGAAGAGTTCGGATTTGAGATGGAGGAATGTACACATGCTATAGCCTTTTAGGCCTTTATCTCTTTAGATATCCTTGTAAATAGTTCTACTTGCATGGTCACTTTTGGACCTTGCTGTACAGACAGTTTTATGTTTCAATGAAAGTTTGAGGTTTCTTGTTAAAAAAAAAAAACTCATCAATCCTCAAGGGTAAACATAAACTAAATAAGTCAATACATATCTAGAGTCTAAGGCATGCAGGCCTGAAAAGTCTAAGTAAACCCAACAAAACACTAAGCAAGTCATAAGGCGAAGTAGATCTACTGCTAGCGCTCTCACGGCTCAATCTACTCCATACCTGGAAAACATTTAGAAATATTAGCAAAGAAATGCTAAGCAATTTACCACTCACACTCGTGAGAAATACAGTAATATAGCATATGTTGTAAATAGCTTTTACACATGCTATAGAATATATACGCCAACGAAACTTGTCCTTTGTTTAAAAACAAAATGACTCAACAACAACAGGCTAAACGAATCACAAAGCAAGGACACCTCAAATGAATCCACAATACAAGAGTTCCATAATAAGATACTCAACCAAAGCATAGACTAGACTGAATAACATAAGTGAAACCAACCAGTCACCAACCTCACATCACTCCCTTAGAGTGACCCCAAACCAAGATACATAGGATAAGATCCAAACCACAACCACCAAACCATAATACCAAACCATCACACCAATGTCACACCACAGAGGCATAAAGCAAAACCACAGAGGCACAAAGGCCATTACCACAGAGGCACAAAGCCCTACCCTAGAGGCACAAAGCCCATTACCATGGAGAGGACAAGTCTGCACGCCGCTACGGAGAGTAGAGGCGGAAAAATGGAAGTCGATAGATCAACAGGAAAAGAAGGGTAGGGTTTTAATTTGAGTGGAAAAAGGAAAATATGAAACTGCCCTCAAATTTGCGGAACACCCTCACGGACTACAGCTCACCGCCACCTTGCTCCGCAGACACTTGCGGAACCACTCCGCGGAAGGGCCTGAACTGCCCCACCGCTTTGCAAGGCCACGTGGAACCTCCTTGCGGAAGGACCTGTTCCGTGTGCTCACTCTGCACCGCTACGCACCCTCCGGGTTGGAACAAAAATCAAATCTTGAGCTCCTAAACCAACAAGCTAACGTGGTCAAATGGTCTGATTTTTCGCTTTTTTCGCAATGTCCTAGGTTCGAGCTCCCACGCTGGCACCTTGTTGGTTCTTCCATCTATTGTTACCTTTTGAGCTTGGCTGTATGAACGTTCTTTGTCCCACGATTAGGGATAAATTTCCAGACCCAAAACCTAAATGTCACTCGAATTCCCAAACTAATCTTATGGTTCGCTAAAGGTCCAACCGACTATTTACAATTTAAAACTACCCCAAGTAAAGTATCTACATGCCAATGCAACTAGAGAATGAGTTCGAGAGTTACCTCCGTCCATCTCATTAGCTTCAGCTTGAGTTCGGCCCATCACAAAGATCCTCCTTCGCTGCGGTCCAGCCTAGGCACTCTGACTACCTCCAGGTGTGCTCCCGCTCTTACCTTCAATCTCTTTCGGAGGCTGAGTCGAAGTCTGCGCTCCTTGTGTTGCATTCAGTATAGGATTGGACGATCCTCCTTTTCCAGATGTGCACTCAGATGCCCTATGACCCCTCTGGCCACAACTGTAGCACTCGACCAAGTGCCCACCGCAATCTCTCCCGAGATGATCTCTCCCGAACCTCCTGCATCGAAAATGATGCTCTCTAACCCCATCACTTCTAGTCCCCTGCCCCATCGTGGGTTGAGACGTGCCTCCACCGCTAGCACTGCCCTTATGGAAGTTCCCCGCAAATCCGGGACCAACTGGCGTATGCCTTTTGGAATTTGATACACCACCGCCCTCACCAAGGCTCTTTGTCCGATCTTGCACTCCCCGCCGAATGGACAACACCCGATAGTGGTCCGTTGCGCTACTATATGCCTCACTCAAGGTACGAAACTTAAACACTACCAGTGCCATACGAGTGTCCAAGTTCAGTCCGACTACGAACTTCTCGGTCTTACTTTCCTCCGTCGGAACTAGCACAGGGGCCAAACAGGCTAACTCCATGAAGCGCTTGTGGTATTCCTGCACCAACCGGACCCCTGTTTGAGGTGCAAGAACTCTTCCTGCATAACCGCCTTCACATGCACTAGGTAGAAGTGAGCACGCATCTTGCCCTTAAAGGACTCCCATATGAACTTGGGCTCTTGCCTCATCACTGAGTCTTCATGGACCCACCAGAGGTCTGCCTCTTGCTGCAAATAGAAACTGGCTATCTCGACGCGTCGCCCCTCCGGGCACTCCACCACCTCCAGGATTTTGTTGAAGGCGTGAATCCAGTTTTCAAGCACCATGGGGTCTTCCTGACCCGCAAAGAAGGGTGGGTGCTTCCCTGCCACCCTCCAAACCATGTCCAGTTGCCCGCGCTGATTGTTGTTAACCATCGCGTTACCCAGGAACTGTGTGATCTGCGTCAACTGCTGGAGATTCTACATCAGCTGCTCACTAAACGGAATGTCGGGGACTTCCTTGCGTCTTCTAGGCCGCACCATGGTTGCTACAAAGGAGTACTCGAGCTTACGGAGAAGATACTTGTGCTATGGGTCGGCCTTTCCAATTCGCATAACTCAAAAGTAAGCACACGGCCACGGACAGTACAAATAGTCAAAGTAAGGCAAGCACAAATAAGATACAAGTAATTAGAGCGCATCCTCACCGCGAGTCCTAGTTCTCACACATCCTAGAAGTCACGTCTTACCTTAATTTCTACTGATCAAGTCCTAGAGTCTCAAATTGTCAAGCCCTAGGATTCCTACTTAGACCTCAACACAGGCTCTGATACCAACTGTAACACCTCTAAATTTTCAAGCTGAGATAGGCAATAACTTAAAGCATAAGCTAGAAATGCTAAGCAATCCACCACTCACACTTGTGAGAAATACAGTAATATAGCATAGGTTGCAAATAGATTTTACACATGCATATAGAATATATACGCCAACGAAACTTGTCCTTTGTTTAAAAACCAGATGACTCAACAACAACAGGCTGAACGAATCACAAACCAAGGATACCTGAACTGAATCAACTAACAATGAATGAATCCACAATACAAGAGTTCCACAATAAGATACTCAACCAAAGCAAAGACTAGACTGAATCACATAAGTGAAACCAACCAGTCACCAACCTCACATCACTCCCTTAGAGTGACCCCAAACCAAGATATATAGGATAAGATCCAAACCACAACCACCAAACCATAATACCAAACCATCACACCAATGTCACACCATAGAGGCATAAAGCCCAACCACATAGGCACAAAGCCCATTACCATAGAGGCACAAAGCCCGACCACAGAGGCATAAAAGCACATTACCATAGAGGCACAAAGCCCATTCGACTTTTCTCATAATAACCAACACATGCAAAGGCATATCCCGGATAACCACCTTCCAAAGGGTACACAAGACTCAAGAAGCCAAAGAATTACCCACAAGGACTCAAGGTCTCAACACATCAAACTCAGGTTCATCCCCAAAGGAAATACTCATACCAACAGTACTCACATTCAGAACATGAACACAGGACATGCTCAGAACAATAAGCAAAGGATAAACCAATAATACTCAATCATTAATCCAAGATATATGACCAACGATTATGAACCAATACTCAACAATTAGGGTAGCATGCTCAACAATACATTCAGAACATACTCCAGAATCAAAGGTGAAACAACAGAGTAAATAGACCACAAAACAACCACTGGAACAGAGAAGGAAAATTAACTGGCGGAACACACCAGACCGCTACTCCACTCCACTCCCACTGACGGAAAGACCCGGCGGAGCGCCGTGGTCCACCACCCCTTTTCGCGAGAAAGGGCGGGACACCTCCACGGTGCGTCCCTCTCCACCACACTCCACCACTAGTACACCTGCGGACAACCCCAGCGGGACATATTATACCGCTTGGAATGCACCGCAAGTGCAACCCTAGTACACCGAACCCAGACTTCGAACAGAATACTCGATAGCTCATTCCAGTACCCAGAATATCATTAGATTACACATTTCAGAGGCCAAATAATACATGGAATCCATAACAACAAATATTCATACACATCAAGATTGAAGGATAATGAACACAAGTCCATAGATCCAGAATATAGGCTCAACAATATAACAAATCAAGGCTAAAACCAAAGATATTTCACAGGATTCCCCAACACCAAATCATATACATATATTCAAGAGTGAAAATAGGTTTTAGTGTAACATGGAGGATTACCTCTTGAAGCTTAATGTTCCACAAGCAACCACCAATCCTAAGCTCAATCCATGAAACCTCCTTCACCACCTTGGTCATCTTGACCCAAGAAACCCAAAGAAAACCATAAGAAGCTTATAGAAAGACTGGGAAATTATAAGATGAAATGCAATCTAAATAGGGACTAGTACTTACCCAAGCACAATATATCCTAAAAGAGTAATCTTGCTTGCAACCTTGCTGGGATGAAGAATGGTGTGTTTAGGGTTTTGAGGAATGAAGAAGATAGTGTGAATCTCTTGTAGGAGAAATAAAAGGCTAGGGCAATTATTATTAGAGAGCTTTTATATGGATCCTCAAAATCTATACATATACTATGTATGTAATATTAGGGTGACTAAAAGTATGATGGGCTTACATAAGGGATGGACTAGATCCAATTCAAGAATTAATTCAATTAGTACAAGGTTTGATCTTTCAAAGATTGGGCCATAATGAATATTCAATTTATTATAAAGGGTGAGAAAGACCGAAGTGGCATCCCTTGTACAATTAAATTAGGGAATTGGGCTTTCTTAACAATTGAATAAACTAGAATAGGAAATATATTTCTATTTAAAGGAACCGGGCCCAATTAATAAAAATAACCCTACGCTAGGAAGAATTACCGGGGTTCAAGGCATGATTTAAATTCGGGGTAAGCAATCTACTGTTAGCGCTCTCTCATGCACAATCTACTCCATACCTAGAAAACAGTTAGAAATATTAGCAAAGAAATGCTAAGCAATCCACCACTCATACTCGTGAGAAATACAATAGTATAGCATAGCTTGTAAATAGATTTTACACACGCATATAGAATATATACGCCAATGAAATTATCCTTTATTTAAAAACCAGATAACTCAACAACAATAGGCTGAATGAATCAAAAACCAAGGACACCTCAAACGAAACCAATAACAAAGAATGAATCCACAATACCACATTTCCACAATAAGATACTTAACCAAAGCACAAGCTCAACTGAACAACTCAAGTGACACCAACCAAGCAACAACCTCACATCACTCACTTAGAGTGACCCAAACCAAGAAACATAAAATAAGATCCTCACCAAAACCACCAAACCATAACACCAATGACATACCATAGAGGCATAAAGCCCAACCACAGAGGCACATGGTGCCCATTACCATAGAGGCACAAAGCCCAACCACAAAGGCACAGAAGCCCATTACCGCAGAGGCATAAAGCCCAACCACAGAGGCATAGAAGCCCATTACCATAGAGGCATAAAGCCCAACTAACTTTTCCGATAATAACAGACACATATAGAGCCATAGCTTGAATAACCACTCCCAAAGGGTACTCAAGACTCGAGAAGCCAAAGAATTACTCACAACAGTACTCAGATTCAGAATATGAATGCAGGACATGCTCAGAACATTAGCCAAAGAATTAACCAACAATACTTAATCAATAATCCGAGATGAATGACAAACAACCATGAATCAATACTCAACAATCAGGGTAGTATACTCAACAACATATTTAGAATATACTTCAGAATCAAAGGTGAAACAACAGAGTCAATAGACCACAAAACAACCACTGGAACAGAGAAGGAAAATGAACTGGAGGAACGACTTGGCGGAACACACCAGACTGCCAACTCACTCCACTCACACTGACGGAACGACCTCGCGGAACACACCGGTCCGCCACTCCATTCCGCGAGAGAGGGCGGGGCACCCCAATGGTGCGCCACTCTCCGCCATACCACATCGCCATTACACATACAAAATACCCCAGCGGGACACATTATACCACTGGAATGCATCGCAAGTGCAATACTAAGGCACAGAACCCAGACTTAGAACAAAATACACGATAGGTCATTTTAGTACCCAGAATATGATCATATTGCACATTTTAGAGGCCAAATAACACATGGAATCCATAACAACAAATACTCAGACACATCAAGATTCAAGGATAATGAACACAAATCCAAAGATCCACAATATGGGCTCAACAATCCAACAAAACATAGGCTAAAACCAAGAATAATCCACAGGATTCCACAAACACCAAATTATACACATATATACAAGAGTGAAGATAGGTTTAGTGAGACATAGAGGATTACCTCTTGAAGCTTATTAATCCACAAACAATCACCAATCCTAAGCTCAATCCATCAATCACCATCACCACCATGGTCATCTTGACCTAAGAACACCCCAAAGAAAATTATAAGAAACTTATAAAGACTAAGAAATGGTAGGATAAAATGCAATCTAAATAAGGACTAGCACTTACCCAAGCATGAGAGAACCTAAAAGAGTAATCTTACTTGAAACCTTGCTAGGATGAAAGATGGTGTGTGTAGGGTTTTTAAGGATGAAGAAAGTAGTGTAAATCTCATGTAGGAGAAAGAAGAAGACTAGGAGAATTATTATTAGAGAGCTTTTATATGGATCCCCAAAAATCTATACATACACAAAGTATGTAATATTAGGGTGATTAAATGAAACATGGGCTCTCACATTAAGGATGGGCTATGTCCAAATAAAGAATTAATTCAATTAGTATAAGGCTTGATTCTTCAAGGATTGGGCCAATTAAATATTCAATTTATTATAAGGGATGAAAAAGACCCAATTGGTATCCCTTAAAAAATTAAATTAGCGAATTGGGCTTTCTTAACAATTAGATAAGCTAGAATAGGAAATATATATTTATTTAAAAGAACCAAGCCCAATTAATTAAATTAACCTCACAAAAGGAAGAATTACCGGGGTTCAAGGCATGATTTAAATCCGGGGTATCACATTCGGTCAAGAGTATGACTCGTGTTTGGTTAAGATCCAAACAGCACGGGTCCTACTTTTTACTCGGCTTTATGAAAATAAATAGTAAAGACAACGAAAAATTTTGGGGTCTCCTGGGTGCTCTGGTATCATAAAAACCAAAGGCTTGGGGTTCCTAACAATTTCCCCCTTTTTGGTGATGCCAACACCTGTACTCAAACCATAGGGCTATTTCAATCCAAAATAGATTTTTTTTATTATCATAGCCGAATAGTAGAGTTGAACAAATTTGACTCTTTCGAGGAGTAAAATTACTGGTAAATAGGCAACTCACACAAAAACCCAAAATTGGACTCTTTCGAGGAGTAAAATTACTGGTAAATAGGCAACTCACCCAACTCACACCGAACGCTCTTGCCTTTCTCTTTCATCGGCATCACCTTGGTCAATCATGTTGTTTATGGTCCTTCTTGCTTCGACTACATCCAAGTTCTCGATCATATCAACATATTGTTTATAAACAATAAATAATAGTACTAAAAAAAGAAGCGTATAAACAATAACATTGTTATCATAATAAATAATAAATTAATTATTAATAAAAATTTATTTAAAAAAAACTTGTTAGGAACATACTGTAATAGGTTTTGATGATACCATATGTAATTCATAATCCCCTAAGTCTCTAAAGATAGGAATGTTTTGTAAGTTCGACAAGTAAACTAAAAGCGAAAATACAACCGGGTAACTTGAGCTCAACTCGGAAAATATTTAAGCTTAAGGTAAACTTGTTTGAACATCTTAGAAGTTTCGTGTTGTAAGATCAGAAGAAGGCACGAGACTGCACTGGAGGAATAAGGGTTTACGAGATATCAACTAAGTCTCGAGACATAAGCAGGGTTCGAGAGATGGGGTCTCTCGAGACATCAATTCAGTTCGAGAAATGGGATCGAGACATCAAGAGGTCAAGACATCAACATTGGTCTCGATGAACTGGTACTTCTCCAAAGGGCTGAATGGCAGTCAACATGCATGGATAAAGTAATCTAAGTTTGGAGAAGAAGAATATCATGGAGATAAGATATTAAGGAGGTGCCAAAAGCTATATGATGGAATAACTGGAAGTGGATACCACGTCAGAACTCCACAACAAACGGATAGAAGGTGCACCAATCCAAAGTCGGTCTTATTCCCTAAAACGAGGATCAATGGGAATATAAAAAGAGTAACTTTTGCCAAAAGCAGTAAGTGGAGCATGGACTCAAGAAAGTGGATTACGGGATATTCACTACAAGACAAAAAGGCTCAAGTTACATAACCACCACTCCATGGAACATGCTAAACATATGCAAGTCCCATGATCAGCATGGGAGACAGATTTCAAACGGAAAAATTTTCCCTCCAACGGAATTATTCCTCAACTCTCATATATAAGGACGGGAAGACACAAGGAAGTAAACAGAAGAGTGAATTGATTGATAAGAAAGAGGTGTCTGATTCAAACGCTCAAAGTGCAAGTGCTTAATTTGGAATATCATCCTGATATTCACAACAGCGAGAAAAACACATCCTGGTGTTTGAGAGAGTTACAAAGCTTAAACTGCTACACATCTAGAAGGTGACCGAAGCTGCTCTACAAGGCAGATTATCCTACGAAAGCTTTTGGTCAGATTGGAGATTGTTACACTCAACCTGTGACAACCGGAACAACCTTGCTTTGGAGAAGGCAAGAAGAGGCGGAGTAACCTGGGAGCTGTCTTGTGAAGATCCTGAGGCTTGAGGCGGGCTTAGTGATCAAAGCTCAAGCGCTCGACATTGTACTAAAAAGGGAAGTGATCAAAGCTCAAGCGCTCGACATTGTACTAAAAAGGGAAGTGATCAAAGCTCAAGCGCTCGACATTGTACTAAAAAGGGAAGTTTTAGTGCAATCCTTCTAGGACATTGTACTAAAAAGGGAAGTTTTAGTGCAATCCTTCTAGGGAGTTTCTAGAAGAAGAGTGGACGTAGGCGAATCCTTCTAGGGAGTTTCTAGAAGAAGAGTGGACGTAGGCGTGTTGGCCGAACCACTTAAAAATCTCTCTCGCATTTACTTTCTGCTTTATCTCTCCCTAACTATCTCTCGAACTGCACTGCATATAATCACACCTCTCGAACTAACTCAAACTCGTGCAAATTAAAAGGGGATAACTTTTCCGCTGTGTATAAAACTTTGTCTTCATCTTGTGAGGTATCGGACCTAAACATCCTAAGTCCAATATCCACGAGAGGTCGAAAAAGATTTGCAAAATATTATACAAGTCTATTCACCCCCCCCTCTAGACTTGTACCCCATCCCCTTGGGACCAACAATTGGTATCAGAGCCAGTTCTCTGATCGATATAAACCTTTGTTTATATTGCCTAGAGATCCTTCTTTGAAAAATCCTTCAAGAGTTTTCAAAGCACGAGATAATTTTCAAAATGGACAGCATGTTGTCGAGACATCTCCTTTTTGATCTTAGCAGGTTTGACGACTGGAAAACACGCATGCTTGCGTACTTATCAGCCCTCCATGATGAGATGGCCGAGGTTATAACTTCTGGACCAGTCAAGATCTTAATGGTCAATACTGCTGCAGAACAAACCAAAGACACACCAAAGTACATTCCAAAACCTAGGGAAGAATGGACAAGTGATGATAGGAAGAGAAACAACCTGGACAATATTGCCAAGGATATTCTCTTCAGAGCTATAGATGAAACCATCTTCCCGAAAGTAAGAAAGTGCAAAACGGCAAAAGAGGTATGGGATACTTTGATGTTAATTGGTGAAGGTGACGAACAGGAAAAGGAGAACAAGCTCACCGTGGCCATGAAGAAGTTCGAGGACTTCAAGATGAAACCAGGGGAGAGCATCGACAGCATGGAATCTCGGTTCATGAAGCTGTCAACCGAGATCAGTGATCTCGAGAAGGAAACCCCACAAAAGGAACTAAACCTGAAGGTCTTACGAGGCCTTACCAAGGAGTGGGAGATGAAGGTGATCACAATGCGCGATCGCAGGGATTTGAAGAACACCACAACCGACCAACTATTCAGAGATCTCAAAGCTTTCGAATTTGAGATGTTTCCGAGAGATGAGGACGTGGTGGACAGATGGAATGTGGCTCTGGTTGCTGATCAACCATCCATTTCCTCAAGGTCAGACCCTAATCCCACTAATCTTTTATCTGACAAACAGTTTGCTCTCTTCATGAGAAAATTCAGGAAGTTCATGAAGAAGACACCGGAGAGGAACACAAGTTCACCTTCCTCCTCAAGAAGGAAAAATGAGAGATACACATCCAGAAGAACGGTGGAAGAAGATCAAGGTCTATGCTACAACTGCAGGAGACCAGGGCACTTCAAGGCTGAATGTCCTTACCCACCGGTAAGCAAGCATCAAGGCCAGGAAGGAAAGGATTCCAGAAGGAAAGAGGAATCCAGGGAGAAGCCAGCACAAGGTGGCTTCAAAAGTTCATCAAAGACACATTCGCGCAGGAAGGCGCTTGTGGCCGAGGAACTTGAGAAGGCAATCGAGGAGTCCGAGACATCGAGCTCCGGCGATAGCAGCAGCAGCTCAGAGGATGAGAGGGGGCTCATCTGTTTATACACTACAGAAGAGGAGGATCAATGCTTGATGGCTATTAACAATGAGGTAACCTCCACTTCTACATCTCGCTGCTCAATCTCTACTTCTCATTGCTCTTCTTTTAGAAGCGATGAGGATCCCTTCGAGACCATGGAATTACTCAGGAGGGACCTCAACATCGCTAATAGCACTCATGCTAAAGTTCTGGAGGAGAACATCAAACTAATTGCTGAAAGAGAAACGCTTAAGAATGTCTCGAAAGAGAATTCGGAGCTAGCTCTCAAAGTAAGCAACTTAGAAGCTGAGATCATCCAACTCAAGGAAGAGTGCAAAGCTCGAGAGGCTAGTGAGCTCAATCTTAGAGAGGTCATTGCATCATATACTAATTCCTCCAAGGCAGTGGAGAAAATGGTAAATGATCATAGGCCCACAAATGATAGAACCGGACTAGGGTTCCATCAGAACTGTCTCTCGAGAGATAAGCAAACCAACGGTTTGGGAACTTCAAATAATAGAGGATCTCAACCCAAACCAAATAAGGATCATAAAGGACCAACAGAAAAGACCAGAGTAGCTATTCTCAAACCGTCCCTATACACCAGCAATGGGAAGTATAGGAAAGCTACGAAGAATGGCCGGGTTAACAATATCGAGAGATCACCTAGCCATCTCTCGCAAGGCCATTCCGAGTACAAAAGAAGCTACACTCCATATAATGCGCCTCAAGGCAAATATGGAAGGTCTAAGATCCATAGAGTTAGGAACTCACGGGTGGAGGAAGGCAGACACTACCCATCCGATGAGGACTGGTCACAAGAATATGAACCGTGGAACAAACCCCAGTTTCAATGGTACCACGTGACCAAACAAGCTATGAAAGGCATGGTGTGTAAGTTCGAGGTCAGGCCTCAACCTAAACTGATTTGTGCACCTAAGAAGCCCAGAGTCTTTGCTAGCATTCCTTATGATTATCAATCGTATAACGGCTACATTGCACCTAGGCCTGGAGTAATGGGTCCAAGGTATAAATGGATGCCTAAACTTACTAACCAACCAGGACCCAAAGTTTGGGTACCTAAATCTGCTTGATCTGCATGCAGGACACCAGGGACGTATGGTTCATTGACAGTGGATGTTCAAGACATATGACGGGAAATCTTGCACTGCTAGAAAACATCCATCCTATTGAAGGTCCCTTGGTGACATTTGGAGACAACGAGAAGAAAGGACGCACGAAGGCAGTTGGGGAAATTCATAAGAATGAATTGGTGATCAAGGAGGTATTTTACGTTGAAGGACTCAAATTCAACCTCCTAAGCACGAGCCAATTCTGTGACAAGGGCTACAAAGTTATCTTCACCAAAAGTAAGTGCCGGATCATACAAGAGGAATCTCTCGAAGTCGTCTTGGAAGCAGCAAGGAAAGGAAACATGTACATAGTGGACTGGAGATCTGCCAAACCATCCCTATGTATGCTAGCAAGGAGCAAAGATGACTTATGCTGGGATTGGCATAGTAAGCTGAGTCACCTGAACTTCAAAACCATCAACAAGCTTACTAAGAGGAACCTTGTGGAAGGACTGCCCAAAGTTACGTTTCGAAAGGACAAAATCTGTGAGGCATGTCAACGTTGCAAACAGATCAAATCCTCTTTTAAAAACAAAGCCAAGACATCATCCACTAGACCACTAAGTCTTCTTCATATGGACTTATTTGGCCCGGTGGATCCACCCAGCATGAGAGGAAGGAAGTATACTCTTGTGGTAGTAGATGACTACACAAGATTCACCTGGACCGTGTTCTTAACCAAGAAAAGCGAGACAAAAGTTGCCTTACCAAACCTTTTGAAGCAGGTTCAAGTTGAAAAGGATGTCTCGATACTAAAAATTCGGTCAGATCAAGGTGGAGAGTTCGTTAACCAAGTGATCGAGAGCTATTGCAACGAGAACGGGATTCATCATCAGTTGTCAGCTGCTCGAACGCCTCAACAGAACGGGGTTGCTGAAAGGAGGAACAGAACTCTCAAGGAAGCTGCAAGGACCATGCTCTCACAAGCCAACATATCACAAGGATTTTGGGCAGAAGCAATCAACACAGCATGCTATACCCAAAATCGGTCCTTGATCGTGAAAGGAGTTGGAAAGACTCCATATGAGTTGTGGAATGGAAGGAAACCGAATGTAAGCTACTTCCACACATTCGGGTGCAAATGTTATGTCTATAACAATGGGAAGACTCAGCTAAGAACTTTTGATGAAAAGGCAGATGATGGAGTATTTCTGGGATACTCATCGACAAGTAAAGCATTCAGAGTCTTCAACAAGCGGAGGTTGGTGGTTGAAGAATCCAAACATGTCTCTTTTGATAATAGAGCATCGAGAGATCAACCATCAAAGTCAATGGAAGCAGCTGAAAGTTCTGAGGAAGTTCAGCCGGAATCGATCGAGAGATCAGACTTACCTCTCGATGGAAAGCAGCCTGTAGTTCGAGACATAGCAGAACTCCAGTCAGAATCAGATGATGAAGAGACTGCCAAGAAGAAAGCTCCTGACTCAATTGATCCAATCCAGATCACAGATGATCAACCCACATCTCAACCAACAACTGAAGAGTCAACTGAGGAGCCACAACCCGATTTATGATGGCTTAGAAGTCACCCCGCTGATCAAGTGATTGGAAATGTACGTGACAAAGTTCGAACCAGATCAGCATATAGAGAAAGCATGCTTGCTTGTTTTCTATCTCAAATAGAGCCTAAGGTGATTGATGAGGCTCTAAATGATCCAAATTGGGTGCAGGCCATGCAAGAAAAACTTCATCAGTTTGAGAGGAACGATGTTTGGGAACTAGCTCCGAGACCTCATCATCAGAATGTCATAGGCACAAAGTGGGTTTTCAGAAACAAAATGAATGAGGATGGAGTTATTGTTAGGAACAAGGCCAGACTTGTTGCTAAAGGATACTGCCAGGAGGAAAGAATAGATTTTGATGAAACCTTCGCTCCGGTGGCACGTCTCGGAATAGATTTTGATGAAACCTTCGCTCCGGTGGCACGTCTCGAAGCCATACGTATATTTCTCGCATATGCGGTGGCACGTCTCGAAGCCATACGTATATTTCTCGCATATGCCGCCTTTAAAGACTTCAAGGTATATCAAATGGATGTCAAGAGCGCTTTTCTGAACAGACTTCTTGAAGAAGAGGTGTAGGTTGAACAACCTCCGGGTTTCTTGAAGGACGTGGGAGTTGACAAAGTATACAAATTGAAGAAGGCACTTTACGGCTTGAAACAAGCTCCGAGAGCTTGGTATGATACCTTATCCTCTTTTCTACTTCAGTGTGGGTTCACCAAAGGCCTAGTGGACAAAACACTGTTTAAAATTAAGGATGGGGATCATATCTTATTGGTGCAAATCTATGTGGACGATATCATCTTTGGAAGCACCAATCCAGACTTGTGCGAGAAGTTCTCTAGGTTGATGAAAGGGAAGTTCGAGATGAGCATGATGGGAGAACTCAACTACTTCCTTGGATTACAAGTGAGACAACTTAAGGAAGGTATTTTCATCAACCAGGAGAAATACACCAAGGATCTGCTCAGGAAATACAACATAGAAGGGAAATCCTCAGTCAAAGTACCCATGGGAACCTCTCTACGTATCGATGTTGATAGTGAAGGTCGAGAGGTCGATCAAACTACATATCGAGGTATCATCGGATCTCTTCTTTATTTAACTGCTAGTAGACCAGATATATCCTTTGCAGTAGGTGTATGTGCTAGATTTCAGGCAAGTCCTAAGGAGAGTCACTTAAATGCATCTAAAAAGATTCTTAGATATCTCAAGGGTATGCAAAGTGTTGGACTTTGGCATTCGAGAGGTGGATCTTTTGAACTAATGGGATATTCAGATACGGACTTTGCCGGTTGTAAAATTGATCGAAAGAGCACATCTGGGACATGTCAGTTTCTAGGTGGAAGACTTGTCTCATGGTTTAGCAAGAAACAGCATTCGATAGCTACAAGCACCGCTGAGGTAGAATATGTAGCAGCTGGAAGTTGTTGTGCTCAGATTTTATGGATGAAGCAACAGTTACTGGATTATGGTGTTGAATGTAAAGAGGTTAAGATTATGTGTGACAACACTAGTGCTATAGCCATTACTCAAAATCCAGTGTTGCACTCAAGGACAAAACACATTGATATCAAGTATCACTTCATCCGAGACCATGTTGAGAAAAAGGATATAACTTTGGAATATGTTGCAACGGAGGAGCAACTAGCAGATATTTTCACAAAAGCGTTATGTGAAAATAGATTCTCTCAACTAAGGTTAGAATTGGGAATGATAGAATTGGGTTGAATGGTCAAATATTATCTTCTTGTATTTAGTGCCATGCACTGTTTCGCATGAGAAGAGCAGTTTCATCAACTTTATAGCAGCTTTGGAGTTACACAGCATTGAATGGTCATTCATGTAGCATCCCGTGACTCTACAGTGTTAACTCTTTGGGCTATAAGTAGAGGGATTTTCTCAGCAGTTTATGTCATTGACTTCTTCATGGAGAAGAAGAAAGGAAAAGACGATGTACCATTCTGGTATAGAGGAAGGAAATCAGCAGCCAAGTCCAAAGACTTTCAAGGAGAAAACTATCCAGAATCGACTAAGGGTGAACAGATTGCGGAGCTTCCTGATAATCCAAGCAAGCATCCTATTCCCATCCAAGGTGAATGGATCCCCAAATGCGAGAAGATCCACAATGGTGGGATACTGGAGTCAGGAGAAGAGTCTCGTATAAGTGGGACTCCTACAGCTGCACACTCTGGAAAAGGCTCTCCCTCAACCAAATGGAGAACCAAGGGAAAGGGAGATGGAGCCTGTGAGGAGGGCAGCAGCAGAGAGAAGAACAAGAAGGAGTAGCCACCTCTAGTTTTGTTATTAGGATAAATAGGACTTTAGATGGCTAGTTCTTGTTCTAACATTAGATTTCTATAAGGCTGTCCAAGGCCAAACAAAAGTTTCTAGGGAATCTAATAGGATATTGATTCATATGTAATGTATTTGGAAGTCACTAAATGAACTTAAGGAAACGTTCCAAGTGATATCCTTTGGATGAATCAATCTTGTTTCTTTCATCGCAATCTGTGTTCGACAGATAGTTCGAGAGATACATGTTCAGTTTGCCTATATACGTTATGTCTCGAAGAAGGGTAGTTCGAGAGATCACTTCAAAAGATAACAAACTGACTCTCTACGTATCTCTAAATGGAGGAATAAGGAGGGTTAGGGATCAATCACTCAGGGGGAAGATCCTTAACCATTTGAATGCGTTGCTATTAGATTTTCCAGATCAAGACGGAGGAATAAGGAGGTTTAGGGATCAATCACTCAGGGGGAAGATCCTTAAACTAGTATCGACAAAGTGTTCACCTTCGAAAGGTGAAACTGATGAATTCAACGGATATATGTGGAACGACTATTTTAGAAATTAATGATCAGCCACGTGGTCTTCGGTTACCTACGCTTTTCCATGCTTAAAGGCAATATCTTAATTAGTGGGAGCATGCTCATAAAGATATCTTATCTTATAAAACCCAACTTTAAACCGTCCCATACTCTTTCCCAAAAATACCCTTACCTTAAGTTACATGCTGACCGTTATAAGGGGTATTTCCGACCTTTCAATTCTTTCAAATTAACCGAGATCTCAAGTAGGGTCAAACTCTCAACCCTACCCACATATCCGACCCAAATCCACAAGATATAAAAGCCAAATCCATTATCCTTACCCGGATTCAAGCTCAATCCGAATACCCAAAATCCCCAAATTACATACACTGTACACATTCCCTCCAAAACATCAAAGCTTTCAACAATGGCATCCGAATCTTCAACGTCAACCTCATCTTCCGATGCATACCAGAGGGAGCTGGAACACATACGCTCTCAAATCAAGCAAGTCAAGGCGGGGAGTATCCTTGACAGAGAAGGTTTCGTTGCTCACTCGACGAACCCAACAATGGCAGAGAAAGTCCTGAAGAAGTTCGAGAAGGCAGGACTGATGAAGTATATGATGCATGACTACCGAACCATCCACGACCTCGACTTCACCGAATGGTTCGCTAATGCTAAGGTCACGAAGGGCAAGATTGAAAGCCGCTTCAACGAAATCGACATCATGACCTCTATTGGGGACCTAAGGGCAGCATTTGATTTTGCCACATCAGAGGAGGCAGTCAAGCACCTCTCGGATTACAATTTGAACAAGCAAGCGTTTTGGGACAAAATCCGATTGGAGACTGCACCGCCCAGAGTAACCTCTGCCCTCCGCAAGTTCCATTTGAAGGAGAGGTTTGCCATTGCCACCGACCTCATCATGAAGTTCATTCTCGGCAAGGTGTCCGAAACATATGAGATTAATCTGGACATTCTCAAAATCCTCCATGCCATCTGGAACAACAATCAATTGGACTGGGCACACATCATCTTCAACTTCCTCAAACAACAAGTGCAGGGCTCAGTCTCAAACACCAATCTGTCGATCAGTAAAAAGGTTGGTTTCGGTTTTGTTGTTCAATATTTACTCAGTTTGAAGGGTTTGCAGTTGAGGGAAGGGAGAGAGATTCATCGAAATACCTATATGGGTAGGACGAAATCTCAAGCTCCAAAGTCCAAGGGTGTAAAGATTGCACCCTCTCCCTCAAAGCCTAAGGGAAAGGGCAAAAGGAAGGCTCAAACTGAGGAGGAGAATTCTGATGATGAGCCTCTGGGTACACTGATCAAGAGGGTTATTCTGCCAAAGAGGGCTAAAAGAGCCAAGACTGTGGTTGTCACCCAGACTCGAGAGGTGACACCCTCTGTTATTCGAGTACCGTTTGAGGACAGGGCACAAGCCCAGGGGGAACCTCAGGCTACACTGGTCGCTGAGGTTGAGAGAGTGCCCCCTACCAGATCCATCTCGGGTGAAATTATTGTTGATCTGAATGTCGATGGTGCTGGTATTGCTGATGATTCTTTGGATATGCTTCGAGAGGAGGCTCGAGAGGTTGAAGGCACTGGGATCAGTGATCCAGTGCAGGGTGATGCTGAGGAACCACGACAGGTGGTTCGAGAGACAACTGCTCCAGCAGCTGAAGCTCAGGACTATGTGGAATCTGCTGACGATCAGGGCACTATGGTCAGGGACCCAGTGCAAAGTGCTCAAAATGTGGAGTTGACACCCACTGAATCTGTTCAAGTTGAATGAACAATAGCCAGAGTGACAGCGACTATGGAGCCAGGTGACGATCTCTCGGAGCACAATCGAGAGATCAATACGCAAGCAGTGGAAGCTGCATCAGCGACAGAAATCCTATCTGCTGAATCTCATGATTTGAATGATGATGCCACTGCTCAGTTAGATCACCGTGTTGAAGATGCGTCTAGCCTGGATGACTTCTCCAGGGTTCTTCGATGGATCAACTGGAGAACAGGCCCTTTTGATCAACTGATTGCACGAGCAGCAGATATGGAGGCTGAGGAAATCTTCACTCTAAACTGGTTGAACCTTACAGAACTCCCAGCCAATGAACTTTTAAACCTTGCCCATGAGATGCACGTGACTAGGAGGAATCTTGGTCGATCTGACAAAGGAAAGGGCATAGCTGCTGATGCGCAAGAAGCAGAAGCCGAGCCTGAAATAGATCCTGAAGTCGAAGCAAAGTTTCAAGAAGATGTCAGGCTCGCCACTGCTCTATCCTTGGGACAGAATGTAAAGGATACGAGAGGTCCATGGGAGACCTCAGGAGTTGCGAGAAACGTTGCTGAAAATCCTATACCAACAGCCGCAATTCCTTTGTCCCAAGTGAGTAATTCTGCTCTGGATGAACAGGTAGCAGCTTCGAGAGGTGAGTCCGAGACCTCTGAAGCACTTGAGGTGGCACCCAACTCAGTTCTACTTCTGCCACCACCTGAGTCCACACCCTCGAATGACACCGATGAAGCACAGACAATTCAAGAGGGTGAAATTCCATTGCTCACACTGCCGGGCTTTCCTATCGACATGGAACTGCCATCACCATTTCTGCTACCAGATGACACAGCATCAACCTTTGCTGCCAGAATGGTTGATAGACAAAGATGGAGTGCACCAGCTGCTCTTGAACCGATAGTCATTCCAGACTCGCCGGAGCAGACTGACGTGCAGCCCAATGAGCAACAAGAGCAGACTGTTCCAAGTCCTACTGGTTCGAGAGGTAACGAGGAAGAAGTTGTGCCCATCAATGGTGGAAACCGGGAAGCACCTGTCGATGCACAAACTCTCTCCTCAACTCCAATCCCACCAGCAAATGATCAAGTTCCCAGCTCTGGTTCGAGAGGTGACGCTGAGGATGATCAAGTTCCCAGCTCTGGTTCGAGAGGTGACGCTGAGGAAGATCTTCAATTGGATGGAAACCGGGAAGCATCCATTACGGAAGATCTTCAATTGGATGGAAACCGGGAAGCATCCATTACAGGAGTCTCTCCCTTAGCTGATCCAATCCCACCAGTTGCTGAAGCTGAGGTTCCAAGTTCGAAAGGTGATGAGCGAGAAGTAATCTATCCCTCAAGTGGAAATCGGGAAGCGCTTGATATGGAGCTACCTTCGAGCTTTGCACCCAGTGTCCCTGCTGATCCTCAGGAACTCAATCGAGAGGTGGACTCGCAACTGCAAGTCATGGGTGGAAATCTGGAAGCACCCAAGTCCCCTCCGATAAAAGGTACTTCTCACTCCTCTTCTCCTACTTCTGACTATGATCGACAGGCCGAAGAAGCTTTCATTGGCGAGGTGCGCCAATTCATGGCCGATCAATCTCAGAAGATGGCTCAACTTGAGCGCATACTACTCATTGTTCGCAATGCATCAATGCCTGTTGTTGGGACAAGTGAATCCCGAGCCAGCCATGAAGAACTTCTCGAACAGGCAGTATGGGCTGAGGATGCAGCACGACGAGCTGCCGATGAGGCTGCAGTAGCTCGAGCAGAAGCTGAAGGAGCAAAGACTGAAGTAGCCGAATTACGTGCCGAGCTTCGAGCCTTCCAAAATTCCAGTGAACTTCGACAGGACGTGATAAAAGCACTACTCGATGATCTGTCGAACCAAGTGCCTGCCCAGCTACAATCACTTTTCGAAGGTATGTCCATCCTTCTTTCCCGTCAGGATGATGCCAACAAGGGGGAAGAAAATCTGGGGAAAAATCTAGGAACACGAGGGACATCCACAAGCAAGAAAAGGGCAGCTAGTGAACCCTTAACCACTGGACCTCCTCCGACAGTTCCAAGGACAATGAGCAAGGCAATGGAGGAAGCCAAAAGAAAGGAGGATCTAAGGGTTCAGCGCACACTGGAAATGGAGAAAAGAAGAGAAGAAGACCGAGAAAGAAGAAGAAAGAGGCAAGAACAACAAACGACCAAGGAGAAGAAAGATGAGCAATTCATGAAAAATTGCAAGTTAGGGTTCAAAGAAGACATAACAGAATATCTCAATGGAATCATAGTAAGTCTTCTTGCCAAAACTGATCTATCTTCTCACAGCGGCCTCACTCCTCTAGAATGCATCGAATGGTGGAGAGATGGGGTAATCGAAGGGAGATTCATAGGTGAAGCCTTCATCAACTATCTTCACCTTGACGTATCAGATGAATACCTCGATCTGGTAAATTCCAAAGATCCCATCAAGACACGAGTAGCTATAAACGAGAAGAGGAAAGCAGACAAGCAGTAAGCTCTCGATGTCTACATGCATTCTAAATTCATGTTGTTCTTTACCTTCTTTTAACTTTTCTGCTAGTTTATGTAATTGTAAAACATTCCCTTTATCTTAATATATATATCTTTTGCTGGGGGTGTTGCGTGAGTTTGTTATTCATGTTTTAAGCAGATTAGTTTCCATGTCAAACTTATCATATGCGCTGAAAATAAAATCAAAAGTTTATTCTCTTACAAATCAGCCATATAAGTAAGTATAGTGTTGGCATCATCAAAAAGGGGGAAATTGTTAGGAACATACTGTAATAGGTTTTGATGATATAATTCATAATCCCCTAAGTCTCTAAAGATAGGAATGTTTTGTAAGTTCGACAAGTAAACTAAAAGCGAAAATACAACCGGGTAACTTGAGCTCAACTCGGAAAATATATAAGCTTAAGGTAAACTTGTTTGAACATCTTAGAAGTTTTGTGTTGTAAGATCAGAAGAAGGCACGAGACTGCACTGGAGGAATAAGGGTCTACGAGACATCAACTAAGTCTCGAGACATAAGCAGAGTTCGAGAGATGGGATCTCTCGAGACATCAATTCAGTTCGAGACATGGGATCGAGACATCAAGAGGTCGAGACATCAACATTGGTCTCGATGAACTGGTACTTCTCCAAAGGGCTGAATGACAGTCAACATGCATGGATAAAGTAATCTAAGTTTGGAGAAGAAGAATATCATGGAGATAAGATATTAAGGAGGTGCCAAAAGCTATATGATGTAATAACCGGAAGTGGATACCACGTCAGAACTCCACAACAAACGGATAGAAGGTGCACCAATCCAAAGTCGGTCTTATTCCCTAAAACGAGGATCAATGGGAATATAAAAAGAGTAACTTTTGCCAAAAGCAGTAAGTGGAGCATGGACTCAAGAAAGTGGATTACGGGATATTCACTACAAGACAAAAAGGCTCAAGTTACAAGACCACCACTCCATGGAACATGCTAAACATATGCAAGTCCCATGATCAGCATGGGAGACAGATTTCAAACGGAATAATTTTCCCTCCAACGGAATTATTCCTCAACTCTCATATATAAGGACGTGAAGACACAAGGAAGTAAACAGAAGAGTGAATTGATTGATAAGAAAGAGGTGTCTGATTCAAACGCTCAAAGTGCAAGTGCTTAATTTGGAATATCATCCTGATATTCACAACAGCGAGAAAAACACATCCTGGTGTTTGAGAGAGTTACAAAGCTTAAACTGCTACACATCTAGAAGGTGACCGAAGCTGCTCTACAAGGCAGATTATCCTACGAAAGCTTTTGGTCAGATTGGAGATTGTTACACTCAACCTGTGACAACCGGAACAACCTTGCTTTGGAGAAGGCAAGAAGAGGCGGTGTAACCTGGGAGCTGTCTTGTGAAGATCCTGAGGCTTGAGGCGGGCTTGGTGATCAAAGCTCAAGTGCTCGAAAGGTGGAGTAACAAGAAGCGGGGCGAAAAACCTGAGGTTTGAGGCGGGCTTAGTGATCAAAGCTCAAGCGCTCGACATTGTACTAAAAAGGGAAGTTTTAGTGCAATCCTTCTAGGGAGTTTCTAGAAGAAGAGTGGATGTAGGCGTGTTGACCGAACCACTTAAAAAATCTCTCTCGCATTTACTTTCTGCTTTATCTCTCGCTAACTATCTCTCGAACTGCACTGCATATAATCACACCTCTCGAACTAACTCAAACTCGTGCAAATTAAAAGGGGATAACTTTTCCGCTGCGCATAAAACTTTGTCTTCATCTTGTGAGGTATCGGACCTAAACATCCTAAGTCCAATATCCACGAGAGGTCGAAAAAGATTTGCAAAATCTTATACAAGTCTATTCACCCCCCCCCCCCCNCTAGACTTGTATCCCATCCCCTTGGGACCAACAAAACTCTTACAAACAAATTCGAAGCTAAAAATCTGAATAAAAAACATATGCTTTTAAAATTTTTAAGATTGTTTGGATAAAATAATATAAATAGAAAACAATTATAAATCACAAATCTTATTATATTTTTTTATAAACACTTTTTCCATTAACTAGATATTCATTAAAACAAAAAAGTCTTTTACTTTTCAACATTCTGATATTGTTTTCAAAAAACATTCTGTTATCTAGGCTCACAAATCACATGGACTTTGTTGTCTAAAAGAATTTAAGTAAAAAGCATATGACTTTAAAATAGTTATGATTGTTTGGATAAAATAATTTAAATAGAAAGCATATTATAAATCACAAATGTTATTTATTTATATGTTTTTAAGAATAATTTATCCATTAACTAGAAAAAAAAAAGTCATTGACTTTTCAGTTTTCAACATTTTGATATCTAGTTGACAAAAATGAAAAGAAAAAAAAAAAGATTCAACCCCTTATCCTTTAGGTTGTAGTCTAGGTATCTACCAACCAAACAACTTTACCTTTATGTAAAATATAAATGTATATTATTTACTTATACATATATACTATATGTAAAAGGGTTGGCGTCGAGTGAGCCCACTCCAAGCATGGCCCTTGAACGAAGTATTTTGCGGTGAGGTGGAATGATGGGATGTGGTAAAACGAAGAGTCAAGACTCCCCGAGTGTCGTGTCTCTCAAGGATGACAAATTGGAATGAATACGTGTTGGCATTTAGGAGGTTGAAAATAAAGAGTTATGGGAATAGCTAAGTCTAGGGTCATTTTGTAAGAAAGTTGGAAGGTTTAAAAGGGTGTTGTTAAGGAAAAGGAAAGGTGGAGATCGGGGCTCGTGGCTAACTATGTGGTCTACTATCTAGTGGTTTTGTAAGCAAATGACTTGGATTTGACTAGGGAGTCATGGCTCTTCGCCAAGTGACGTCACACTTGGACTCCCACATCCTCATTCGGTTGGGGCATTTTATCAAACACCTTGTCTACCACTCCCATCGGACCTCTTCCTTTCGGACTAAGGGCGGAGATGTGGGTGAGTTGGACTCGTGAGTGGCCGCTATCGTGCACACACTCACTTTCACTGGGTTTGCTACCTAATGTGGTCACACATAGGCACAAATCATAATGAACATCAACCACACAAGCTTTATCATCCATCAATCACAAAGCTCACATATTTCAAGCAAGTTATATCAAATCAACCACATAGTTTAGCTTCGGGGCCACCAATCCCCTTTCTACTCTAAGCTATCATTAAAATAAAGAAACAAGAAGAAGAAATGAAAGTTTCAAAGAAAGCAAACATTAAATCAAAACATTGAAGAGAAGAGTACCATCCATGATGAATGGCTCATTTACATCTTGTTCTTGAAACTTCAATCCTCCTATCTTGATCTTGAATCTACTCTAATAGAAAGAAAGTTTTCCCCCAAGAGGGGAGAAAACCCTAGGAAACTTCAGATCTAAAACTATTCTATGATTGCTCTTTCTTCATCTATCCGAAAAAGGGTTTAAATAGGCAACCTAAAACCAAAATTCTGAAATGGCCGCTGTGGCCGAACCACGCCTAGCACCACACGTGGTGGAGGGCGTGGAGAGCTACTGGAAAGGATCCACGCCCATCCACACGCGTGTTGGGCTGCGTGGGAGGTTCTTGCTTCGCGTCTTCGATTGCCTTTTGCTCTGTTTTGGCTTCGAATCCCTTTTCGATCTGTGAAAATACTTCAAAACTTTTCCTAAAATTAATGTTAGAAGATTTTGATCACATCCGAGCTTAAAATGCATGAGATTGTTATAAACGGGTGACAAAAATTTACACTTTATCCTATTTTAGACCCTTAATATGTACTATTTTTGGTGCTTATCAAAGTTTCCACACTTAAACCTTGCTTGTCCTCAAGCAAGCTGATATCTAATATTTTGTACAATAATTCACGCCTTATTTTAGTTGTATTTCCCTTATCCTAGTGAAATTGGGAATTGTTTGTGTGTTATATTGTCCAAGTGTTGAATTATCTACAAGAAACAACAAAGGAAGAATTTTGGAGCATTTTGGACAAGTTCTGGAAGAAAAGGGAATTACAAGGAAGAAAGGAAACAAGAATACAAATTGGAAAAGAATTGGAAGTTGCCTAATGGACCAGGTCCCATCTATCTCCTATATATTCTACCTATTCTCTACGATTAAAGGAGGTTCTCTTACAGAGTTCTGAACTCTAGTTAGTTAGATTATTTTTCCCTTCTGTTTATATTTCCCTAGCATAGTTCAGATTAGTTTCACATTAGATTATTTAATTTCAAGCTTGGAATCTCGGATTGAAATTGGATTTGTTCTTTATCAATTAAGTTCTCTTATTCCTTTATTTACTTTCTTCACAGATTTCTTGCAATGTTTATGGTTATTTATTATTGCTTTGCTTTGTTTACTTTAATCATGCGTGAGTAATTCGCCTATGGGTTTGGATTAGGGGTCCATTGATAATCTTGATGTTCAATTTGTGATTATTGCATAAGGGATTGAATCTTTTACCTAGGGTTTATGTTGATTTGGGGATTTGCTTTCTACTTGTTATTGATTGATGGCCACAATTAATTGCTAGTCTAGGAGAGAGATTCATTACAACGAAAGTTGGATGGAGACTTCGAGCCTTACCAATTTCAACCTAATTTTCCTACTATGAGAATAGGGGTAATTTTGGGGGCTTACAATGCTTAGGTCTTTAAGGTTATGATTGATGCATCACGGCAGTGGGGCAATTATAGCCTAATTCGATTTATTGATTACGAAAGTAGCTAAATTGAATTCTTATGTGCATTGCCCATACATCCCTAGGTTAATTATTCCTTCCCTAATTCTGAGATTGTTAGAACATCAAGATTACAATTTCCCTAATCTGACTCATTCCCTTATCATACAGTTAATTCCTTAATCAATTTATTTCTTTTATTTTCCATCATTCAGTTATTAGTTGCTTGGATTCTAGTTGATTCACATACTCTAGTGCCTAGTATTCTTAATTCACACAATTACGTGCCATAGCCCCAATCCTCAGCGGAACAACATTTACACCCTTTTTTACACTCACAATTATACAGCATCACATTTTGGGGTCGTTGCCGGGGAGGGGTTAATTTGGTTTTAATTGTGTGGTTATTTTCTTACTAGCATTAGAGTTAGTGAATTTTAGGAGATCAAGTTTTTATTTTATTATTCAAAAACACAAAAAAAAATTCTTTATTTACACTAACCCGTAACCAATTTCTTCAAAGAGTGTTTGTGGTTGTGTTTGACAGTAGGTTTCCCTCCTTTTATGCACACTAGATCGAAAGGGAGCACGGATCTTCGTCCCTACGATCCAAATCTTGAGAGGAAGTTAAGGAGGGAAAAGAAGGTGTTACGTGATTGGCTTCGAGAGTTCCAGGACTTCAAAGTAGACATGGAAACCGAAGACAGTAGCAATACTGGGCAACCAGCCCATACTGGTGTCAACACACAGCAGCACCAGAGGCAGAGAGAGGTAGCTGGGGACAATCCTAGAGTTCGTGCTGATCCTCCAGTGCCAATTGTTCAGAATCAGGCACAGAACTTCGGGGCTGATCCAAACCCGAATGTCTATGTTGGGGGAGGATTGGGAGCTCCCTTCATGCAGCAGTAGCCTGCGTATCAGCAGCCAGGCTATGGGCTTGGGATGCAAAATCTTCTCCATCAGATGAATCCCAATTTGGTCCAACAGTTTGCCCAGCAGGTCCCACAAGCAAATCCCATGGTAGCCCATTTAGCTCCTGAGTTCACTAAAGAAGATTGCATTGTGTATCCACGAATTGAGGCAAACAATTTTGAGTTGAAGACTACTCTCATTCAGATGGTCCAGAATTATCAGCGTGAGAGCAGTTGATTGAGAGGATCACCTCTAATAATACTTACTGGTACACTGAGGGGATGATATACCCAAGAGAGAGAACACAGCTGGGATGTTCGAAGTTGAAGAAAAGATGGAAATGCAGGCTCAGCTGGATACCATACAACACATGCTAAAGTAGATAGTACAAGGCCCTACTTAGAGTGTCCAGGCAGTGGCTCAGCCTCCACTGATTCCACAGAATCCTTATGTTCTTAACCCTTACTCTGTGCCACAGGTACCTCTTGTAGCATGTTGTGCAATTTGTGGTGGAAATCATGCAGCTCAGACGTGTTATCTGTTAAATTCCGGTAACCAAGTCCCTCAACCTAATGTGGAACAAGTTGATCTCATTGGTTATTCTAGACCACAAGGCCAGGGGCAAGGTTATGGGAACTATCAGCAGCAATGAAGAGATCAGTTTGTTCCCTCTTGGAACAATCAAGGCAATCAAGAAATAATCAGAATAATCATAATCCCAATCAAGGGCAGTTCCAGGAAGGGAATCAGAATTTTGGGAACACTCAAGGTCAAGGTTTCTCTAGACCATCTCAGCATCTTGATATACAGACTCTCATGAACACCATGATAGCTCAGATGAGCAAGTTACTGGCAACCGTAGAGTCTCAGCAAGCTGCCCTTAGCACTCAGCAAAATGCTCTTATCTCTCAGCAAGCTGCTCTCAGCTCTCAACAAGCACTGATAGAGAGCCTCACATGGCAAAATCAAGGTGGTTGTAATCAGTTTTCTAATCAAGCCTCATCTTCGAATGGTAGATTGCCAGCGAGCACAGAAAATCCAAGGCACCAAGTGAATGCAGTCACCACTATGAGCGGATTAGCATTGAAGGATCATCCACTTCCTTCAAATGATCCAGTGCCTGAGAGAACTGATAAGAAGGATGAGGGCATTCAGGTTGAGGATGGCTTTGATGAGAGTGGGGAGGAGCCTGTAATTCAGAGAGATAGTGCTAAAGGAAAAGCCCCTGTGCCAGATGAGAGTACTCCGAGTAAGAAGCATGAAAGGAAGAACAAGAAAGTAGATAACTCGGTTATACCTTGCAACCTGTTACCATATCCACAGAGGTTGTGGAAATCAAAGGAGTCTGATAGAGAGAGCGAGTTCCATAAGATGTTAGATAAGTTGGAGATCTCCATGCCTTTTGTTGAAGCAATCACTCAGATTCCATCGTACAAGAAGTTTCTGAAGAATATTTTAGGCAATAAGAAAAAGGCAGGGAAGAGTGCGGTGGTGGATCTGAGCGAAGGAGCCTTGACCTGTGCAGTTCATCAACATAAACTACCTCCTAAGCTGAAAGATCCAGGTAGTTTTGCCATCCCTTGCATCATTGGTGGATTTGTAGTTAGGGGTGCTCTATTTGATCTGGGTGCCAGTGTTAGTCTTATGCCATATTCTTTATGCAAGAGGCTCAACTTAGGCACACCAAAACCCACCTCCATGATCCTACAGATGGCGGATTGCTCCATTAAGCGTCCAGTGGGAGTTCTTGAGGATGTCCCGGTCATGATTGATCAGTATTTTATACTGGGGGATTTCGTTGTTTTGGATATAGAGGAAGATGCCAAGGTTCCTATTATACTTGGTAGACCTTTTCTAGCTACTGCAGGTGCACTTATTGATGTGAGGAGAGGAAAACTCGTGATGGAGGTGGCTGAGAACAAGATCGAGTTTGACATATTCAAAATGGCGAAGCACCAGCCTTCGTATGTTGATGAGTGTTACTTGATAGAAGGGCTGGATGAGCGCATTGATGAAAGTACAAAGAGTGAGTTAGGGGACTTGCATGTTCTCCCAATTGATCCTGAACCCCCTGAAAAGTCAAGTTTGCTGAAACGAAAGGAAAAATTCTTTGGTTCCGATGGTTTCTACAAAAGATGGATGAGGGAGCTGGCTAAGTTCAGAAAGCCACCGGATCGCGTGGCTCCCAATCTCACCTGACATCCATAAGGTTGAGTCGAGCTGACGAAAGTAAACTCAGCGCTTCATGGGAGGCACCCCATGTTATCCTTTACTTTTTGCACTTTATTTTTCTGCATTTTTCTTTTTATTTTTAATTCGGAGTAGAGTTAGGAGTTTTTCTTGCTTATGTGGTGTTTCTTGGGTTATTTTGGTGAGAAGTGTGCACTGTTTTACTTTTGAAAGAATGGGGAATAGTTAGAATTGAAGAGGTTAGGCCTTGGAACAGTTTAGAAGTGTTTTAGGTCATATTTTAGACTAACTTGCAGGTGAAACTGAACTTGGGTGCGAAAAGAACAGAAGTGCGCAAAGAGAAGCCTGGATCACGGCCGTGACCCCGGCCGTGACATCCGCTCAGGAATTCCAGTACGTACAGGCTAAAAGAGAGCTTTGGGTCACGGGCCACATCCCGGCCGTGACCCAGGCCGTGAGGGTGATCCAGAAATTCCAGTACCGAGAGGTTAAATGAGGGTCTGGGTCAAGGCCACCCTCTCGGCCGTGACCCTGCCCGGGAGGTTCCACTAGAAATTCCAGTGGTGAGAGCAGTTTTGAGGGCTCTGGGTCACGGGCCACATCCCGGCCGTGACCCAAGCTGTGATAGCGGACCGAAATAAAATCAGTTTCCCGTTTGTTTTCCTACTTTCTAGTTTGAATCTCTTTATTGTTTTCGTATGTGGGGCCTTGGTTGTCCATCAGGGACGATGTCCAGATTAACTGTGGGGGGTACTATTTCTGATGAAATTTGGATGAAGTTTGCTTGAAAGACTCAATTTGCAGCTGAAGGTAGTATGCTTTCCTTGTGTTGTGGCTGTGACCATTTTACTTCCTGCTGGTTTGTGGTTTGTTTGGTGGTACTTGTGCAGCCTAGCTTGTTAGGGATGATTCAAAGTTGAGCTTGTGTTTAATTCAGTCTCTTGTCAATAATTAGGTTAACCTCTAACCTAAATGTTTCCCCTGTGTGTTATGCATTGCTAGTGAAGGCTTATGTAGAATTCCGGTGATACCTGTTCTGTCATAGCTTGTCTCAGTGCTCTCATAGTGAAGTCTAGAATTTGCATGCTTTGAAGTGATATAGGCCATTGTTGTTAGCCCAAGCCTTTAAACCTACCCTGTGTTACAATTATTTTCCCTAGTTGTCCACTTTGAGCCTTGTTTTGTTTAATAAGTGCAAAGCACTTAACCCCGTTCTTTGTATTGTTTTTCTTGTTTAGTCCTATCATTTAACCCTTAGCCCTTAGCCATATATTTTCCATTCACCCTTAGAGAGAATGTAACATTTGTTCTTTAATTTAGAGGAGACTTACCTTTTTGAGCTTACTTTTGATAGAGTTATTCCTGTTATCTTTGTTCTAGTGTGGGGGTGTGGTGAAGGAATTGTTTGGTTAGTTTGAATTGAAGGAAAGAAAATGTTGGTATATTGAAAAGAAAAAAAAAAGAGAAAAGAATTGTGGTTGAGAAAAGAAAGAAAAAGAAGGATGAATAAAAGTACAAGTCAGGTTGCTGGAATAATTGTCTTCACCCCCACTAGTGTAGAATACTCTTGTGTTTCCAATTATGTTTTGCTCTCTTGATTCATATTCTCCATGTCTCCTCTAGGTTTAGTTGTGAATAGATGTGAAATTCTCTCTCTTTTGTGCATTTTTCCATACCCTTTCTTTGTTTAGCCACTCACCCTTAGCCACATTACAAGCCAAATAAAGTCTTATTTGATCTTAGCATGCAGTTTTAGAGTGATCTATGTGAGTGTGAAGGGCATGTCTATGGGAGTTCATCTTAAGCCAAGTCTTACATAATCTCAACTAAGTACATGAGCATACAGGGTTCTAATCTACCTTAATTTTAGTGCCCGATTATTGGCCTGAGAAGGGAATTCACTTGTGATTCTGAGATGATTCTTGAAGCAGGTTAGGTTTCATAAGTCAGTTAGTGGAATGATTGGTTGAGCAGGCAGGAAGTGTGATCAGTTGCAGTGTTTGGAGGGTGGATTATCCTGGGTAATTGCTTGAGGACAAGCAAAAGTTCTAGTGTGGGGGAATTGATATCTACTATTTTGTACAATAATTCACCCCTTATTTTAGTTGTATTTCCCTTATCCTAGTGAAATTGGGAATTGTTTGTGTGTTATATTGTTCAAGTGTTGAATTATCTACAAAAAACAACAAAGGAAGAATTTTGGAGCATTTTGGACAAGTTCTGAAAGAAAAGGGAATTACAAGGAAGAAAGGTAACAAGAATACAAATTGGAAAAGAATTGGAAGTTGCGTAATGGGCCGAGTCCCATCTATCTCCTATATATTCTACCTATTCTCTACAATTAAAGAGGTTCCCTTACAGAGTTCTGAACTCTAGTTAGTTAGATTATTTTTCCCTTCTCTTTATATTTCCCTAGCATAGTTCAGATTAGTTTCACATTAGATTATTTAATTTCAAGCTTGGAATCTTAGATGGAAATTAGATTTGTTCTTTATCAGTTCAGTTCTCTTATTCCTTTATTTACTTTCTTCTCAGATTTCTTGCAATGTTTATGGTTATTTATTATTGCTTTGCTTTGTTTATTTTAATCATGCGTGAGTAATTCGCCTATGGGTTTGGATTAGGGGTCCATTGATAATCTTGATGTTCAATTTGTGATTATTGCATAAAGGGATTGAATCTTTTACCTAGGGTTTATGTTAATTTGGGGATTTGCTTTCTACTTGTTATTGATTGATGACCACAATTAATTGCTAGTCTAGGAGAGAGATTCATTACAACGAAAGTTGGATGGAGACTTCGAGCCTTACCAATTTCAACCTAATTTTCCTACTATGAGAATAGGGGTAATTTTGGGGGCTTACAATGCTTAGGTGTTTAAGGTTATGATTGATGCATCACGACAGTGGGGCAATTGTAGCCTAATTCGATTTATTGATTAAGAAAGTAGCTAAATTGAATTCTTATGTGCATTGCCCATACATCCCTAGGTTAATTGTTCCTTCCCTAATTCTGAGATTGTTAGAACATCAAGATTACAATTTCCCTAATCTGACCCATTCCCTTATCATACAGTTAATTCCTTAATCAATTTATTTCTTTTATTTTCCATCATTCAGTTATTAGTTGCTTGGATTCTAGTTGATTCACTTACTCTAGTGCCTAGTATTCTTAATTCACACAATTACGTGCCATAGCCCCAATCCTCAGCGAAACGACATAACACACCCACTTTTACACTCCCATTTATACACATCACAATCATACTTTCTAAGCTCTAATCATATAAGCACCAGGAATAGTATGCACTCTCATCGGTTGATCAATCTAGTGGTGTGCGGGCATTTAGAATGGAGTGAGTGAAATCCCCTACACTATCCACCAAGACCACTAAGCTCATGTCATCTAAATATAAGGAATATGCCGAAGAAGTTTTAAAGTCTCATGAGTTGGTAGCAAGAAAAACTATATTCACACCTTTCAAGCATGCATTCAATTGGGGTTCACCTTTTATTTTGTAGGGGCCTAGGTGTTAGGAACATCATGTAATAGGTTTTGATGATACCAACTGTTAAGTAAGAATCCCCAAGTCTCGATACATAGGCAAAACAATGTAAGTTCGATAAGTAAACTAAGAGCGAAAATACAACCGGGTAATTTGAGCTCAACCCGGGAAATATTTAAGCTTAAGGTAAACTTGTTTGAACAACTTAGAAGTTTTCGTGTTGTAAGCAAACAGATAGATCAGAAGCAGGCACGAGACAACTCTGGAGGAATAAGGGTCTACGAGACATCAACTAAGTCTCGAGACACAAGCCAAGTTCGAGAGGTAAGGACCTCTCGATATACCTATCGAGTTCGAGACGTAAAGAATATTCGAGAGATAGACCTCTCGATACATGGGATTGAAACATCAAGTGGTCGAGACATCTTTTATGGTCTCGATAAACCGGCACTTCTCCAAGAGGCTGAATGTTAGTCAACATGTGCAGATAAAATACTCTAAGTTTGGAGAAGAAGAATATCATGGAGATAAAATATTGAAGAGGTGCTGAGCGGGAGGTTTCAAAATGGACGGAAGTGGATGACACGTCAGACGTCCACCACAAACGGTCAAGAAGTGCACCAATCCTGAAGTGGTCAGATTCCCCAAACAAGGAATGATGGGAACATAAAAAGAGTAACTTTATCCAAAAGAAGCAAGTGAAGCATGAACTCAAGAAAGTGGAATATGGAATATTCACTACAAAACAAAAGGCTCAAGTTACAAGACCACTACTCCATGAAAAATGCTGAAATTGTGCAAAGACCCATGTTCGGCGTGGGAGACCAATTTCAAACGGAATAGTTTTCCCTCCAACGGAACTATTCTTCTACTCTCATATATAAGGACGTAAAGACACAGAAGAAATAAGGTTTTTTGGTGAAAGAGGTCAAGAGGTTAACAAGAGGTGTCTGATAAAAACGTTCCAGTGCAAAGTGGTTAACTTGGAATATCATCCTGATATTCAATACAGCGAGAGAACACATCTTAGTGTTCGAAGAGAGTTACAAAGCTAAACTGTCATACATCCAGAAGGTGACCAAAGCTGCTCTACATCAAAGTTGATTCAACGATAGCTTGTGGTCAGATTGGAGATTGTTACATTCAACTGTGACTATCAACAACGTCTTGCTTTGGATTAAGCAAGGGAGGTGGAGTATCCTGGCTGCTGTCCGAGCGAAAGAAACCTGAGGCTTGACGCGGGCTTGGTGATCAAAGGTNGGAAGCATCCTTGACAAAGATGGCTTCATCACCCACTCGCCAAATCCAACAATGGCGGAGAGAGTCTTGAAGAAATTTGAGAAGGCAGGACTAATGCGGTACATGACGCATGACTACCGAACCATTCATGACCTCGACTACACAGAATGGTTCGCTCATGCCAAGGTCACGAAGGGCAAGATTGAAAGCCGCTTCAACGAAATAGACATAACAATCTCTATGGGTGATTTACGAGCAGCATTCGACTTTGCTACGTCGGAGGAGGCAGTCAAGCACTTATCGGACTACAACATGGATAAGCAGGAGTTTTGGGACAAAATCCGATTGGAGACTGCACCACCCAGAGCATCCTCTGCCCTCCGCAGATTTCATTTGAAGGAGAGGTTTGCCCTAGCCGCCGAGCTCATCATAAAATTCATCCTCGGCAAGGTGTCCGGAACAGACGAAGTCAATCTGGACACTTTGAAAATCCTCCACGCCATCTGGAACAACAACAAGTTGGACTGGGCTCACATCATCTTCGACTGCCTCAAACACCAAGTGCAGAGCTCAGTTTCCAACTCCGACCTGACAATCTACAAAAAGGTTGGTTTTGGCTCTGTTGTTCAATTTCTATTGAGACTGAAGGGCTTCGAACTGAGGGAAGGACGAGAGGTTCATCGGAATACCTATATGGGTAGAACGAAACCTCAAGCTAAGGCAAAAGGTGCTAAAGATGCATCTTCACCCTCAAAGCCTAAGGGAAGGGGCAAAAGGAAAGCCCCAGCTAAGGAGAAGCGCTCTGATGACGAGCTTTTGGACACCCTAGTCAAGAGGGTTGAATCGAAAAGGAAGGCCAAGAGGACCAAGACTGCTGCTGTCACCCAGGTTCGAGAGGTGACACCGTCCGTTATACAAGTACCATTTGAGGACAGGGCACAAGCCCAGGGGGAACCTCAGGCTACACTGGCCACTGAGGTTGAGAGAGTGCCCCCTACCAAGTCCCTGTCAGGAACTTTAAGTGTTGATATACTTGCTGTTGATGGTGCTGAGGATGTTGATGAATCTGTTGGTTTGCCTCAAGAGGAGGCTCGAGAAGTTGAAGGTACTGGGATCAGTGATCCAGTACAGGGTATTGTTGAGGAACCACGACAGGTGGTTCGAGAGGTAGATATTCCAGCAGCTGAAGATCTAGACTGTGTGGTGGCTGCTGATGGTCAGGGCACTGTGGTCAGGAACCCAGTGCAAGCCTTTCTGAATGATGGGTGGACACATGATCTCTTGGTTGTTCGAGAAATAACTGAACAAGCT
Organism: Ipomoea triloba; assembly: GCF_003576645.1. Classification (NCBI taxonomy): domain Eukaryota; kingdom Viridiplantae; phylum Streptophyta; class Magnoliopsida; order Solanales; family Convolvulaceae; genus Ipomoea; species Ipomoea triloba. The sequence goes on along the minus strand of NC_044922.1, from coordinate 10,404,729 downwards.
GTGGAGTGTGCATCAGCAACAGAAATCCTACCTGCTGACTCTGATGAGCTGAATGCTGAAATCACATCTCGATTGAATCAAAGTGTTGAGAATGTATCGAGTTTGGACGACTTCTCCAGAGTACTTCGCTGGATCAACTGGAGAATAGGTCCCTTTGATCAATTAATCTCAAGAGCAGCAGAGATGGAGGCTGAGGAACGATTTGCACTAAACTGGTTAGATCTCACTGAAATCCCAGCCGACGAGCTTCAAAACCGTGCCCATGAGATGCAAGTAATCAGGAGTAATCTTGGTCGATCTGACAAAGGAAAGGGCATAGCTGTTGATGCACAAGAAGATGAAGCCGAGCCTGAAGAAGATCCTGAACTAGATGCTCAATTTCGAGAGGATATCAGGCTTGCCACAGCAATATCCTTGGGACAAAGTGTAGAACACACGAGAGGTCCAGGAGAGACCTCTGGGGTTGCTCGAGATGATGCTGACATTCCTACTCCAACTGCGGCAATCCCCTTGTCCCAAGTGAGTGAATCTGCTCTAGAAGACCAGGTAGCTTCGAGAGGTGAATCCGAGACCTCTGAAGCACATGAGGTGGCACCTAACTCTGTCTTACTACTGCCACCACCTGAGTCCACACCCTCGAATGCAACAGATGAAGCTCAGACAGTTCGAGAGGGTGAAATTTTGTTGCTCCAACTCCCAGGCTTTCCCATCGATATGGTTAATAGGAAAAGGTGGAGTGCACCAGTTGCTCCTGAGATAATAGATATTCCAGATTCACCAGAGCATACTGAAGTGCAAACAAGTGAGCAACAAGAGCAGAATGAGGAGAACCCTGCTGGTTCGAGAGTTGAGGTTCAAGAAGGTGGAAACCGGGAAGCACCTGCCGATGAACCAACTCCTCCAGTAGATGATCACGTTCCCAGCACTGGTTCGAGAGGTAGTGTTGAGGGGGAACCTCAATCAGATGGAAACCGGGAAGCATCTGATGCAGAGACTCCCACCTTGGCCAATCCTACCTTACCAGCAGCTGAAGCTGAGGCTCCAGGTTCGAGAGGTGAAGAGCAAGAAGTGATCCATCCCTCAGGTGGAAACCGGGAAGCACCTGATATGGAGCTACCTTCGAGCTCTGATCCCAGTGTCCCTGCTGAACCTCAGGAAGTCAGTCGAGAGGTGGAATCACGAATGCAAGTCATGGGTGGAAATCTGGAAGCACCCAAGTCCCCTCCGACTAGAGGTACCACTCAATCTTCTTCTCCTTTTTCTTCTGACTTTGATCAACAGGCCGAACGAGCTTTCATTGGCGAGGTGCGTCAATTCATGGCTGATCAATCTCAGAGGATGGCTCAACTTGAGCGTGTACTTGCTGTTGTTCGAAACGCTGCAATACCTGTGACTGGCTCCGGTGACTCCCAAGCCAATCACGAAGAACTTCTCGAACAAGCAGTGTGGGCTGGGAATGCAGCACAAAGGGCTGCGGATGAGGCTGCGGTAGCTCGAGCAGAGACTGAAAGGATGAGAACTGAATTCGCCGAGTTACGAGCAGAACTTCAAGCCCACCAACGCTCAAGTGAACTTCGACAGGATGTGATGCAAACCATACTCACTGACCTGTCGCACCAAATGCCTGCCCAAATCCATGCACTCTTCGACGGTTTGTCCTCCTTACTTTCCCTCCGCTATGATGCCAACAAGGGGGAAAAGAAGACTCAGGGAGGGACTTCAACCAGCAAGAAGAGGGCGGCAAGTGAACCAGCTGGACCTCCTCCTCCTCCAAAAGTTCCAAAGTCAACAAGAAAACAAATGGAGGAAGCTGAAAGAGCAGATATGTTAAGGATCCAGCGTTCACTGGAAATAGGAGAAAGAAGAGAAGAAGACAAGGAAATCAGAAGAAAGAAACAAGAACAACAAACAGCCAAAGAGAAGAGAGACAAGCTACTCCTACAGAGCTACAAGGCAGGGACCAAAGAAGACTCAAACGAATATCTTCATGGAATCATAGTAAGTCTTCTTACCAAAACTGACTTAGCTCTTCATAGCGGTCTCACTCTTCCGGAATGCATCGAATGGTGGAGAGATGGGGTGATTGAAGGCAACTTCATAGGTGAAGCCTTTGTCAATTACCTTCACCTGGATATATCAAACGAATATCTAGAGCAGGTGAACTTTGAAGACCTCCACAAGACACGAGCAGCCATAAACGAGAAGAGGAAAGCGAATAAGCAGTAAGCTCTCGATGTCTACATGCATTCGAATTTGATGTTGTTCTTTATCTTCTCTCTTTTCTGCTAAAGCCCTGTAAAACACTCCTGTTATGATAATATATATATCTTTTGTTGGGGTGTTGCGTGAGTTTGGTTATTCTTGCTTTAGTAGATCAGTTGTCAAACTTACCATATGCGCTGAAAATAAAATCAATGCTTTTTCTTTTTCAAATCAGCCATATAAGTAAGTATAAGTGTTGGCATCATCAAAAAGGGGGAAATTGTTAGGAACATCATGTAATAGGTTTTGATGATACCAACTGTTAAGTAAGAATCCCCAAGTCTCGATACATAGGCAAAACAATGTAAGTTCGATAAGTAAACTAAGAGCGAAAATACAACCGGGTAATTTGAGCTCAACTCGGGAAATATTTAAGCTTAAGGTAAACTTGTTTGAACAACTTAGAAGTTTTCGTGTTGTAAGCAAACAGATAGATCAGAAGCAGGCACGAGACAACTCTGGAGGAATAAGGGTCTACGAGACATCAACTAAGTCTCGAGACACAAGCCAAGTTCGAGAGGTAAGGACCTCTCGATATACCTATCGAGTTCGAGACGTAAAGAATATTCGAGAGATAGACCTCTCGATACATGGGATTGAAACATCAAGTGGTCGAGACATCTTTTATGGTCTCGATAAACCGGCACTTCTCCAAGAGGCTGAATGTTAGTCAACATGTGCAGATAAAATACTCTAAGTTTGGAGAAGAAGAATATCATGGAGATAAAATATTGAAGAGGTGCTGAGCGGGAGGTTTCAAAATGGACGGAAGTGGATGACACGTCAGACCTCCACCACAAACGGTCAAGAAGTGCACCAATCCTGAAGTGGTCAGATTCCCCAAACAAGGAATGATGGGAACATAAAAAGAGTAACTTTATCCAAAAGAAGCAAGTGAAGCATGAACTCAAGAAAGTGGAATATGGAATATTCACTACAAAACAAAAGGCTCAAGTTACAAGACCACTACTCCATGAAAAATGCTGAAATTGTGCAAAGACCCATGTTCGGCGTGGGAGACCAATTTCAAACGGAATAGTTTTCCCTCCAACGGAACTATTCTTCTACTCTCATATATAAGGACGTAAAGACACAGAAGAAAAAAGGGTTTTGTAAAAGGTCAAGAGGTTAACAAGAGGTGTCTGATAAAAACGTTCCAGTGCAAAGTGCTTAACTTGGAATATCATCCTGATATTCAATACAGCGAGAGAACACATCTTAGTGTTCGAAGAGAGTTACAAAGCTAAACTGTCATACATCCAGAAGGTGACCAAAGCTGCTCTACATCAAAGTTGATTCAACGATAGCTTGTGGTCAGATTGGAGATTGTTACATTCAACTGTGACTATCAACAACGTCTTGCTTTGGATTAAGCAAGGGAGGTGGAGTATCCTGGCTGCTGTCCGAGCGAAAGAAACCTGAGGCTTGACGCGGGCTTGGTGATCAAAGGTCAAGTGCTCGAGAGGTGGAGTAACTGGAAGCGGGCAGAAAAACCTGAGGAGAGGCGGAGTAACCTGGCTGCTGTCCGAGCGAAAGAAACCTGAGGCTTGACGCGGGCTTGGTGATCAAAGGTCAAGTGCTCGAGAGGTGGAGTAACTGGAAGCGGGCAGAAAAACCTGAGGAGAGGCGGAGTAACCTGGCTGCTGGCCGAGCGAAAGAAACCTGAGGCTTGAGGCGGGCTTGGGGATCAAAGCTCAAGCGCTCGTTATTGTACTAGAAAGGGAAGTTTTTAGTGCAATCCTTCCAGGGAGTTTCTGGAAGAAGAGTGGAAGTAGGCGGGTTGGCCGAACCACTTAAAAATCTCTCTTGCATTTACTTTCTGTTTTTACCTCTCGCTAACTTCTCGATTGCACTGCATATAATCACGCCTCTCGAACTAACCCAAACTCGTGCTAACCAAAAAGGGGATAATATTTCCGCTGCGCATAAAACTTTGTCTTCACCTCGTGAGGTATCGAACCTAAACATCCTAAGTTCAATACACACGAGAGGTCGAAAAAGATTTGCAAAATCTTATACAAGTCTATTCACCCCCCCCCCTCTAGACTTGTACCCCATCCCCTTGGGACCAACACTAGGGAGCCGATACCACTAGTGTGAACGATGCGAACACCCTAGTCAACTTTCCAACCATATGCCAAAGCCCCTTTTCGCAAATATAATTGAGGGCAGGGACATGGACCGCTCATCGCCATGGCTTGGGCGATCACTCTATTTTCTCACCTCCTAGGATAACGTCATCGGGCGACCCGACTTCACATGGAGCCCCATGCTTTTTCGAAGACAGTGCAATGGGTGTCCGAATCCTAGCGAGGCGGCTCACCTCCTCTCTATTCTTCTCATCTTCTAGGATCTCTTCGGGATAACCGACTTCACATGGAGCCCCATGCTTTTTCGAAGACGGTGCAATGGTTACCTCGTATCCTGGCAAGACGGCTCACCTCTGGTTTTATCTCTAGGAGTGGCCTTTTCCTTTTTACTCTTCACCATGTCAACCCCTCATGCCTTTTTCTAGGGAGTAGGGATTTTTTTTACTCAAAGCTAACTTTAAGGCTCTCCTTTTGCCCATGTCCTACTAAGATTAATTCAGTTTCCGGGCTTCGCTGAGCTTATCTTTCTCAAACCAAGGGGGTACACACTCCCACTTCAAGAGATCCTTGACTCAGGTCCCAACAAAATCAAAGGCAAAAGGCATGCAATCACACAAAGATATCAACAATATATGTTTAAAAATTTTCAATTTTTGGTATAATTTGTAATTCCAAGGCATATTTCAAGTATTAATTTGACACAAGATTAGGAGCCCTTCTGGATAGTGTTGACAATAACACGCCCTCTAATTCCTATGCCCTAACACTCGGTCATCCAACTAATTCAAGCAATGTAGTACCCATCCTTTCCACACTTAAAAGATAACATCGTCCTCGATGTTGCCATGAGGATCGGTGGAAAAGGAATAGGGTCCAAAGGGTATCTATGCAAGCCCCATTTCCACACTTAAAAGTGTTGCCTAGGCTAGAACTATTCTAAGGAAATTACACCCGTTATAAACAAGGTCATGCAACTCGTCATATGTAAATCAAAGCAGTGTATAACTATCAAAGATCAAACAGGGCATCTATTTTGCAAGGAGATAAAAGAAATACTCACAAGGTGCATCCCCTTTAAAAGCATGTACAATCATTACTTGCCCTTCGAAAATTTGTCAGATTAAAGGTAAAGAAATGAATGAAGAATTTAGATTATACCTTTCAAAAATTGGTCCTCCTGTTGTAGGTGGGTTGATCTCTTCTTCTTCTTATACTTGGGTTGCCTCCCAAGAGTGCCATGTTTAACGCCTTTGGCTAGACGAAACGTGGAATTCACAATTCAAAGAGAAATAAACAAAAGTAAAAATAAATTGATTGTCCACAATCATAGTTTTTCAAACATCATTCACGAAATGATTTCATGCGCCAAAATTTTTTTTCTTCACATCTTTTTGTTGGTGGTGGCGACTTCCTTTGCAATTTCATAAAGCCTCTGCATTTGCTCTATATGCAGCTGATATTGGAAAATCTGGACAGATTTCCAATCCGTGACAGTGGTGAATCTGCTGGGGATTTCAAAGCTTGCAGATTGAAAGTTTTTCTCTTGGGCATGTGACGACGGTGCAGGTGGTGCTTCCTCGCGAGGCGGAGGGGAGTACATTAGTGAATCTAACGGTGAATACACCTCTGGCGGAGATGGAGAAAGGAACGACATCGGTGAAGATGAAAGCCTTTGAGGGGATGTCATTAGCATATCTGAATGGTCTCCTGCCATGTCCTCATCTTCCCCTGTTCTTGCTAAGTGTCTCAGATTAAATCTGCAACATCCTCTAAAGATAGAGGAACAATCTGTGCCCCTTTTATCCGGTGTTTGAACCAGCCAATTTTCATTTGATGGCCCAGAGCGATGCAAAGTCTTGTTACCATTGGTCCTATGAAGATGGATCTTACTGAATTTTGCTGCTGAGCTAGGAGCCAATGCTTGCAAATCATGTTCATATTCACTGAGCTTCCAGTGTCTATGCTCCACATGATGAATAAATCTGCCTTTGAAATTCAGTCATATGTCTCAAGTCTTCCTCCCCAAGAATGTGCGATTATCTTTCATAACACCCTCAGATCTTCTCTCACAATTTGAGAAACTCTAACCCTAGACCCAACCCAATCAATTCCTGGCCTAGCGATCATGGCCTAATATTTTCTTGGGATATCCTTGTCACCAAAGTCATGTTTCAGCCTTCGGTAGCAGTGCTTTGTTTGATCTTCTTCTTCATAAAAGACTAATAGGACTCCCAAGGTATTGGCCAAAATGTTATAGTCCTCGTTGAAGAGCTGGAATTTGATTGTCGAGCTATAAAGATCTCCTGTCACTCCTTTGACTTGTAGGCTAGCAACAAACTCGTGTACTAACGGGGCGTAAGTGTCTTGCCTCCAGGTCAAGAGGTTGTTCCAGTAAGGTTCATGAATGAGCCTTTCGAGCCCGTATTTGCACTCATATGACTCAAGAACAGTCAGATCAACATATTTCCATTGCACTATAGGAAGTTGAAGAAGTTGCCTATACCGGTTCAGCATGGAAGGTGTCATCAAGAGTATTTGGGTCCCAGTGGGCACTTCTACATAACTCGTCTCTTCTTGATCTTTACTACTTTCACCCATTGGAGCTTTGCCTCTTTGAATTCGTTGGGCTACTTTTTGTGCAAATGGGAGTTGAGATGACATTTTCCTATAAGATAAGCAACAAAGTAGCACAAGAAGAAAACATTTCCCAAACTTAATACAAATTTCATAAATATGGCACATATTATCAAGAAAAATCTCATCATTGTATGCATAATCATTGCAACAATTTCCCAACAATTCTATTTTCTCAAAACAATGCTCATATAACAACTTTTCACATTCTAGAGGCAATTCCTACTTCAAAAAGTCAACATAATAGTCAACTTCATCTTCTTCCTCAAGACTAGTTTGAGGTAAACAATGGAGTAAACATGAAAGCTCAAATTACACCAAATAAAATGTTGGGAATAGCAATGTAGCACCTAAGGAGCAAGAAAGTTTCAAACTTTGCTAAAACTGCTCTCTATTTCATCATGAATCTTAACACAATGAGAAAATACCCAAATCATAAAGGGTTTAAGATCTAGTTACAAAGAGTTTGCAAAACATGGAATGTCCATCATATAAAAGTAATGTAAGCCTATTACAAGCCTAAGAAATCATTTCATAGCAATATATCTCAAGAAAACGTCAAACAAGAAAAACCCATGGATATATGTTTCATGGAGAATATGCTCTAACATTCAAGCAAATAATAACAAGAGAAGATGTGTTCTTACCTTGGAAATGGCTTTGGAAGATCAAAAGAGGTTGAAAAACTTGCAAGGAAATGCTTGGGAGAAGTGTGTTTTTACCTTGAAGGTTGTTGTGGCTCGTGAATGTGAAGAAATAAAGTGGGGGAGGGTTTTAAACCACTTCGCGCGAAATTTTTGCGAAGTATCTGATGCCTGTCCACGCACGCTCACACGCATGGTGGCGTGCATGTTCGTTTACTGGATTGGTGCCACGCCTACCCACACGCGTGGTGGTAGGCGTGGCTGGCTACTGAACAACCCCCACGCCTTTCCACACGCGTGGTGTAGGCGTGGACGCGTGATGTGCAAATTTTAACCTTGATTTTTCCTCCCTTCTTTTGTTAATGATGATGCTCGGTGATTGAGTGTGGGCAATTTGTGACTCTCGGATGAATGATCCGTAATGGTTAGCTCAAACAAGGCTATTCTAAAAAAGAAAATTGCTAATACATGAAGAAAATGACAAAACAAAACAAGAAATAAAGTTCTAATATCTAAGGATAACGTTGGGAATGCCTCCCAAGTGCGCCATGGTTTAACGTCTCCGGCCAGACGTGGTGTGTCCTATCCTTCGAGGCACACCGATTTAGGGACCCGTCCAAGCGTCCCATGAACTCGAGCTTCAAGGTATGCCCGAAGGTGGGGAATATCCTTGAATTCGAAAGCGAAGAAGGGGGAAACATAATCTATTAATAAATAAGCACGGGGTACCATCCTAAGGTGTTTAATGATAGCGTGCCCCTCTTCTCCCTTCTTATTATAGATTCTATCCCTCAAGAATTTGTCCTTAAAGCTTCCCAAATGAACACACTTACCACCATCTAACTCATCCAAAGTGTTTTCTCCCCACTCATGTTCTATTGAATTGTCAATGATTACAATTCTTTCTCCTTGTCCCTTCTTTTCTTCTATGATCTCTAATAATTCTTCATCCTCCCATGTAGGATCATCATACTCATAAAATTCACTTTCATAAGAATAAAAAGATTTGATCTCGTCCTCACTCCCCAAATCATTATCACAAAATTGCAAGGAATCACACTCCCATGGACAAAAAGAAACTTTATCAAACTCATCATTAAAAATTGTAAAGGAGTCATCCTCACAAACATCATAAGAATTTTCAATAAGAGTTGGAATGAAAGTCTTACCTTGTGTGGGTTTTTCTTCTTCCCACACAATTTCAATGTGTTCCTCGTCTTCACTCTCAATCTCTCCCCATTGTTGCGCGTTCAACTCAGGAGTCGAAACTTCTTGGAGCACCGGGGTGTCAAGTTTTGTGGATTCTTTTACACTCACCTCTTCATCATTAATTATCCTTTCCATCTTGTCATTCTTTCGCTGGTCGGTTTCCATTGTCAGGTGGTCATCTATGAATGAGTTGTTAGCCCGTGGTAGCATTCTTTTCATGAACTCTTCCGACATCGATGGCCTCTTAGTTTCGATCTCATCTAGTGGAAGTCCTTCCTCGCGAAGAGTAACAAGATTCTTGTTCATTGCACGTCTAATCTCGTTTCTCAAGAGGACCAAACTGGAGGGCCACACGCGTGTGAGCATGCGTGAAAACTTTCCAGTAGCTTCCCACGCATGCTCACACGCGTGTGAGATGCGTGGAGACGGTGATGCGCGAATTTCAGCTAGGGTTGTCATTTCGGAGACTATTTAAACCCCTTTGATGAATTTTCAGGGGAGATTCCAAGAAAATTAGTTTTCCTTTTCTTAGTTTTTCCTTTGGAGAACTTTCTCCATTTTTCTTAGTTTTTTAGATTAGATGAATCTCCATTGTAGCAAGACAACAAGCTTGGATTGAAGATCTTCTTCTTTCTAAGTGATCTCTATTTCATTTCTATAATTTTAACTATCTTGTTCTTGGATTAAATTAGCTTTTGCTTGAATTTCATATTATGAATAGCTAGTTTAGTCTAGGGATTTGGATTGTGTGATTGAATATTGGTAGTGTGATGATCTTATCTTTATATCTTGGATCTATGAGTTTGTGTTGATGGATTATCTATTCTTGTCTATTGATTGTTGTTTTGATGAGATATTGTTTGGATTTGGCCAATCTAGATGAGAGATTGAGCTCTTGGCTCTTTCATGTCTTTGATTAGAGTTAGGATTTAAAGCTGGACACAATCATAGTTCCTATGGACTTCTTAAGAATAGTAGGATAGTGTGTAGCTTAAGTGTTTGATAAAATTCCTCTTAGAACTTTGGATGCTTGAAGGCACTCCTAAGTCAAAGAAGCCTTAGTACACAAAGGTGGAAAAGGACTAAGACAACACACTCTTGAATAGACAATATCCTAGCAATCCTAATCCATGACCTTAGACACTCCACTATGCAATATCCATGAACTCTATCCAATCCCTACCCCTTTTACATATTCACAAAATCACTTTTACTTTACTACTCTCTTGCACTCAAACCAACCGAATGAACTACTCTCACTCACAAATCCACCCTTCACCACACTCGAATCCTATGCATGATCCACTCAAGTAAACTCCCGAACATTTGACACACCTCCACGTCCATCCTTCGAGACCGACACTCGGGGAGTCACAAACTTTCCGTTTTAACATATAAATATCTTTTGACATTTCACCCTATGCACGCAAGTGTTGTCAAAATGGCGCCGTTGCCGGGGAGGGCAATAGGTTGTCATATGTTTTTATTTACTTTGATTGCAATAATGCTAGATTTGAGTAATGTTAATCCATTCCACTTAATTTTGTTTTATTTTTACTTGTTTTTTTCTACTAACCCAATTGACTACTTCTAGTCAATTGTGGAAATTTTTGTTTCATTGATAATTTTACTAGGTGAATGCACACGCGAGCAAAAGGAAATCAAGGTTTACTACCCTACGTTCCTGAAATTAATAGAGCAACTAGAAGGAAAAATACTCAAGGATCACTGATGGCTTCATCAAGCGCGACAAGAAAGAGGCACAACTGTACCAAATCCACCCCCAGTTCCAATTAATCCACAAGTACCGATTAACCATGAAGAACCAATCGTTGAAGAACCACAAGCTAACAGAGCTAACAATCAAGAGAACATTCGTGAAGAAGAATATTATGGAAATCCTCAAGAACCACAAAGATCAATTGCAGATTACATGACTCCGGAATTTAACATGCACAACTCGATCTATGTACCTCCAATGGAGAACGTCAACTTTCACGTGCATCCAACTATTCTCACACTGGTTCAGAACAATCAATATTCGGGATTACCATCTGAAGATCCCAACGCACACATCACAAGATTTATACGAGCATGTGGGATGTACAGACAAGAAGGCGTTAGCGAGGAGATAGTCCGACTAAAATTATTCCCATTTTCAGTTATAGGAGAGGCAGCACGATGGTTGGAAAGCCAAGACGACAATCATTTCAGAACGTGGCAACAGTTGCATCGTGAATTCATGAACGATTTCTTTCCCATTACAAAAACTATGAGGATTTGAAGGCTGATACAAGAATTCAAACAAGGAAGATGACAGTTGCTTTTTTCTGCGTAGGGTTGAGGTGTCAAAAGATATTTATGTTAAAACGGAAAGTCTGTGACTCCCCGAGCGTTGGTCTCGAAGGAGGGACGTGGAGGTGTGTCAAACGTTCGGGAGTTTACTTGATTGGATCATGCATAGGATTCGAGTGTGGTGAAGGGTGGATTTGTGAGTGAGAGTAGTTCATTGGTTGGTTTGAGTGCAAGACAGTAGTAAAGTAAAACTGATTTTGTGAATATGTAAAAGGGGTAAGGATTGGATAGTGTTCATGAATATTGCATAGTGGAGTGTCTAAGGTCATGGATTAGGATTGCTAGGATATTGTCTATTCAATAGTGTGTTGTCTTAGTCCTTTTCCACCTTTGTGTACTAAGGCTTCTTTGACTTAGGAGTGCCTTCAAGCATCCAAAGTTCTAAGAGGAATTTTATCAAACACTTAAGCTACACACTATCCTACTATTCTTAAGAAGTCCATAGGAACTTTGATTGTGCCAAGCTTCAAATCCTAACTCTAATCAAAGACATGAAAGAGTCATGAGCTCAATCTCTCATCTAGATTGGTCAAATCCAAACAAGATCTCATCAAAACAACAATCAAGAGACAAGAATAGATAATCCATCAACACAAACTCATAGATCCAAAATATAGAAATAAGATCATCACAAAAGCAATATTCAATCTCACAATCCAAATCCCTAGACTAAATTAGCTACTCATAATATGAAATGCAAGCAAAAGCTAATTTAATCCAAGAACAAGATAGCTAAAATTATAGAAATGAAATAGAGATCACCTAGAAAGAAGAAGATCTTCAATCCAAGCTTGTTGTCTTCTACAATGGAGATTGATCTAATATAGAAAACTAAGAAAAATGGAGAAAGTTCTCAAAAAGAAAATGTAACACCCCAGCTCGGCTATACCGTACATCCGGAGTGGTTACCGCCACACCTAGACTGAACCCAATCAAATCTAGAAAGAGTCCACTCTAGATGCACAGGCTAAAGAAGGAAAACTGTTTCACACACTTTCTTCTTGACAAAAGCTTTACGTATATATTGCAGCGGGAAGAAAGGAAGGTAGCTAGGTTAGCTACTACTATATATACAAGGATCGACCCATTGGGTCCAAAAACATGAAAGTTTAAGTTGTTCACAACTTGTTAGCCATACTAAGGCTACAAAAGATATTTTCACAAAAAAAGGAGTTGTTCTAGACAGTATACTTCGAAGAGGGCGGAGCAGGAGGAGCAGGAGGAGCAGGCGGAGCAGGAGGAGCAGGAGCGTAACCGGGAGCGTAGGGGTCATCATCAAGTAGGAACTGCACATAGTCATCATAGTCCAACACTGGAAACACAACTCAGATGAGCTCTCAGCGCTCATCGGGCTACAAGAGCCCACACTAGACAACGTCTGTTAAAAGAAAAACACATTGAAGTGTAGTTAGCACGACGGCTAAGTAAGAGAATCCATGGTCACCCAAAATTCAACAAAGGTTTTCAAAACACGTATAAGAGAGTTTTGTAACTTTTACTCATTTGATGAGATTTCTCTTCTAAATAAATTAACAACGAGGACTTGCACAAAAAGTGATTAGTGAACCAAAATCAACATGTCTCTTAAGACAAAATCATTTCTTTCTCAAGGTCGTTACAGAGTAACCCCTTTTTCATCTTTATAACTTCCTTAGTTTCATATTAGCAAGCGTGAGGCCTTTGGAGTATTCTCATAACTCCCTCTCTGACCACTTGGATCATCGAACTCGGGGTCAGTGGTCATCACCCGGTCTAACGTTGATCCCCTGGACATAAGGTTCGTTAAAATGATTCCTAGCTGGCCTAGCCAGGTCCGTTAAAACGACACCTCCCCGGACTTCTAGAGTAACTATACTTTAAGTGTGCACACCCCCATAAGAATACCTCATCGTATGAGTTATACAGTACTCGGCGAATAGACTTCGCCCTGCAGTATGAACTAATCATACAATATATCATAACGACGAATAGACTTCGCCCTGCAGTATGAATGATCATACAATATATCATAACGACCACTGGGTAAGGGCACTTAAAGCCACTCGTGGGTCAATCAAGGTCCTCCTTAACTTTACTTTAGAAACTAAGGTTTTGAAAACATTTTCCTTCCTTCAGTTTTCTTTCTTAAATCATTTCTTTTTGGACATATTTCTTTTTGGACATATTTCTCATTTGAGTCCAATACTTGAAATTGGCTACCTCATTAGCCCATGGAAGATTTTCAAAATACTCTCAGTACCCGCAGGCTTTTCAAACACCATTTTCTCATCTTTCTCACGTAAAGTACACACTCACTAAAAGTGGTATTTTCCTTCAAAAATAAGGTTTTGACAACCTGTGTACCAAAATAGCATACGTTCTTCAACGTAAGTTTTTTTATAATCATTTTTGGATATACTTCATATTCGAGTCTCATACTTGAAATCCATCCACCTAGTTATACCCTTATATATTCTACAAACACAACACAACGCTCATAAATCCCTATTTCAACTATCAATTCTTAAATCTTAAGTGACAAAACCAACTTAAGGGACTTCTTACCTTAAATCTTAAGTGACAAAACCAACTTAAGGGACTTCTTACCTCTTGGTTGTAGTGACAAAACCAACTTAAGGGACTTCTTACCTCTTGGTTGTAGTACTTTTTGCAACTTAAGGGACTTCTTACCTCTTGGTTGTAGTACTTTTTGCAAGTTAAGGGACTTCTTACCTCTTGGTTGTAGTACTTTTTGCAAGAAGGATTTTGATCCTCTACTCAAATCTTTCACCAAAAATTCCTAGGCAAAACATACCATCATAATAATAATTTTAGGAAATCTTAACCTATAGTTAGGTTCTAGGGAAGAAAACAAGGCTTTTAACCGAATACAAATGGAATTTTACCGAATAGATGATGATCTTGATGAAGAAATTGGCTATGGAAGCTCTTGAATTCAAGGAAGAAGATGAAGTTTTCTCTCTCTCTTTCCTCTCCAATATTTTGGTCACAATGGGGAAAAATAAAATGATCAAGCTTATATATTTTCCCTTATAAGATTAGGATGAGGAAGCTTGGAGAAAAAGTTACATTGTTTCTTATAAGGGAAGAAAGAAGAAACTTGGAGATCAAGTTTCCATTTAGATCATCTCCAAAAATCATTTTAATATTAGCATGTGGCTAGAAGGAATGACACTTGTCACAATGCTATGGTAAATCTTGAAGAATAAGACTTCCCTTGCCAGTTAGGGGATAAATCAGATAAAGTTACGGTAGAAAATAATTTAGGGACAATAGGGTGGCTGCCTAGGTTCTAGAAGAGACAAAATAAAATTAAAACATAGATGATATCAGTCAAATAGAGTTAATACCTCCAATGGTCCTCCGAGTATTAGTGATTTACCAGCTATGGTCCCTCGACTTTTAAATGACCTCCCATGGTCCTCCAAGTTTTAAAAAATAACCACCCGTGGTCCTTTTAGGACATCTCGTGGTCATTTTAAATTCGTGTTATTTTAAGAATTAGGACCACATGTGGTTATTTTTTAAAACTTGGAGGACCATTGGAGGTCATTTAAAAGTCGAGGGACCACTGCTGGTAAATCGCTAATACTCGGAGGACCATTGGAGGTATTAACTCCAGTCAAATAATTGGTATCAAATTGAAGAATACATGTGCTGGCAGAAAGAAATTGGCAGAACACTGGATTCGGATTAAAAATATTATTGGGAGTATTTGGTAAGGTATTTTGATACCATTTTCTTCAAATATGTAGTTAAGCAAGTCTAGAACCTACATATAAAATTTCATAATGATCGGAGTAGTATAAGTATGATTTTCGAAATTTTTTCTAAAACTAGTCCAGAGAGAAAAATTCTGGACAGCACACTGCCAAGGGTAAAAATGGAATTTTCTGTGTTTACTCAAATATCCAAATGACCAAAAATTTTTAAGGATATCAAGTACTATAGGTTGGGGTTCTAAAATAAAAATTTCAGGTAAAACGGAGTTCGGGAAGTATGTTTACCGAATAAATCTTTCGGACTGCGCCGAGTTGAAATTTTCTGAAAAATGAATAGTTAGAAACATTTTTGGCTAAAAATCATTTTGTAACAAAAATGGTGAATAAATTTCGGGGTGTCACAGAAAAACTAAGAAAAGGAAAACTAAATTTCTGGGCTCCTTCTCTGAAAATTCATCAAAGGGGTTTAAATAGTCTCCGAAATGACAACCCTAGCTGAAATTCGCGCATCATCGTCTCCACGCCTCTCACACGCGTGTGAGCGTCCGTGGGAAGCTTCTGAAAAGTTTTCACGCCTGCTCACACGTGTGTGGCCTTCCAGTTTGGTTCTCCGGGGCTCCGCTCTTGCCTGGTTTGCTCTTTAAGCTCAACTTTTGGTCCTATTTGCTCCCGGGGCTCCTGTTTTACTTCTTTTAAGCTAAAAGTAGCTTTTGTGCATCAGTTAGTGATTTTCAAGCATTTACGCACATAATTTACCAAGTAAGGATGCTATAGACGCGATAAAACACCCTAAAATATACCTGAATTAAGGGTATCTCGGAGTCTTATTAGAAGACTTGAAAGTTTGGGATAGGCTAGGCGAATATTCAAAGTTCTTAAAAGGCAATGCCCACAAGATCTGATGCACCCATGGGACATGATTAGCTCATTCTATGGAGGGTTGACAGATGAAGGAAAAATGTTGCTTGACTCATCCTCCAGCGGTGCCTTTGTCTCCCTAGCTCTGCAAGAAGCTGAAGACTTGATCGATAGAATATATAAGAACACATCCTGTTGGTATGACCGAAGAGGAGATCATGGAGGAATTTCGAAGTTGATAATCAAGTGGCGAGTGAGGCCAAAATAGAAGCAATGAATCACGAAATCAAAAAGCAGCAGGCTATGGTAGAAAAAATGGAAGGAAAGCCCAAGCCTTGCATGGCATTGGCACTTTATTGTAATATCTATGGAGGACCTCATGACACCAATATTTGCACTTCTCCGTCCGCATCTGAACAAGTTGAGGCGGTAGATTACCAAAGGAACTCCATCTTCAATGCTTATGGACAAAACCAAAGATCAAACAACAATTCGAAACAGGGAGAGGGTTGGAACAATAGCAACAATGATGGATATCAAGCGCGAGGACAATACAAATATGGAAACAAGCCTGCATATGGACAGAATAACAAGAACAGACTGATGTACAATCAAAACCAAGAAAATGGAAATCAAATGACCCAGTTCAGGCCACAATACAACTCTCAACTCGACTTTACTCAACAAAGTAAGGATGACATCCGTGAAGTAGATGAAAGACTTACAAGGACAATCATGGAACTGAAAAATGATTGGGCAAATCTGAAACAAGAGATTACTCAAGAGATTAGACAAGAAATTTCTAGTCTTCGACAAGAGTCTAAAGCCACACTTAAGACGATTGAGGATCAAATTTCTCAAATGTTTAAGATGATGTCAGATCGACACTACGGACAACTCCCGAGTAACACTGAAAACAATCCGAAAGAGAGAGTCAACGCCATTGATGTAAAGGAAGAAACACATGTGAAATGTGATCCAATGGATGCTATCTGTGGAAAATGTCAATGTAAGGTAGATGACCAAAGAAACAAGACTACCTCTTGTAGTCCTAATCTCGAATTGAAAAATGCGAGCGGTTCATGCACCATATCAATGAAGGAATACAAGGAGAAAACCACTTTGGAAGAATGCCCAAAAGTTCAACATCAAAAGTTCAAAAGAGAAAGAAACGGCTCGAGAAGGTACAATTAATGCTTTCATTCGAAAATTTTTCAATAACAAAGAATGCCGTGAGTTGTTTGAGAATGACATTTGTGATAATTTTACCTGTTTAAGCCAAGAATCTTCGGCTTGCTTGACTGAGGGTTACCCCAGAAAGAAGGGTGACCCTGGAGCTTTATTGATTCTTTGTTCCATACAGAACATGGAACCTCAAAATGTTCTTGCTGATCTTGGTGCTTCTATTAATGTCATGTCTTCAAACCTTTTTGAGAAATTGAACTTACCATGTTTGAAACCGACGAGGCTAACTCTACGTTTAGCTGACGGAACCACACGGTATCCTGAAGGCTTAGCGGAAGATGTTCTAGTAAGAATATGAAAATTTCTTGTGCCTGTCGATTTTATTGTTTGTAAGATGGGTGATGATGATCCCCATGAATCCTTAATTCTCGGAAGACCATTTCTGGCTACTTGTCGTGCAGAATAGATGTGAGTTCAGGGGAAATTACCCTGAGATTCGATGGACAAGCCATAAACGATGAAAAGGAAAGAGAGAAAGAAAGAACTGATGACGATGAAAGGGCAAAGGTCAAAGCCAAGATGAAACCAAAACCGAAGTGGAAAAATGATAAGCTTACATGGAAAAACACGTGGGTACCAAAATGTTTCTTACCCACTACCAAGGAATATGGTTGAATGCTAAACAAGGTATGATGCATCTAGCCAATGACGTAAACCGTGGCGCTTCTTGGGAGGCAATCCAAGGTTTTAATAATATGTTTTTACATCATTTTTATGCTTTCGTTTTTTTTTTTATGTTTTTCTTCTAATAAACTACTACAATCAAGTGGAACCATATTTTAAGGACTAACTTGTAGGAGTCGGGACTGAAAATTGGTTTGGAAAGGCTTAAATTGGACATAGGTATGAAGGGAAAAGCCAAAAATCGGAAGAAAACAATGCCGAAGACCTACACGAGGCTCACACGTGTGTAGCCGAGCGTGGGAACGAGGCAGTAGCCTCCCACACATGCTCACACGCGTGTAGCCATGCGTGGGAGCGAGACAGAGAGCTCCCACGCACGGTCACACGAGTATGACCGGCGTGGAAGCTCCCCTACGGATTTAAGACCCCCCCTTCGGCCATTCCACGCCACTTTGCTCCAAAATCCCTATTTTTCTCTTCTCTTCTCCACGCAAGGTGAACCAAACTCAAGGTTTGAACACATCTTTTACTTTTTACCTTCAAAGAAGATCAAAAACATCAACATCAAGGTAATTTCTCATCTTTTTAACTCTTTATCCTTGAATATTCATGAGTTTGGAAGAACTTGAATGAGAAAATTGTTCTACATTCCCTTGCATGATTTTGAATGATTTGAATGTTTAAATTGGTTTATAATGCTTCATAGAACTATCCTTTGATGTTTTCTTTCATTATTGATGGTTACATTGATGGATTGTTATGTATTTTTGAGCTTCAAGTGTGAACACCATTGATGAACAAATGGGTTTGTTATATTTCTTGTTGAGATTATGAAATTGATGCTTGAATTGATGTGTAAACTTGTTGTAGAACTATTATATGCCATCAATTTGACTTTTCACATGCTACATTGCCCAAATTGAATTTTCAATTTCAAACCCTAATTTTGAATTTGGGGAAGAAGATGAAGTTGACTTTTTGAAATTCTTGACTTTTGTAGTTGACTTCTTATTTGACTATCAAATTGATGTATCTTATGATGAATATATGCATGTGTGTGATAATGGAATGATATTGTTGATACTCTTATGCTAGAATTGTCCAAAATATAGGGGAAACTATGGTGAAATTTTCGAAAATTCTTAGCCCTAAATGTTTGCAATCCATTATCCTGACAAGGAATTTTTACACAATTACAATGGTGACCTATTTGAGAATTACTTATTCAAAACCAACTACAATGAATGTTAATTTCTATAATTTGAAGGATGGGACGCTTCAAGGAAATGGCAAAGAAATCAAAGCATGATCATGGTGAATCGAGTCGATCGAGGACACGGCAGCAAGCTACAACTCAATAGGCTACGCAGGAGCCGGGGTCAAGGTCATTAAGACACTTGACACCCATCCAACTTACAACAGTGGATAACTATAAAGGGAAGCAGCTTTCTGTTTGTCGTCACTTCGACGACAACATTTTAAGAGAATTCGGTTGTTTGGACGAAGTAAACGGGCTTCTCAGGCACCCACAGCTCCGCTATCTGTTTGAGTGGAGAGGACCCACCTATGCGCCTGTTACTTATGAATTCTTGGCGACCTTGGAAATTCGAAAGGAGGTCAACAATGGAAGAGAATCCATTTCGTTTACTCTATTCGGCAACCACTACAGTATGTCTGTCAACACTTTGGGTGTTACGCTGGGATTCCATGATGCAGTGAGCGTGTCCATGCCATATTTCAGAGACTTTAAGGAGGATTTTGATTCAGACGTAGTTGCTAGGCAATATTGGAAAAGCATCACCAACAATGCCCCTTACAACTCTTCAAACTTAAAGGCAAACCTCATCACCTGCAATGCTCTAAAGGCTATTAGGTTAGCCTTTGCTATAAATCTCTCAGGCAGAACCACAAATCGCAACAAGGTATACAAGCAGGATTTGTTTTACATGTGGTGCATGGAGAATGAGGTTGGCATCAACATGGGCGTTCAAGCTAGAAAGTGGCTCCAGACCCAGCAAAAGCCAAAGGTTCAAACTGTGTTTTTCGGTCCTTTCGTTACTAGACTGTGCTTCGGGTTGGGCCTTTTGGACCGGTTGATGGGAGAGAGAGCTGAAGGTTGCACAATTTCTTTCTCTGTGGGTGAGTTCTTTGCCGCAGAATTAAAGCTTGGAGGTGATGATGCACCTGATCTAGAGGCTTCAGATGATGATGATGATGAGGACGAGGAAGAGAATGAGGAGAAGGAGGATGCACAGGAGCAAGGCCCTATTCCAATGGATTGGGACACGACACAGAACTTTCATAGGCAATGTAACACCCCAGCCCGGCTATACCGTACATCCGGAGTAGTTACCGCCACATCTAGACAGAACCCTGACCGACCTCAATAGAGTCCACTCTAGATGCACAGGCTAAAGAAGAAAACTGCTTCACACACGCATTTTCTACTTGACATGACCATATATTCACTTCAGCAAAAAGAAACAAAAGTAGCTAGATCAGCTACGAATATCTATATACCAAAGTTGACCACTAGGGTCCCAAAACACCAAGATTTAAGTTACTTACAAACTTACTAGCCAACTAAGTTTACTATGGCTACAAAAAAAAATTACACAAAACAGGTCCTTCCAAAGCCTTCCCTACCAACCATTTACTCCAAGCGGCGGTACACCGGTCCGGTGTACGTTCCCCATACTAGATGCCACTCACCCGCAAACCAGGTGAGATGATCCAAAAAGTAGCAAGGAGTGATCACCATAGATCACTCATCCCAATACTCCGAAGGACTAGGGTCCCACGGATAGGGATAAAAGACAACGAACTCTAGGGGATAAAAGACAACGAACTCTAGGGGATCACTTCCCTCTAACACCTCTATGGGATAAAACCCATGCCTAGCTTGGGCATCATCCAGAAAAGTCGGCTGCCAGTTGCGAATCGGAATGCGAGAGGGTGTAGATGGATAAGCTGGGGGAGGGCTATACTGCGGAGAAGGAGGAGCAGGAGGATCAGGAGCGTAGCCAGGAACATAGGGGTATCCGCCTATCAAAAACTGTGAGTAGTCATCATAGTCCATAGTCGGGAAGGTAAACTCAGATGAGCTCCGTGAGCTCATCGGGCTCTAGGAGCCCACACTAGACGACATCTGCTAAATAAAAACACATTGAAGTGTAGTTAGCGCGACGGCTTAGTAAGGGATCCATGGGTCACCCAAAATTAAATAAACGTTTGCAAAACAGGTATATTTAAACAAAACCTTTACTACCATTATCCTCATTAACACTTTACCTACAAATAGGTTATCAAGTATAGCTTGCACAAGTAATAACTAAGAATGGACAACAATAGAATTTCTTTGAATAAGGGATTGCTTAACAAGAATACATTACTCAACGCATCACTAGTCATTTAAGCATATAAGCAAGTAGTGGAAAGATTTTATGAACTTCGCATTTAAATCACCACTATGTACTTGAAAAGCTTCCTCATAGGGAAATTCCACTAACTTGTACTCAAAGAGGATTAATCAACACTCTTTCTTGCTTAAACAATCGTCACATCTCTCTTTAGCGTAGCTACAGAGTAACTACATTTTCATACGAAATTCTCCACTTAGTTTCTTTGTAGAAAGCGTGAGGCCTTTGGAGTATTCTCTTGACTCCCTCTCTTGACCACTTGGATCATCGAACTCGGGTTCAGTGGTCATCACCCGGTCTAACACTGATCCCCTGGACGTAAGGTTCGTTAAAATGATCCCTAGCTGGCCCTACTAGGTCCATAGAAACGACACCTACCCGGACTTTCTAGAGTAACTATACTTTAAGTGTGCACACCCCCGCAGGAATACCTCATCCAAAAGAGTTATATAGTACCCGGCGAATAGACTTCGCTCCTTCCGTATGAATGATCATACTAGAAACTAAGCCACCCGAAGGCTAATCAAGGTCCTCCTCAACTTTACTAGAAACTAAGGCTTTGAAAACAATTTTCCTTCTTCCTCATCTTCCTTGAGTCAAAAATTACTTTTTGGACATATTCCACAAAACCAAGTTCCAACTTGAAATCATTCAACACTCTTAACTTTGTCCAAAAGGTTTATTTCTCAAAACATTTTGATAGTACACTAATTACCATACACCGGGGTAATAAAGTGTAACTATCCCACATTGTTCCATTATCACATCACATATGTACATAATACTTCATATATGTATATAGGCAATCAACATAAAGCCTCACACAATTTGGGCATACTCACATAAAAGTTCACATACTACCCATATACATAGTATAATTTCCACAATACTCATACGTATAGGTATACAAGGTTAACATATATATCACATATATGTATATATACATAATACATCAATTTTATTTTAATTGTACATACATACCCATATTTATACACATATATGCACCTATACACGGTTTTACATATATACATACATCACACGTATATACATATATAAATATATACCATACTTATACGTATATACATATATTATATAATACACCTAACATCGCTAATTTAGATATTTAGGCATATTAACTACCACATCTCCTCAACACAACAATTTATACCCATATATTATGCAAAATACAATTTCATATATATTATACATACAATCATGTACACAATATTTCCACCTAGATCTCATCATATTTCAACCAACAATCAATTATCCAATTTCAAGTGACCTTAACCTACTTAAGGGATTCCTTACCTCGAGAAAGTTTACTAACACCGTAGAAGCAAATCTTGGACCTTTTCCCCAATTTTTACTCAAAACCCTAGGAGAAAAATTAACATCATAACAACAAATATTAAGAAACTAAGCTTAGATTCAAGGTCTAGGAACGAAAATAAAGCTTTCTACCGAATAAAATTAAAGTTTTACCGAAAAGCTTGAGACTTGAGAAGGAATTTTTGGCTATGGAAGTAGAGCTTTAATGGATGAAAATGATGATCTCTCTCTCTCCTTTCTCCTTGTATTTTTCGGCCAAATGAGAGGAAATGGGGAAAAAAATGGCTTTATAATCTTAGTCCCATTTGGTTGACTAGTCTCCTCAACATGTGGTAGAAATTTGTGACAAGTGTCACTCACTTATGGTGGGATCTTGAAAAATATCTTAGCTAGACTGATCGGGATTAAAACAGATGAATTCTCGGTAGAAACTAATTTAAATCAAATAATTTTCGAAACCAAAAATTTATCCCAGGCTGAAACTTAAAATTGGGCTAGGTTCAGTACACCGCGAAATTTAGCGATGCACGATCCAAATAAATTTTCGCTGCTATGGGCTGATTTAATTAAATAGGAAATTCAAGAATAATAGTATGGTGTCTAATAATCCATTTCCTAGGACTATCGGGTCCGAACACCAGCTCCTAAAATTCTTACGGTTCTTGACCGGTACGTACGATCGCAGCTTATTAACAACTATTTTAACTAGCAAAAATTATTCTGAATATCTATGAATCATAACTTGAGCATGCTAATGCTTAGAATGAAATAAAATTTAAACCTCCCCCTTTTTTTTTTTTTTTGAAGAAAATATTTCGGGGTATTACACTCTACCCCCCTTAAAAGAGTTTCGCCCTCGAAACTAAAGTTAACCATACTTATTGAAATAGAAGCTTCAATTTGGAAAGAGGTAAAGGTTCTCTTTTACCTTGCTCAAACAACATAGGGTATCAAGTTCTCATTTCATCTTCCAACTCCCATGTGGCTTCTTCCCCCAAATGGTTTGACCATAATACTTTCACCAACTTTTTGGACTTTCTGCGGGTATCCCGGGTCTTAGTATCCAATATTTTCACCGGTTTTTCTTCATATGATAAGTTCTCATCCAACGTCACCTCCTCAAGTTGGAGATACATGCGATGTATCATACACGTACTTCCTTAATTGCGACACATGAAATACATTGTGTACTCGATCCATCACCGCAGGTAGTGCTAATCGGTCTGCTACCTTTCCGATCCTCTCAAGGATTTCATACGGTCCTATATATCTTGGACTCAATTTTCCTTTCTTACCGAACCGCATTACTCCCTTCGTAGGAGATATTTTTAGCAATACCTTATCACCTTCTTGAAATTCCAATAATTGCCTTCTTTGATCAGCATAAGACTTTTGTCGGTCCTAAGCAGCTTTCATCCTTCCTTGAATCAACTTGACCTTTTCTATCATTTCTTGTAGACATTCGGGTCCTAATGTCACAAAATTAATCGAATCTTCCCAACACAGAGGGCTTCTGCACTTCTGTCCATATAAAGCTTCATATGGTGACATTTGTATACTTGCATGATAACTATTATTGTAAGAAAACTCGATTAGGTCCAAATGTTCCTCCCACGATCCTTGAAAGTCCAACACACAAGCCCTTAACATATCTTCAAAGGTTTGTATGGTCCTCTCAGTCTGCCCATCAATCATAGGATGAAAAGTAGTACTAAGTTTCAACTTTGTTCCCATAGCTGCTTGCAAAGCTTGCCAAAATTGTGACAAGAATCGAGAATCTCTATCAGAAACGATATCCTTGGGTATTCCATGATACTTAACCACCTTGTTCACATAAGCCTTTGCCAATTGAGTCATAGTCCAAGTTTCCTTCATGGCAATGAACCTTGCTGTCTTGGTAAGTCTGTCCATTATTACCCATATCTTATCTTTCCCTGACCTTGTTAGTGGCAATCCCCCCACAAAATCCATAGAAATAGAGTCCCACTTCCACTGAGGAATCTCTAACGGTTGTAATAAACCCTTTGGTTTACTCCTCTCTGCTTTAACCTTCTGGCAGTTTAAGCACTTGGCCACGAATTCAGCTACGTCCTTTTTCATGCCTGACCACCAAAAGTTTTGTTTCAGATCTTTATAAAGTTTGTCTCCTCCAGGGTGAACTGAATATGGTGTATAGTGACCTTCTTTCATTAGCTGGTCCATTATCTTCTTACAACCTGTAGGTATAACCCATCTGCCTTGAAATCTAACACTCCCATCTGGGTGTAACTCAAATGAACCACACTTTCCATCAACCATTTTCTCCTTGAGTTCATTCACCCCATTGTCTTCTCCTTGTGCTTGTTTGATTTCTTCAAATAGGTTTGGGGTGACCGACAGGTGATATAATTTCATCTCTTGTTCCACTTGACTACCCATTCTTATTTCCAAATTGAGCCTTTGAAAGTCCTTGCATAATTGCTCGGGCAATACCCAAAGAGCGTGATTTGACTTCTGACTCAATGCATCTGCTACCTTGTTTGCTTTGCCTTCCTGGTATTGGATTTCCAAATCATAATCCTTGATCAACTCCAGCCATCTTCTTTGCCTCAAATTGAGATCTTTCTGAGTGAAGATGTACTTTAAACTCTTATGATCCGTAAAGATCTTGCAAGTAACTCCATAGAGGTAGTGTCGCCAGATTTTGAGAGCAAACACCACAGCTGCTAGTTCCAGATCATGGGTTGGGTAGTTAGCTTCATGTGGTTTCAATTGACGAGATGCATAAGCTATTACCCTTTCATGTTGCATCAAGACACATCCCAGTCCTTTGTGAGACGCATCTGTGTATAGTTCATAGCCTTCCGTTCCAACATGTAAGGTTAATACTGAGGCAGTTGTTAACTTCTTCTTGAGTTCCTGGAACGCATGCTCACACTCTTCACTCCAACGGTACCTGGTAGTCTTTTTGAGGAGATTTGTCAATGGTCTTGCTATCTTCGAGAAATCCTGGACAAATCTTCGGTAATAGCCCGCCAATCCTAAGAAGCTTCGGACCTCCGTGACCGATTTGGGTGCTTCCCATGCCATTACAGCTTATATCTTAGTTGGGTCCACTGCTATTCCTTCCTTGGTGATTATGTGACCAAGGAATGCTACCTCCTCCCTCCAAAATTCGCACATAGATAGTTTCGCAAAAAGTTTCTTTTCCCTCAGCATTTGCAATACTGTCCTAAGATGTTCTTCGTGTTCCTCTGGTGTCTTTGAGTATACCAAGATATCGTCTATAAAGACAACGATGAACTTATCTAGATATGGAAGGAAAATCCTGTTCATCAAGTCCATGAAAGTCCCTGGTGCATTTGTTACTCCGAACGGCATGACCGCAAATTCGTAGTGCCCATATCAAGTTCGGAATGCTGTTTTGGGAATATCTTGCTCCACGACTCGCACTTTGTGATACCCTGACCGTAAATCAATCTTTGAAAATACTCCAGCTCCCTTCAATTGATCGAACAGATCGTCGATCCTGGGCAATGGGTACCTGTTCTTCACTGTGACCCAATTCAGTTCTCTATAATCGATACACAGTCTCAGGCTCCCATCCTTCTTCTTTACAAACAGTACCGGTGCGCCCCAAGGTGACACACTTGGTCTGATGAATCCCTTTTCCAATAACTCTGCCAATTGAGCCTTCAATTCCCCCATCTCTTTCGGTGCCATTCGATAAGGCGCTTTTGAGATTGGCGCGGTTTCTGGTACGAGATCAATAGTGAATTCCACTTCCCTTTCCGGCGGCATTTCTGTGAGATCCTCTGGAAACACGTCGGGAAATTCACGCACTACTGGATTTGATTGATCTCAGGTTCTTCTATCTCAGCGTCCTGCACCAAGCAGAGGTACACTTCACACCCCTGGTGAGCGTACTTCCTCAACTTCTGCATTGTCATCAACTTGGGCTCGGGTTGCCTCTCAATCCCTCGGTAGGATATTCTCTTCCCATTCAGTCCTTGTAGGACAACCTTTCGCTCATTACAAACAATTTGAGCCTTATACATATCCAACCAATCCATTCCGAGTACCACATCGATACCCTCTAGCTCAAAACGAATAGGATTTCCGGGATAATTGAATCCCGCAACCTCTATCGAAATGTTGTCATATCCATCCTTACAGGCTACCACCATCCCTGAGGCAGTTCTCACATTTAAGTCTAACTTACTAGTAGGCCATAACTTCAATCTATCCGCAAACGTAGATGATATAAAGGAATTGGTAGCTCCCGTATCAAATAATACTGAACCAAGCACTGAGTTTATAAGAAATGTACCGGTTACGACGTCGCCAGCCTGAGCCTGAGCGCTGTTGACGACGTAGATTCGTCCTTGGTTCCCTGTGCTGCTTTCTCCCATTGGTGACTTCCCTTTGTCGCTTGAACCTGTAGCAGCGTTCGCTGGTCTTCCCCGGTTCACTTGTGGAGAATTAACTCCCCTGTTTCCTGATTCCGCAGGTTTCCGGCCGTTGTTCCCATTGAATCCTCCTCCTTGCCTGGTATTCTGCGAGGAGTTCTAGAGGTTTTCTACCCTGGTTTGGCACTCATAGAATTTATGTCCTAAGAGGCCACACTTGTAGCACCTTATTCTCACCCCTTGACAATTTTCTCCAGGATGACTCTTTCCACATCTACTGCAAGCAGATTGTTTCCCTTGGTTTGTTCCTCCCCTCTTCTCTCCTTGCTTTGGTTGAAATTTCCCTTGGTTAGACTTCCGATCATCCACCTTGAATCCCTTCTATTTATCATCAGCTTTTCTCTTGTTCCTGCCGTAAACTTCCTGTTGATCTAGGTACACTTGGTACTGATCCGATGCCTGATTATATGCCTCCTTGAGAGTGGAGCACATGAATGGTGCGATTGCCCTTCTCACGTCCCAATCTAGTCCTTGCACAAATCTTCTTGCCTTGCTTGCCTCGTCCGGCACAATATCTTGAGCAAATCTCATCAGCTCCACTTACTGGTCATAGTAGACCTGAACAGTTTCTCCTTTCTACTTCAGTCGCACGAATTCTTTGCACTTGATTCCCTTAATTTGTTCCGTGTAAAATTTTCCCCTCAATTCCTCCTTGAATTCCTCCCAGCCAAAGTCTGGGTTTTGCAGGAGTTCGGGTCCAGCCGCTGCCCACCGGTTATCTGCGACCTTCGTCAAGTAATAAACCGCAGAAGAGACTCGTTGATTCGCCGGGCAATTTACTGCGTCAAGCAGATTATCGAATGTTCGTATCCATTCTTGCAAAACCACTGGGTCATCTTCTCCCGCATAATTCGGTGGGTGTCTACTTGCTATGACTTTTAGCAAAGTCGACCCGAGGGTGTCACTGGTTTTGATTCTGGGCCTGCTGAGCCATCATAAACTCAGCCATCTGTTCCATTGCCAAAGCCATACGATCCATTGCCGTGGTGGCATCGTCACGTCCCGCAGGTACATTTCGTCTTGGCGGCATTTTCACTAAACGATCGTTTCGAGTTAGCTTCCGAAGTATAAAGGTTACTAAGAAGTTAGTTAACTAAACAGTTAGTATAGCAGCTTCTCAAGTTCACTCACAGCAATCATACGAAATGATTAACACATATAAGAATGCACAAGTATCAGTCAGAGTATTTAGCAACCAGAATCAATAGATTCTGTAAGGTAGAAGTGGAATACCCCCTTTTACGCTGCCTAGTCTCCGTTCCAGCTCTGCTCCGAAACTTATACTCATTAGGTTGGAATAACGACTTAGGTTGGTCTTAACGAACCTAAGCAGACTCGAAACTTAATTAACTTGAAACTGACTGACTTGAAACTAGGGTTCAAGGGTTTCACAGCTTAAACTCCAATCTAACCTCCAAAGATTCAACCGCTCTGATACCAACTTGTAACACCCCGGCCCGGCTATACCGTACATCCGGAGTAGTTACCGCCACATCTAGACTGAACCCTGACCGACCTCAGTAGAGTCCACTCTAGATACACAGGCTAAAGAAGAAAACTACTTCACACACACACTTTCTACTTGACATGACCATATATTCACTTCAGCAGAAAGAAACAAAAGTAGCTAGATCAGCTACGAATATCTATATACCAAAGTTGACCACTAGGGTCCCAAAACACAAAGATTTAAGTTACTTACAAACTTACTAGCCAACTAAGTTTACTATGCCTACAAAAAAAATTTACACAAAACAGGTCCTTCCAAAGCCTTCCCTGCCAACCATCTACTCCAAGCGGCGGTACACCAGTCCGGTGTACGTTCCCCATACTAGATACCACTCACCCGCAAACCAGGTGAGATGATCCAAAAAGTAGCAAGGAGTGATCACCATAGACCACTCATCCCAATACTCCGAAGGACTGGGGTCCCACGGATAGGGATAAAAGACAATGAACTCTAGGGGATCACTTCCCTCTAACACCTCTATGGGACAAAACCCATGCCTAGCTTGGGCATCATCCAGAAAAGTCGGCTGCCAGTTGCGAATCGGAATGCGAGAGGGTGTAGATGGATAAGCTGGGGGAGGACTATACTGCGGAGAAGGAGGAGCAGGAGGATCAGGAGCGTAGCCATGAACATAGGGGTCTCCGCCTATCAAAAACTGTCAGTAGTCATCATAGTCCATAGTCGGGAAGGTAAACTCAGATGAGCTCCCTAAGCTCATCGGGCTCTAGGAGCCCACACTAGACGACATCTGCTAAATAAAAACACATTGAAGTGTAGTTAGCGCGACGGCTAAGTAAGGGATCCATGGGTCACCCAAAATTAAATAAAGGTTTGCAAAACAGGTATATTTAAACAAAACCTTTACTACCATTCTCCTCATTGACACTTTACCTGCAAATAGGTTATCAAGTATAGCTTGCACAAGTAATAACTAAGAATGGACAACAATAGAATTTCTTTGAATAAGGGATTGCTTAACAAGAATACATTACTCAACGCATCACTAGTCATTTAAGCATATAAGCAAGTAGTGGAAAGATTTTATGAACTTCGCATTTAAATCACCACTATGTACTTGAAAAGCTTCCTCATAGGGAAATTCCACTAACTTGTACTCAAAGAGGATTAATCAACACTCTTTCTTGCTTAAACAATCGTCACATCTCTCTTTAGCGTAGCTACAGAGTAACTACATTTTCATACGAAATTCTCCACTTAGTTTCTTTGTAGAAAGCGTGAGGCCTTTGGAGTATTCTCTTGACTCCCTCTCTTGACCACTTGGATCATCGAACTCGGGTTCAGTGGTCATCACCCGGTCTAACACTGATCCCCTGGACGTAAGGTTCGTTAAAATGATCCCTAGCTGGCCCTACTAGGTCCATAGAAACGACACCTACCCGGACTTTCTAGAGTAACTATACTTTAAGTGTGCACACCCCCGCAGGAATACCTCATCCAAACGAGTTATATAGTACCCGGCGAATAGACTTCGCTCCTTCCGTATGAATGATCATACTAAATATAACAACCTTGGGCAAGGGCACTTTAAGCCACCCGAAGGCTAATCAAGGTCCTCCTCAACTTTACTAGAAACTAAGGCTTTGAAAACAATTTTACTTCTTCCTCATCTTCCTTGAGTCAAAAATTACTTTTTGGACATATTCCACAAAACCAAGTTCCAACTTGAAATCATTCAACACTCTTAACTTTGTCCAAAAGGTTTATTTCTCAAAACATTTTGATAGTACACTAATTACCATACACCGGGGTAATAATGTGACACCCCAACCTTACACAAGCTGAGATAGATAAAAACTCAACACAACAGCTGACTATCTCAACCAACAAAAGAACATAGCGGAAGCGAATTTAAAACCTAAGGGCGTCATGCCACATCTAGGTAAGATAACACGGCCTAGATGCACAGGCTAACCATAAAAACTGAACTGTATAAACGATAATCCTTAAGTCAAGTCTCAAAACATCCAAACACTAGTCAAGAGTTTATAAAGAAATCTCAAATGGCTCACAGGCCAAAGCATAAATCTAAAACATAACCACTATCTAAGCCTCCTCATACGGGTGTATCTCTATCGCGCTCACGCAAAGACTTTAAGGCAAACCTGGAAAACACACAAAGAACCATTAGCAAAAGAATGCTAAGCAACCACCATTCACACCCGCAAGGAGATATAGATATATAATAAGCTTGTAAATAGGTTTACACACCCATATAGAATATAAACACCAACGAACTGTACAATAGTTCAAAACGGATACTCAACAACAACAAGCTGAACAAATCATAAACCAAAACTCATTCAAACGAAGCCAAAGTCCAACGACGAAAGCATAAGACAACAACGACCATGACCAAGATACCAACTGAACACAATCATAAGGGACAATCAATCATAACCGAAAACAACGAGATATCAACCGAATAAACAAAGACTCACAACCAAAGAACCGAAAGGAACCCTCAACTCCAACCACCAAATCCTCACACCAACCATCATACCGAACCCAACCCCACATCAGAAGCCAGGTACACAGGGGTAAAACCCAATCACAGGGACCGAAGTCCAATCACAGGGGTGAATCGACCCAATCACGGGGGTAATGAACCCAATCACGGGGTAATGAACCCAATCACAGGGACCGTAGTCCAATCACAGGGACCTAAGTCCAATCACAGGGGTCATCGACCCAATCACGGGGGTAATGAACCCAATCACAGGGGTAATGAACCCGAATACAAACAATAATCGCACAACTAGTTCACCAACAAACTCCAAAGATACCAACAAACCAACATCATATACTCATACTCCAACATCATCCCAAAACAACCAAACAAAGTGTTCATCTCATCTATGAACACAAACAAACTCCCAGGTAAATGAATATCAAGAATCAATAGACCAAGAGTACAAAAAGGGGAACCAAAGACATGAATAAATCTCCAAGACAAGGAAATAAATACCCAACAAAAGGCATGGATAAATACTCCAAAGACATGGTAAAATACTCCACAAAACAATCCAACAATAATCAGAAACAAAGGAGGAACAACATACAACAACATCACAGAAACAGCCTCTGGAAGCAGATTCCCAGAGTACTTGCGGAACACGCTGACGGAACACCGTCTTCCGCCGCACTCCTCCGCAGGAAGGAGGCGGACTGCCTCAACGGAACACCACTCTCCGGCCAACCCAACCGCCTTGGCCTTGCGGAACTCCCCGGCGGGTTACATTGTGCCGCCGAGGACCTCCGCAAGGTCAACTTCAACTCCCAGTTCCAGAACTCAACAGCAGACACGAAAAATCATATTTCCAGAGAGTATAATCAGACCCAATACATCAATATTTCATCCAATTTAGAGGCCAAAAACATGGAAATCCAAACCATCAATGATCATACAACACTAATCAAACGATCAAGATGAAATCCAACAAATAGATTCAACAAAATAGGCTAATCACAAGGAATTTTCAGGATTTCCAACACCAAGAACATCATATAGAATAGGAGTGAATAAAATAGATTTTGATGGACATAGTGGTTACCTCAAAGAGCTTTTTCCTAATCCAACAAGCCTCAAGCAAGCTCACAAAGCCCCACCTTCTTGATGATCATCTTTTACCCAAAGAACCCCAAAAGAACATTTATAAGAATATGCAAAAAGACTAACCAAACCACAAAATACAAAGGAGATTCTAGGCTAGATGCACTTACCCACTCCTAGACAAGCATAAAAGAGCAACCTTTACTTGAAAACTTGTAGGGAAATGGAGATAAATTTTTGGATGCAAGAATGGTGAAAATGGCGTGACAGTGTAGGGAGGGAGGAAGAGGAGTGAAAGCTTTTAGGGTATTTTGATCATCAAAATATATACTAAGAATACATACAATATTTAGGGTGTAAGACTTTAATATGAGATGGGCTTAAGTACATATTATAATGGCTTACAAGAATTAAATATATGTCCAAGACTAGTAAGTTGGGCTAAATGAATTCACCCCTTACAATTAATTATAAGAATTAGAATAAGGAAGCCCATAAAATGTCTTAGGAACATTACATATATATTATATAATATATGATCAATAAATTGGGCTTGTAGGAATATTTAATTGCAAAGATTGTAAGGATCCAAATTGAATAAAATCCCTTACAAGAATAAATTCAATTAATTGGGCTCTTGATTAGAATAATTAAATTAGGCTCAAGGAATATACATATATATATATATATCAAATTGAAAGAATTAGCCCAATTGGAATTAATTAAATTACCCAAGGAATTAATTATCGGTAGTAAGGCTTGAACGAATTTTTTCGGGGTGTTACACTCTACCCCCCTTAAAAGGAGCTTC